>NC_064927.1:322438244-322774494 GCF_023897955.1 Schistocerca gregaria
TTTCAGGGTGTATAAGTGGACAAGGAAAAAAAAAAAATCCCGAACTTTCTACAGATTTCCCGGTTAAAAATACACTTTCTCCCATGTGAAAATACACCTTTTCTGTGTTAAGTGACAGTATAATTTTCCTCAGAACTGTAAAACTTATCAATCTTTTGAATGGTTATGGTTTTATACACTGGAGTGAAATTTCCCAGCACTTTAGAAAATGAAACTTGGAGGAGGGGGTGGGGAATGCGTTTTGGAAAGATCTTTGATGCGCAGTAACGTCTACACTGCATATTTTCATATTACGAAACTATAAATTTGAATCCCCCCCATGAACCATGGACCTTGCCGTTGGTGGGGAGGCTTGCGTGCCTCAGCGATACAGATGGCCGTACCGTAGGTGCAACCACAACGGAGGGGTATCTGTTGAGAGGCCAGACAAACGTGTGGTTCCTGAAGAGGGGCAGCAGCCTTTTCAGTAGTTGCAGGGGCAACAGTCTGGATGATTGACTGATCTGGCCTTGCAACATTAACCAAAACGGCGTTGCTGTGCTGGTACTGCGAACGGCTGAAAGCAAGGGGAAACTACAGCCGTAATTTTTCCCGAGGACATGCAGCTTTACTGTATGATTAAATGATGATGGCATCCTCTTGGGTAAAATATTCCGGAGGTAAAATAGTCCCCCATTCGGATCTCCAGGTGGGGACTACTCAGGAGGATGTCGTTATCAGGAGAAAGAAAACTGGCGTTCTATGGATCGGAGCGTGGAATGTCAGATCCCTTAATCGGGCAGGTAGGTTAGAAAATTTAAAAAGGGAAATGGATAGGTTAAAGTTAGATATAGTGGGAATTAGTGAAATTCGGTGGCAGGAGGAACAAGACTTCTGGTCAGGTGATTACAGGGTTATAAACACAAAATCAAATAGGGGTAATGCAGGAGTAGGTTTAATAATGAATAGGAAAATAGGAATGCGGGTAAGCTACTACAAACAGCATAGTGAACGCATTATTGTGGCCAAGATAGATACGAAGCCCACACCTACTACAGTAGTACAAGTTTATATGCCAACTAGCTCTGCAGATGACGAAGAAATTGAAGAAATGTACGATGAAATAAAAGAAATTATTCAGATAGTGAAGGAAGACGAAAATTTAATAGTAATGGGTGACTGGAATTCGAGTGTAGAAAAAGGGAGAGAAGGAAACATAGTAGGTGAATATGGATTGGGGCTAAGAAATGAAAGAGGAAGCCGCCTAGTAGAATTTTGTACAGAGCACAACTTAGTCATAGGTAACACTTGGTTTAAAAATCATGAAAGAAGGTTGTATACATGGAAGAACCCTGGAGATACTAAAAGGTATCAGATAGATTATATAATGGTAAGACAGAGATTTAGGAACCAGGTTTTAAATTGTAAGACATTTCCAGGGGCAGATGTGGACTCTGACCACAATCTATTGGTTATGACCTGTAGATTAAAACTGAAGAAACTGCAAAAATGTGGGAAATTAAGGAGATGGGACCTGGATAAACTGAAAGAACCAGAGGTTGTACAGAGTTTCAGGGAGAGCATAAGGGAACAATTGACAGGAATAGGGGAAAGAAATACAGTAGAAGAAGAATGGGTAGCTCTGAGGGATGAAGTAGTGAAGGCAGCAGAGGATAAAGTAGGTAAAAAGATGAGGGCTGCTAGAAATCCTTGGGTAACAGAAGAAATATTGAATTTAATTGATGAAAGGAGAAAATATAAAAATGCAGTAAATGAAGCAGGCAAAAAGGAATACAAACGTCTCAAAAATGAGATCGACAGGAAGTGCAAAATGGCTAAACAGGGATGGCTAGAGGACAAATGTAAGGATGTAGAGGCTTATCTCACTAGGGGTAAGATAGATACTGCCTACAGGAAAATTAAAGAGACCTTTGGGGAGAAGAGAACCACGTGTATGAATATCAAGAGCTCAGATGGCAACCCAGTTCTAAGCAAAGAAGGGAAGGCAGAAAGGTGGAAGGAGTATATAGAAGGTTTATACAAGGGTGATGTACTTGAGGACAATATTATGGAAATGGAAGAGGATGTAGATGAAGACGAAATGGGTGATACGGTACTGCGTGAAGAGTTTGACAGAGCACTGAAAGACCTGAGTCGAAACAAGGCCCCCGGAGTAGACAACATTCCATTAGAACTACTGACGGCCTTGGGAGAGCCAGTCATGACAAAACTCTACCAGCTGGTGAAAAAGATGTATGAGACAGGCGAAATACCCTCGGACTTCAAGAAGAATATAATAATTCCAATCCCAAAGAAAGCAGGTGCAGACAGATGTGAAAATTACCGAACTATCAGTTTAATAAGTCACAGCTGCAAAATACTAACGCGAATTCTTTACAGACGAATGGAAAAACTGGTAGATGCGGACCTCGGGGAGGATCAGTTTGGATTCCGTCGAAATGTTGGAACACGTGAGGCAATACTGACCTTACGACTTATCTTAGAAGAAAGATTAAGAAAAGGAAAACTTACGTTTCTAGCATTTGTAGACTTAGAGAAAGCTTTTGACAATGTTGACTGGAATACTCTTTTTAAAATTCTAAAGGTGGCGGGGGTAAAATACAGGGAGCGAAAGGCTATTTACAATTTGTACAGAAACCATAAGAGTCGAGGGGCATGAAAGGGAAGCAGTGGTTGGGAAAGGAGTGAGACAGGGTTGTAGCCTCTCCCCGATGTTATTCAATCTGTATATTGAGCAAGCAGTAAAGGAAACAAAAGAAAAATTTGGAGTAGGTATTAAAATTCATGGAGACGAAGTAAAAACTTTGAGGTTCGCCGATGACATCGTAATTCTGTCAGAGACGGCAAAGGACTTGGAAGAGCAGTTGAACGGAATGGACAGTGTCTTGAAAGGAGGATATAAGATGAACATCAACAAAAGCAAAACGAGGATAATGGAATGTAGTCCAATTAAATCGGGTGATGCTGAGGGAATTAGATTAGGAAATGAGACACTTAAAGTAGTAAAGGAGTTTTGCTATTTAGGAAGTAAAATAACTGATGATGGTCGAAGTAGAGAGGATATAAAATGTAGACTGGCAATGGCAAGGAAAGCGTTTCTGAAGAAGAGAAATTTGTTAACATTGAATATAGATTTAAGTGTCAGGAAGTCATTTCTGAAAATATTTGTTTGGAGTGTAGCCATGTATGGAAGTGAAACATGGACGATAACTAGTTTGGACAAGAAGAGAATAGAAGCTTTCGAAATGTGGTGCTACAGAAGAATACTGAAGATAAGGTGGATAGATCACGTAACTAATGAGGAGGTATTGAATAGGATTGGGGAGAAGAGAAGTTTGTGGCACAACTTGACTAGAAGAAGGGATCGGTTGGTAGGACATGTTTTGAGGCATCAAGGGATCACAAATTTAGCATTGGAGGGCAGTGTGGAGGGTAAAAATCGTAGAGGGAGACCGAGAGATGAGTACACTAAGCAGATTCAGAAGGATGTAGGTTGCAGTAGGTACTGGGAGATGAAGAAGCTTGCACAGGATAGAGTAGCATGGAGAGCTGCATCAAACCAGTCTCAGGACTGAAGACCACAACAACACAACAACAACAACAAATTTGAATTCCATCAAACACCACACGTTACTTTCTGAAGCACTGAAATCAAGTTGCAATGTGCTTTAGTAAGCCTGTCATAGCTCATATCACGTGATCTTGCCAACCGTGACAGTGGATATTCAGAGCATAGGACATGTTATGTAGTCAGCCAATTTCAACATCACTGCTCAGTAGCATGAACACAAATAGGAAAAGTAATGGTTTAAATTAATACACAAAGTGTTGCTAAAAGAAAAGCAAAGATTTCACATATGTTGGTCTCAAAAATTCTGTAAGGGAAGCTAAGATTTCACATATAATGTTGCCGCATTTTTTTTTTAATTTAATTTAATTTAATTTTTTTTTTAATTCTTAAAGGTACATCACACAAATGTGCCAGTAAATTTTTTAATAATCACATAAATGTCTGATCTTCTGGGCTTGAAATTCTTCTAAATGGGCATCCTCAAAGAGTTGATTTTTAGATGAGAGTCATACACTCTGTGATTTAAGAAATCCATCATACATTCTCAAACACAGTTCATCATGTGTAAAAGGAAATTTATTTTGAAAGTAACACTTTTCAAACCACCATTCGCAATGTTTTTCCACAACTTGTTACAAACATGTTCGTCTCAGCAGATGCCAGAGAGCGCCAGATAACAGGCATCACTGTGCTTGTGCAGCTATGATGACACAGAAAGCCTGTATGTACATTCATGTAAAACGTTAAAAGCTTTTACATTATGTCATAAAAGAAACAAGTCATTAGAGGATACTCCAAGAGCATCATAATTTTGTGAACCACATTAAAATACTTAATTTGGCTCAAAGTGCATGTTCATGTGTCCAAATGCAGATGTAAATTGTCTTGGAGTGTGGTACCAGTAGAGGAAGTGGTGGTAATATGGCCCCAGCAACAAATATGTCCCCCCATAATATCTTGATAAAATTTAGCTGAACTCTAGTGGTGATAGCTGGAACTAGTCTACTAGTATCCACACTGGCCTGTAGAAGCACTGGAAGCAGGTCAATACAGTGAATGAGTGACAGTGAGGTTATATTTTTCAAGCCCCTGTTCAAAACTTTGAGAGATATGTGAATTTCACTGTATTAATGTACCATTATTGGTCAATACTTAGATGTAAGTACCATGCGTACAACCTAGAAAGTATTGGCAACAGTTTCAAATAGATTAAAAGGTGTGGTATTATTTTGTTTTTAAGTAGTTTACACGAGTTTACAAGGTGTAGGTGACTGTAACATGGCCCCCATTGGTGCTTGTAATGTGGACCCTGGGGTCCACATTATAAGCAGTCCGTAAAATGATTTATTTTTGTTGTCAGATGCTTAGGACTAATCTGGCACCTAAACCAACCCCCAAAAGGCAGTTATGTGTTAAAAATAAAATGTAGAGGCAGTGTCTGCTGTCATAGGCAAAACGATGGGAGTTAAAAAAGCACGGACACATTTCACTGTCCCAAAAACATCTATGCGCTGGTATGTGTGTGAGACTAATACCTCACAGATGGCAAATGTTGAAACTAAAAAGCTTAGAAGCAAACCTGCTCTGCCAGTAGCTCTAGAAAGTGAACTAGTGGGTTGCTTACAGTACATGGAGGCCAAATTCTATGGTTTTACTCATATGGATGTTCGAAACATGGCCTACCAACTTGCAGTTACAAATGGACTTGCAACAAACTTCAAAAATGAAATTGCTGGAAGGACTTGGCTTGACCATTTTCTTCGTTATCATCAAGATGAGGTTTCAACTAGAAAGCCAATCAGAATTATGTATGCTCAAGCTTTACCTGTGAGAGAGTTAACTCATTCTACAACTTGCTTCAAGCTGAATACCATAAATATAAATATCCAGAAGATCGTGTATGTAATGCTGACGAAACGGTAAACGCCAAATTTGTTCTCTGATTGCTACAGAGCGTGGGTCTCTAGTAACCTTCATCTTGTTCAATGAGTGCAGGAGGTTCTTATGTTCCCCCAATGTTCATATTCCTGAGAACGAATATGGCAGACATTTTTATGAAAGGTGCTCCTCTTGGGTCAATTGGGAAAGCCCACCCATTTAGTTGGGCTCAAGCAAACCTATTCATGGGCTGGATGAAACATTTTGCTGAAAAAAAAAAAAAACAAAGTCAACAGAGACTTTGCCTATTCTACTCATCCTTGATGGTCACTTCTCCCATGTAAGAAATATTGATGTAATTGATGTGGCAAGAAATAACTTCATCATCATTTTGTCACTGCCTTCACACACAACACACAAACTGCAACACCTGGATCGTACTTTTATGGGTGCACTTAAGACTCACTAAAGCGTGAATATTCATCAGTGGATGCTCCATGAAAGCAAAGCTGTTGGACCCTATGATGTAGTGACTCTCTTTGGCAAGGCCTGCCTCTGGTGTACAACCAGCATTAATGCAGTAAATGGATTTAGAGTAACAGGAATTTATCCCTTAGAAAGAAATATATTTCAAGATGATGAATTCACGCTGGGGAAGAAGGCCCCATTCCTGCGCCTGCCAACCAACCGAAACAACAGGAACCCAAAAAGAGAGTTCAGACTGAAGAGGACCTTGATGCTACTAAAATTGATGCCCATGAGCCTATTAAAATTGCATTTAGTTTGTCTCCAAGCGATATCCATCCCATACCTGAGAAGATGAAAACATTGTCTTGTGGGCGAAAACTGGGTGTTGCTAGTTTTGTGACAGGATCTTCATATAAAAATGAATTAGAAGCTTACAGAGAAGAGAAAAAAGCTGCAGCTAATCTTCGTGGCCATGGACACAGATGAGGGAAATTAACAGTTATCAAAAGGAACTTGACTTATGATATATCACAGCCACCTTGTTCTGGAACCCAAACCCAAACTCGTAGTAGAGGATGTGGAGCATCTGGTAGTGGAAGAGACGTTAGTAAGAATAGTCTACAGTTAAAGAAAACTTTCATTAAGCAAGAAGACATGGACAGTGATAACTCAGATTCTGTTGATGATGATGTCATGGGACTCTCAACTGGTTCTGGTGATTCCTCATGTGAGCTTCTGGTTGGTGAACTACAGCCAGATAAAGACGGTGCTCTTTGCCTATTCTGTGACGGGAAGATTCCAAATGATGTTTGTGGTGAATTATGGGTGCAATGCCTAATGTGCTCTTTATTCGCAACAAATGTGTGTGGTAGAGAAAGAGGACTATGTTTGTGACTTCTGTCGCTAGTACTGTGCTACTTTGTACTTTTATGGTTTTGTATTTCATAATAAACATGTATTTTAATTAAAAAGCAATCCTTCATTTTTCTTGGAGCAAAAAAATCATTAAAATATACTGGGGGTCCAAATTACAAACACCATGGGGCCATATTAACTGCACATCTTGTTCATAGTCGAATTTATCATCTCTGGGAAACAAAATAATAATAAACCAAACAAAAGCACTGGCACGTTGATAGACACACAAACAAACACAAACACACACACACAATTCAAGCTTTCGCAACCAATGGTTACTTCATCAGGAAAGAGGGAAGGAGAGGGAAAGACAAAAGAATGTGGTTTTTAAGGGAGAGGGTAAGGAGTCATTCCAATCCTGGGAGTGGAAAGACTTACCTTATGGGGAAAAAAGGAGAGGTATACATTCACACACATGCACATATCCATCCGCACATATTCAGACACAAGCAGATATTTGTAAAGGCAAATGTGAGTACTGTGTTTTGTTGTAGTATATTTCACATTTCCTTAAAGAAAACTTTGATTAAGCAAGAAGACATGGACAGTGATGACTCACTCATTTAAGTTTTATTGCTGTAGTATTATTCTGAAGTAGAGAGCATACAGTAATATCCCTTGTTAGAGTATTGGTTCTTACTAGTCAAAGTTACAAAAATTTAACTGAAATCTAAAACAATGAAAAATTCCTGGAATTCTAAAAAATTCCCAGTTTTCTCCCAGATGAAAAAATTCCTGGGTTTTTCCCAGATCTCCCAGTTGTCCCAGGTCATATATACCCTGTTCTTTGTATTTTGGATAGCAGGAGGGAGGTGTGGTCTGCAAGTCCTGGTCCAGCACACAGTTCTGAGTGGAAGTTTCAGGTCATTGTCCCTTCTGCTGGAAAGTGAAAATTTGTCCGAAAAAAATCTCCTAAGTTGTGGCTAAGCCACTTCTGTGCAATCTCTTTTCTTCCTGGAATTCAAGTCTCACAAGGCATGCATGTGGACTTCTGTGAAGTTTGGAATGCAGGCGAAAGGTACTGGCTGAAGTAAAGCTGTGAGGAAAGACAGTGAGCAATGCTTGGATGGGACAGTTGGTAGAGCACTTGCCTGCAAAAGGGAAGGTCCCAGGTTTGAGGTCTAGTCTGGCACAAAGTTTTAATCTGCTAGTAAGTTTCAAATCAGCATACACTCCACTGTGGACAGAAAATTCATTCTTAGTTGATAACAAACATTTCTCTTTGTTAATATAAAACATTACTTTTTCAGCATCATGGGAGTTTCTCATTCAAGATAGTATTAACAGAATACAATTAGTAAATTAATGACTGAATGAAAGAATGTGTCACTCAGTTAAAGAGGAAATTATGCTACAGTACTGAAACTTCCCGCAATCTGTGTGAAAATGTGACTAACTGCAATGAATGAGAGAAAAGTGATTTCAGGTAAGAGTCTTCAAAGGTGTTGTAATGAGATGATTGTTCTGCCTCTTGTCCATACAGATTATGTTACTGATAGTGTCACATAAAAGTGGTAGGAAATAATTTGCACTGCCAAATTTTCATAACTGACTTTTTTCTAAGCTGTGACTCACAGACCAGTCTGTGATAACCTTTTATGTGTAATGGCTGCAGACAATGCAGAGCATTTGTTTATTTAATGTTTTCTGGGAGATAAACTGTTCCAAAATTTTAAATTAAACAGTTAGTATCTGTGCACTTTCAGATAAATCAATTACTAATGACAAAGAGTAAATATTTTACATGTATAAAATTTCTCTGAAAAGTATTTGAGTCGATATTTGTACATAACGGGTGTACAGGTCAATTGTTTTTGTACTTTTGTATATGGCATGGGGCTTTTACGTAACACTGACTTGAAATGATTATAATCCCAATTTTAAGTTTGGATGTTTTAAAAATACAACATGAAGACAACTGTGAGGCACAAAATGATGTAACTAAAATAAAAGTGTCTTATACTATGGACAAAGATAAATTAAGGAGGAAAAGATACAGGGGTTCACCACCAGTGATTATTATCAGCTGAAAATTTTATCAGGAAAATGAAACTTTCTTACTCCAGGGCATTAATCTTTGATCTTTAGTTAAATAACAGCAATAAAATATGAAGAATTGCTCCAAATGTGTCAATATATATTGACATATAATGAAGTTCAAAATTTTAAGGATGGCAAATAAATAAATAAAAAAATCTAAGTACACCAGACTAATACAGATATATAAACATTGGAAACAGTGCATTTCAGGTTGGATGTCTGGTTTAAAGATGTTAATGCATTTTACAGAAGAGGATGTGAAGCACACTGCAGTGAAGATGGAAAACTGTCATCTGTGAAAATAAGGAAAATTTTGTAGAAGAAATGAAGGAGAATGAGATAAATAGGAGGCAGAAAATCAGATTAAGGTGACACAGAATGGAAAGTAAATTAGACTGGTGAAGCTGTTGGAAAGTAGAAAACATTTTAATCAAACAATACAATAGGATGTACATACTTTCTTCAGGATCCAACTTTGGTCTGTTGATTCAAAATGTGCTTTCATATAAATCCAGATTTACAATTTATCTTCTACTTCCTTTTTATATGTGTTTATTTCTATTCATAAAATTAAAAGTTCTCAAAAGGCAAGCATAAATTATTGGTAAAACACTGAATCCACAACACACATTATGAATATATTTCACAAAATGAATAACCAATAAAACAGGCGCAAGAAGGGTGGCACGGAGTACATCAGAGATGAATTCCAGTGTAAGGTACGTATAACAAACTTTCGTGCTTCAAATGTAACTAAAAATTATAATCTTGATTCACAACATTCAAATGTCGATTATGACTGCCCACTTGTAGATGCATGCACAGTTTGAATACAGTACTTAATGTCAGCACATCTAAGGGACATGTACACCAATAGCTAGGCAATGCTGCTCATGCATGTAAAGTATACAAAAATGAATGCACTGTAATCAATCATTTCACTCTTCCAGGTTATGTGAGGAATCCAAAATTCATACATTTTAGTTTAACAAGTTATTTGCACACTCTAGCAGCCCACCTATGCTATGGACAGTTCAATACTTTTGAAAAAATAGTTAAAAAAGTTTGATGACAAATACACATTCTAGTGATGAAAATTTGCTATCAATCAATGTCATAGTGGTTCAAAGATTTTCTTATTACTGTTTTTATATTCTGACAAATAAATGAACTCTAATATAAAAATAGATGTAATCACAGACCTGTCATGGAACTTAATTTAACAAAATTGGGAAACATGTTACACATGTAAATACTGTTCGCTGTTTAATAGTTGGACAAAATTATTACAACAGACCCTTTGTAAAACCATGCCTGTGGAAGAGAAGTCATCAAGCATTAACAGTTATTTATGGCTGCAATTTCATTTGTACCAACAATAAAATGTAAAGCCAATTCAGTATTATGTACGAAAGTAGACAGTAACCTAGGACATTGAGATATGCACATGATAGTCTTGATACAGACTGCATACACTCATAAAAATGCCAGTTGCTATGAATTTTAATACTGAGACTGTGGTAGAAAAACTTTAGAGGAAAGAAACAGTGGGTCTTAATACAAGTTTTGCTATAATCTTATGTATCTAAAAACTCTTCATTATCATAAAAAATTTTAATAGTAGGACATTAATTTCTGTAATAAGACACAGGGAAGTAGTCAGGAAATGCTGCATTCCAGATAATAGCACCAATCATCAGAATAAAATAAAGGACAAAACATGTCCATCGAAGAACTTTCTCCCAAGGCTTCACCTGAAGATTGCGCAAAACGTTGACACCGACAAGTAATCCAGCAAGAGCACCAGCAATATGGGCTGCATATCCAATCTGAAGAAAGATATACAAGATTTTTTCATATGGTTATAATTTTCACATAAACTCTACAATCTATAGTTTCTGGGTTAAAGTTCTATGTACATGTAGAATACTGCAAAAGAAAATTGGATGTTTCTGTCACAAAATATAAAGTGGGTGGCTGATCAGCTTGAACTGTGATGTAGAAACATTCTTGCATAGTGGGAGGTGGCTTAGTTACTGATCTTCCATTTTTCCCTTGACTTTATTTTTGCACACTTTCCCACTAAACTATGATGTCTCCACTTTTTAAAGGTGAATGGTTTATTTTTCAGCTGGATGGTCAGAGACACATATATCAAGTTCTCAGGGATGGTATGATATTATACTGCTAGACAAGTCATCAGTGATGGTATGGTATTATACAGCCAGATGTTAGTTTAGAGTTTGTTTTCTAACCTCTCTGTCAGATCTCCAACATTGCTCCAACTCTTGGTTGTTTTAGAATAAAACACAGGCTTTGGATTATTAGTGGGTTGATGCATTAGTTTGCAGCATTTTTCCATATGGTCAATAAACACGATAGATACACACAGCAGAAACTTCAGTCATCAGTTGTATTCTCCTTCACTATTTACAACAGTCTGCCAATGCCACGAGCACATTTTGATTTTGTGACTGTATAAATCATGCGGTTTTGAGGCAATGAAATCATTGAGCTTTGTTCGGAGTGCATTTTCATCTGAAAAGGATGTTCCTTGAAGGTTGTTTGATAGAGAGCAGAAAAGGTGAAAATCTGAGAGTGAAGGATCAGGTGAATAAGATGGGTGTGGAATGACTTTCCAACACAACTACTGAATAGCGTTTTTCGTCAGTCTCACAGAATGTTGGTGGGCACTATCACAGAGTAGCATCACATCACGCAGTCTTCCTGGTTGTTGTTCTTGGATTGCATCTGCAAGACATCTCAGTTGTTGACAATAAATGTCAGCAGCGATGGTTACACCTCAGGGAAGCAATTTATAGTACAACACACCTTTGCTGTTCTACCAGATGGACAATATTATTTTTTATTGATGTGCAGGTGTCTTTATACGGGGAGTTGGTGCTTTGTTTGAGCTTTTTTCCTTATGTTATCATAAAGACAGCATTTCTCATCCCCAGTAACAATGTAGGATAACAATGATGGTGTTGTTCACAAGCCAATTAATGAAGAGCAAGCAGAGATGCACAAATGGTCACCCTTTGAGTTTTGTGATTTTTGCTTGGAGCATGTGATATCCATACACCCAAGTTTTGTACCCTACCCATTGCATCCAAATGTCGATGATGGTGGAATAATCACGGTTCATCAAATTTGCCAGTTCTCGAGTGGATTAAAGCATTTAAACGATCTTCATCAAACATCAAATATCTTCCTGAATGTGAATTGTCACTAACATCAACACAATCCTCCTTCAAATGAGAAAACCATTTTCTTGCCATGCCCTATCCAATAGCATTATCCCCAGACATGACGCAAATGTTTTGGACTGACTCTGCTTCTGTCACCCGTGTATTGGACTCAAACAGAAGGATATGTAGGAAATGTTCTGATTTCTCCACTTGGCACTCCATTTTCTAATATCCACTGCTCCTCACTGTCCTCAAATGAGAAAATGACAGTATGTAAACTCAAACAGCAATAAGAAACAACAAATAAAAAATGGCAATCAATAAATATACCAATATCAAAAGGAATACCCACATGCAAAACACTACCAACTTGTGCACCAACCTAATAGAATCTTAGACCATATTCTGAATACAAACATAGTGAGTAACCTCAAAGTATCATGTGAAATCTAATGTGCCCTTTTCTCAAATGAATCCTGAATGCTATGGATAATTATTTCTTGAGTTCTGAACAGTAGTTGGCTTGTTATGACACCAATGATTATTAATTAAAGTACAGTTTTATGGCAAATCAAACAAAATTTGTGACTGGACTGAGGATTTCTTGAGAGCGATGATGTTGCATGTTATCTTGGATTGGAGCTGTAAAGTACCCCAAGTTTAGGTCAGTTCCCCAAAATGAAAAACCGATGCCACTTTTGGTTTTGTAGTGTTTGAAACTATTTAAGTTTTATAATACATGATACATGTTGTCTGTTGATGCGTATAATAGATTTGAGCTTATACAAGAACAATAATTTTATTTACCTATTATAATTAATATGAACATTCCTGTCGGTAACAATAAGTAGATATAATATGTCTCACAGCTAGTCATCCCAGTAATTTCAGTTGAAAATAGAGGAAAATTAATGTGGATACAATTTCAAAGATAAATATATGTCAAAAACACTATAGCTTTCCATTATTTAATTTGCTGAAGGCATAAGAAGTATCACATAAACTTGTGAAACCATGACATTTTAAGTTTTTCATGGCCACAATTTATTATTCATTACTTAAATATTTACCTTTTGACTATGGAAATGAATTTGACTTAACAAAAAAATATTTTTATTTAATGAAAAACTCCATAACATTATTGTGAAACAAAGTGTATTACAAACATTTGGTCGAAAGCTAAAAATTATAAAAATGGTTTGTCACATATCAGTTTTAAAGATCCTCATCATCCTCTTGTTAGTAAAAATTTTATTTTGTTAAAAAATCAATTTGTACAGAAATAATCAACTTTTATAAAATTTAAATATTCTGACCATTCCAACATACAATTGCAATACCGGTAATTAAAAATAACTATGGTCACTGTTTCAGTTCTTTGATTTTTCTGCACAAGAAAACATATCATTTTATTTAAATTTATATTTTTATTAAAAAAAGAGATGTAATTAAAATAATTTAAATAACATTAGGAGCTACTCAAATGTTCTAGCATGTAATTGTAAATAATATAGACTTGTTAAAATCACACCAGAACACAATTCCTTAGCTCTCTGTCTGCTGTTCAGTTATGACAGTGCAGTTCAGTTCCTTACTTATTTGTAGACAGCTCTTATGTCTGGCTAAACTGTTTCAAGTTGATTACAAAAACTTTTATGCTATGAAATGATCCTTCACTAGTTATGAAGTTTCAACAAATGTAATCACCAGTTATTTTGCAAACGTATGACTTTTAATGGAAATCAGTTTTGTGTTGGTTTAAGACGTAAGTCTGACCAAGGAATGAAGAAAAATAAATCTGAATTCTAGAACAACAAAAGTTTTCATTCGCTTTATTATAGAACCTGGTACTCATGAACAATAATGCCTTTTCCGCAGAGAACATCAAATAAAGATGGCCATGAAATTTATTTTCATGTTATTCTTTGAGCACTCATCTGCCCCATGGAAATAATATGCATCATATTAGCAAAGACCTTGTTAGAAGGGTGCCATGAACTATGAAATTCATGTAACATTTAATTTCAGTGGTGAATTGCTTAGAATGTTTCTCTTTAAATGTAAAGAAGGTAATGCTTAACAGAAAAGGAAGTGTTTCACAAGTCATTGGCAGAAGTAAAAGTAACTTCAGGCTTGCCCTGATGAGATGTGTTGGGACCCTGACATGGGAAGGATGACAATGATCAAAATGATAGAAATGTTGTTTTTTAGAAGTGCATCTCTTGTCAGTTAGTATTATCCTGGTATTGAATATGTTAATCAGCTACTTTGATAAGGCTGTGACTTCCTAAAATCATGCTATGAAATGAGGTCCATTTTGTCTGACCTCTTACCTGCCACACCTAGAATTGCTTTTGGCACCCGCCCAATCTCCACAATATCCTTGTCAGACCCTATGCTCCTTCTGTACCCATCTCCCTACACTATGGCTGCAACTATTGTAACCATCCCTGTTTTAAGATTTGTCCTATGCACCCTCCAACTATACTACAAAAGGGAGAGCCATCTGTTTATGACAAGTCATACACCAATTGTTATGCATACACTGTTCTGCCTTTTACATTTGCGTGAGTACCACAAAGTTATCAGTTTGGATGAATGCATATAGACAGAGGGTATACATTGGTAACACACAATACCCTGCTGCAGAGCATGCTCTACAACATGACAGTTGTGACCCCAGTGCCCGTTTCACCACATATGCCATCTGGATTTTTTCCCCAGACATCAGTTTCTCAGAATTCCACAGGCAGAAACTGGTGTCACAACAACTGGTTCTCACTATCCACTTAGCCTTAATTTTTTCTGTCTCAGCACTTTTTTTTCACTTCCTTTTAGTTTTCCATATCTTTCATTTTCCCCTCTACCTCCCAACTCTATCATGTACAATGCACTTAACTTTCTGCTGTCATTAACTCATGCATAATGTTTTGACAGTAATCTTAGTCTTGCAACTAACCCTATTTTCCACCTTTAAACTCTCAGATTTTCAACCGTTGTCCAGTGTGGACCCCAGTAATCAGTCTTTCCTTCTCATCCAATGTGGTTAGGCTTATCTGGATGATTTTCTTTTTCCCTCTTCCTTTTACTTCACCCTTCTGCTACAAGAAAGAGCAACTAACTCAGAGAACTTGCAGATTTAAATACCTTCCTCCTTCCACTGCTTGATTAGTAGATTTTTTTTATTTAACCATTTTCATCACAGTTTCAAAAATTGATTATTTTTATTTATTTAGTTCTTTGATTACATGTAGCACAATGTACAAAATTATATTGGACTTAACTCTAAGTCATTGCAGAGAACAGTTTTCAAGATTTATATAGTTCTACATGCTATATACAGATCTGTATATTTATTGTAGTTAAAGTTTTTACTTACTGAATAGGAGCAGTGGTATTGCAGACATTTTCTAACACATCTTTCGAAAGCATTAGTATTTATCATGCATTTTACATCATTTGTCAACTTACTGAATAGTTTTTGTCCCATATAGAATATACCTTTCTCATACAGACTTTTAATGGCTGGGTGTAAATGCAAGTTACCTTTTAATTAAGTGTTATGATTATCTAAGTCACATGATTTTCTAATACTGTTACCATTCCAGTTAGCTTTTTTTTTTTTTAATATACTTAAGTGTGTCAATAAACATGCTTGGTAGTGGTAGCACTTTCAGAGTTTTAAATGTTGGTTTAGATGATTGTCTAGCTCTGCTACCTGTAATAATCCTAATTTCTCTATTTTGGATTCTGGAATTCCCTAGAGCTGCTGTGACTCTCCCCAGAAAATGAGTTCATATTTTAAACATACATTAAAATATGCATAATAGGCAGACATTAGAGTCTGTTTATTTGTACATCCCTTTAGAGGCCTTAAAAGATAGCTTGTGCTCTGCTTAGCATTAATGTGTTCAATATGTTTTTCTCATTTTAGATGACTTTGTATCCAAATGGCAAGATATTATGTTACTTCTTTATTCACAATGTGTTGTTGGTTGATAGTGATACCTGGATAATGCAAGGTGTTGGTTCGACTGTTATGAAAATTTAATGCTACTGTTTTTCTGTTGTTTATTACATGCTGATTCATAGTTATTCATTTACTTAGTTGATTTGTAATAGTGTTTACTTCACATTGCATATCATCATTTTTGCAGGTTTTATGAATATGGTTGTGTCATCAGCAAATAGAATTACTCTGTGGCATTCAACATGCACATCCAGACCATTGACACATTGCCTTTTCACCCATGTGTCTAACGCCACTTTCTGTTTGCGGCCACTGAGAAGTGAACAAATCCATTCATTTGTTAAACTCCTCCTGCCATAGTATTCAAGCATTGCTGAGAACAGTTCAGTGGTTTACCACGTTGAAAGCTTTAAATGTACCTGCTGTTTACTATTTTTCATCAGTGGCATTTAAACCTGTGGGCCATCTGTTATAACGTCAAGTCAAACACATATATTTCAAAACTACACAATACAATTACATCACTGAGCAAGTTGACAAAGCATGACATGTGAACACGGTGACATTCAAATGAACACTGAGTTCAAGTCTAGCGGCCGCTGGCTGGCTGGCCACTTAGGTGGCGCGGCTGCTGCATGGCTGGCAGACAGCGCTGCATGTAGACGACGCGCGTAACTGTGCAGCGGCACTTTGAATGATCGGCAAGTCACACACCATCTACCATGATTTCTGACTTTGGAAACCATGTCGAAAATTGCCTAATACTATGAGGGTTGACTGAAAAGTAATTCCTCCAACTCCATAACTCTTCAACAGCTGGTAGCACTGGTATGTGGCAGGTACTGGTTTGTTTCATAGCCTCTTCTCTACAGCTCCAGTTGGTGGGAAGCCTTAGCATTCAACAGTTGTGTTGTTACAGTGTAAAGTATGGAACCCTGCGCAGATGGTCGGTCAATGCGATTTAAGCAATGTGCATTCATTAAATTCTTGACAGCAGATAGTGTCACCACAAAGGAGTTTCATCAGAGAATGAAAGCAGTTTATGGTGATTGTGTAGATGTGAGTCCTGTGCGTCATTGGGCAAGTAAGTTTACAGATGTTGAGGCGAGACCATCTGACCTGTGTGATAAACAAAGAGTTGGATGTCTTGTGACAGCAACCACTAAGTTTCACAAGCAAAATGTTGAATGATTGATTCAGGACAATCATTGTATCACTCAGAGAGAAACTGCAAGCACAATCAGCATTTCACAAGAACGTGTGGGTCACATTATTGCTTTTCTTGGCTATCGTAAGATCTGTATATGAGAGGTACCCCAGATGCTGACTCCCGAAATGAAAGCGCACAGACTTGAAATTTGCCAGGAACTCCACTCACATTACAAGAATCAAGGCGACGCCTTTCTTCATTCAATTTTGACAGGAGACAAAACATGGGTATACCATTACGACCTGGAGTCGAAACGTCAGTCTATGGAATATCAACACAAAGACTCACCCCAGAAAAAGAAATTCAAGACACAGCCCTCAGCTGGAAAAGTCATGGCCATAGTGTTCTGGGCTGCAGATGGTGTTATCCATGTTGATTTCCTTCATCATGAAACAAAAATAAATTCATAGTATTACATCATAATGCTGCAAACTCTGAAACAACCGGCTAACAAGGGTCCGAAAGGAAAAGGGAAATGTTTTCGTGCAGCATGACAATGCCAAACCACACACTTCACATGCCACCACATCAGAACATCAGAGACTGAATCTCACCATCATATGGTATCCTCCATACAGTCCAGATTTAGCACCATCTGACTTCCATCTGTTCCCGATAATGAAAGACTATCTGCGGGGCATCATTATGCTTCTGACGAAGATGTTGAGAGAACTGTGAGACTGTGGTTCCAGAAACAGGGTGTCGACTTCTTCCGTGATGGCTTCAGAAAACTTGTTCATTGTTAGCAGAAATATATCCAATTGGGTGGTGATTATGTGGAAAAGTGAATATTGGTAATTAAATATCATATTCTAAGGTTATTTCTACATTTAATTTATTAAAATACTCCCATCCAAACCCATTTAACAAACATGGAGGAAATTACTTTTCATTCAACTCTTGTAGATTATTATTTACAAATTTTATTAACTTATTGTACATTATGTTTTCCAAAAACTTTTGAAAAACATCGTTTTACTGTAATGGGGTAATAGTTTATCACTTCACCTCTGTCACCAGCTTTGAATATTGGAATAACTTTAAATGTTTTTAGCTGATCGGGAAAGATAGCCATCTCTAATTAGCAGTTACAGGGGTGAGTGAGGGGGGTCAATAATCAGCAACAGCTTTGACAGTTTCCTCCTTGCTTAAACGATCCATAAACTTTAATTAAAAGCTTTTGGTTTTGTTTTTCGCTGGCTGCTGATTTCCAACAAAATTAGTTTCTATTAAATTTTCAGCTATTCCTGTGAAATAGCCATTGCATATCTTTTCTGTTTCTTTTTACTGTCATGTAACAAGACAATATTCTCTCTGGTTTTGTTTTCTTTTTTTTTCTCTTTTCTTTTGTTTATAATGTCCAACATAGCTTGCACTTTACTCATAGAATTTTTATACACATATACTTGTGCATCCTTTTTGCCTGCTTTATAACCTTTGCAAAAATTTTGTGTATGTTTTGTAGTGAGTAGTTTAACGGACCTCTTCCTAAGATTTCCACAGTCTATAAGTTGTCTTACTCCTTTGTCCACATGGTGACTTCAGGCACTACAGGAGATTCAAATTTATAGGCTGAGGTCGTTAACAAGTACGAACAGTTTGGTACTTAACTCATATCGATGGCAGCGTTGTTGTCTTCGTGAAGTACACAGGTGATTCCACTGCGATGTTCCCATGGTTTTCTTTGTGTTTGGATGAGACTAATTGGTTTGTAGGGCAATGTGGTATTTTTGTTTCTAGAGAGCAAACATTACATTATTTTTGCACAGCACTATTTAATTCATTTATTCACATTTAACACTTCTACAATAATATGAAATAAGACATTGTTTTACACCACATCTGTATCGCCACCTCCTCCAACCCCCGCTCCCGATCCAAAGACCATCCACCTTCAAAGCTCGACCTCCTTCCCCCATGACCAAAGATAACCGTCTCTTAGTTGTTACACTTGCAGTCAAAAGCTATATTTAGATAAAACATTACATGTAAAGAAATTACTGACATACAGTCAATGCTATATTTAGATAAAACATTACATGTAAAGAAATTACTGACATACATGATTTTACGTTATGTTATAATATCCCCCCCCCCCCCCTCCCACCACACACAAGTCCATGCATGGCATGCATGGGATTGTGTGTCACTATGGTATAAAATAATCTAATACACACATCATGATAAAATTTCCAGTCTCGAAAGTTAGTAATAAAATTGGTTTCCCAAGTGATCTTAGTTACATATATATATATATACTTTCCAAGATATACAATTTGAAGGTTACATTGGCTGTATTGAGTAATAAGTGTAATGAGTTTATAACTAACAATAAAATATGGCACCTTAATTTTAACTGATCATGGTAGCTGCAGTGCCGCGTTAAGATGGGTACATAATTATATAGTATATGTATACACTCAAGTTTACTTCAATACTGACTTAATGCATCTTAGTTAACATTATCAGTGGTTTCTTTAGAATGTATTAAGTGAGCTGTGAAATGATGCATCTCTCACAATCTTTTAATATTTGTGCTTCAATAAAATACCTTATGGAATAGCTTGTGCCCAAAACAACCATTAAATCTAAAGAAATCATTATTATAAAATAAACAGGTTCTTTTAACCACATACATAAAATAGACATAGTTCAAAATATTGTAATACTTATACACAATGTTAAATGGTTGTCTCTTAGGGAAAATTCATGTATATGTGATGAATATAATCACATGGTGGATCCAGTGCAAATTCAATTATATGTGATCAGCACTGTATTTCCAGAGTCAGATTGGTTTACATATTTATGATTTAATGTTCCTTTATAATGAGGTAGCTGAGATGTTCCATATATGATTGTGACTATCATTGCAGTATCCTCGCATTGTACATCTATGTCAGCTTTATAGGTCAAACTATGACAAACTCTACACTTAAATTGTGTAAGATTGTTAGTATTTATACCTTAACTTTACATCATTATTAAACAGTGTTTCATTTTTATTCACTCTCTTGTGCTCAAATAGCATATTGCCATGAATAGAAATTATTTCAAATTTTGTAACAGGGTATGGGATAAATTCCTAACAGCTCTTCATTCACTTTAGCATTAAATTATCTAAACTATTACAAAATATTCTCCCACAATATAAACTTCATAATTAGTATCACATAATCTTCAATCCATCACAGGGGTTTCAAAAGTAACACACCAACATCTGTCTCCATAATGCTCTAAACCTAAATATATTCTTAATTTGCATAATTAAATTTCATGACTATCCACTATATTTTTAACACACTATAATATGCCTGGTCTTTCAATGCACACTCTCATAACCTGACAAGTACCTCCAGTTTGCTTTATCCATTAAATAATGTTCCATCTGACATAGCTTAGAAATGACAAGGTTTTGTCTTCTTACACACAATCATTATTCATATCTTATTACTTTAAAACTGTCCACATAATTAACTTTGGTTTTTGTTAAGAGACACTGAAGACTGGTTCATAGTCTGACACACTAATCTCATACCAAATTTAATGAATGGGTATATTAGAGAACAAAAAGACATTAATACAGACATAATTCACATACACAAAATCTACTTCATACTTTCAGTGGACATAGTCCCACACTTTGACATGAAGTTTTCCTTGAATGATAAAGCAAAAAAGTGATATAGTTGGGCCAGTCAACTAGTTCTTTCCGGGCAGCATTTTACTTATTAATGACTATTTTATGGGTCATGTTTGTAGAGTTCTAACACTGTAACATGGCGCAGTCCAAATAACTTCTTGGATTTTGGGTAGATTAGCCTATAGGCATTAGGGTGCGGTTTTCCTTGATTTCAAAGGGGCCTATATAGATGTCGAAAAATTTCTTTATTTCAGAACTCCTCAATTTAGATTTTTCCTGTGTTTTTAATAAAACTAGATCTCCCGCCCTGAACTGTACTCCTTTACTTCTTGCATCATGTCTCCGTTTTCTTACCTCTCCCTGCCTTTTCATAGTGTTCCTAACAGCTGTCTCTCTTTCCTCGGGTGTCATAGTTTGACAAGGTGGGAAATCAACATTCTCAGAAATCAAATTTTCAGGTTTCTATTAAACATTACTTCATAAGGTGAAAAACCAGTGGATGAATGCTGCAGGCTGTTCATTATATCCTCGAAGTCAGTAACATTTTCAATCCAATTAACATGATTTTTACTACAGTATGTTCTGCAGAGCTTTCCAATTTCCCTCATGTACCTTTCTGCTGGGTTACTTGATGGGTGACAAACCAAAATCAAAATATGTTTTATTCCTGTATCTTCAATAAAAATTTTCCATAATTTAGATGTAAACTGTGACCCATTATCAGACATGATGGCCTGGAGTATACCAACATTTGTGAAATAATGATTCTTCAGCTTGATGATAATTTGTTTACTGGTTGCTCTCTTTAATGTATACAATTTTATAAATTTAGAGAAAACATCAACTATAACAAAGATGTAACTGTACCCTCCCCTTGATCTTGGTAGTGGTCCATATAGATCAATAGCTGTCAATTCAAGGTTTTTATTTGGTAAAATGTTCTGCATCAATCCTTTAGAAGTCTGCTTACTCACTTTTACCCTCTGACAACGATCACAGGTTTCAAGTTTTTTCTTCACTCTCCTACTGATATTATAGAAGTATACATTTTCCTTTATCTTCTGTATACATTTTGTTGCTCCGCAGTGTCCGAAGCTTTCATGTATGTACCTGATTAACGTGTCAATACATTGCTCAGGCCAGCATAGTTTCCAGTTGTCTAAGTCAGGTCTAGGTCTCCTAAACAAAATCCCTTTTTGTACTTTATAATACTGATCTACCTTTTCTCCTCCCTTTTTCCCTATATAACTTTTAACCAACTTCCAATTTTCATCATGGTTTTGGTTTCTATGAATATCATTACAGATTTTCAGTATTTCAGATTCATCTCTTACACCCTTTAAGTACATAAGTTTGAACTCTTTCTCCTCTTTTCCATAAGTATTTTCAACATCTGCACCTAATGGTAGTCTGGAAAGGGCATCTGCAATGACATTATATTTACCCTGAATAAATTTGATCTCATAACCAAACTGTTGAAGGAATAAAACCCACCTTGTTTTACGGTCATGATAGAGTCTGCACTCCTGAATGTAAGATAGAGCTTTATGGTCAGAGAAAACAATTACCTTGTGCCCTAACATATAACTTTTAAACTTATTAAATGCCCAGTGGATGGCAAGTAGTTCCTTCTCTGTGACTGTATATGATTTTTCATACTTTTGTAAAACCCGGCTAGAAAAAGCAATAGAATGGTGTTCTAATTTTCCTTCTATTTCTATGTTTTGAAACAAGTGTGCCCCTAAACCTGTCTCACTACTATCTGTCATTATACAGAATGGTAACGACATAACAGGTCTATAATGTTGTTTTATTTCCACGAATGCATCCTGACATTCTTGTGTTTAATCCCAAACAGTATTCTTTTTGAGTAAGTTACATAAGCAGTTTGCAATTAAAGCTTGGGTACTAAGAAATTTTCTATAGAATTCAGTGAGACCAAAAAAGGACTTGAGTTGTTTTTTGTTCTTGGGGTTAGGGAAGCTTACAATGGCCTCAAGTTTGTCCTTATCAGGTAAGATTCCCTTTTCTGAAATATTACACCCCAAAAATTTCAGTTCATTGTCTACAAAACAACATTTTTCCAATTTTACAGTCATTCCCCCTTCCCTCAATTTTGAACAGACTTGTCTCAGAAGGTTGAGATGATCTTCCCAGGTTTTTCCAGTTACAAGAATGTCATCTACATATACTATTAATTTTGAAGACAATTCATCACCTAATACAAAATCCAGTGCTCTGATAAATTCAGGCACAGACACATTCAATCCAAAAGGGACAACACAATATTGGTAACTTTTGCCACCATACAAAAAGGCAGTATACTTCCTAGAATCAAGTTCAAGTGGTATTTGGTGAAAACCAGATGTCAAGTCTAGGCTACTCATAAATTTTACATTATCAAATTTGTGCAGAAGTTCATCCATATTGTCAGGATGGTCATTTTCTCTAATCAAGAACTTATTAAGGTGCCTAGAGCCAAGCACAAGTCTAACCCCACCATTTCTCTTAGACACAACTACTAATGGGTTGTTGTAAGAACTTCTTCTTCTTTCTATAATCCCTCAAGTTTCCATTTTTTGGATTTCCCTTTCTACATCTTTTTTCCTGGAGAATGGAATGCCATATGGTTTTAAGAAGAAAAGATGATGATCTCTGAGTTGAAGTCTGCACTGATAGTCTTTTACCTTCCCTGGTCTCTCACTAAGTGTATCCTGAAATTCCCATAACACTTCTCTTAACTGATTTTTCTGACTTTCACTTAGATTTACAGCTTCCTTCAATTTGACTTCGACTAATTCTTCGAAATTTTGTTCATTTATAAGGTCAAAGGGTGTGTTATCACTTATGGGTTGATTATCTACCTCACTTACAACAACTTTGATAAGGTTGCAAGAATTACTACAGTTAAGGATGAACATTTCTGTTTTCAGAATACTATTTTTCTCAGGTTCAGTAATTATAACACTCTTATCTTCCCAAGAGAAGCTTACACCCACTTTTAAGACCCAATCCATGCCAAAAATGATATTTTCTTCTAACCTTGGGACCACAAGGCAACCCTGCTCAGACTCCACATTTTCAATTTCAAACGTTAACGATACTTGACTTTTAACTACCTTACTTTGCTTACCAGTGGCACCTCTGATTTTTACCCCTACAACCGGCATTTCTATAAAGTTCTTACCATCTCTAATTTTATCTCTAAATTTTTCTGATATTGCACATATGGGGCTTCCTGTATCAATAAGACAGTGTCCTTCCCATTGATTGACTCTCCCCTTTTTGCCAAGCTGTAAAAATCATTTAACATCTCCTCATCCAGAATTGAGTCAGAACTTTGATCTATCCTATGTTTATTTTGTGGTGGTCTACTGTGCCACATAACATCCCAAAATTTTTTATCAAAATTTATATAATTCACTTGATATTCCTGGTTTGTAACCTGTTTGTTAATGGTACAGTTATTTACACTATTGGATTTTGTGTGAACGTTAGTGGTCCTATTATGTTTAAATCTCTTCGCCCCAAAGCTGTGGACCCTCATTGAGGCGGACCGGAGTTTTCCGGATGTCTACCTCTATTGTCACTTCTCCAATTTGTATTCATTCTGTTGTTACCTTCCCATCTGTTGTTCCTAGTTACACCACTGTTTTCCCAGTTACTCCCTCTCCCATTAGCATTGTACTCTCTTGTTCTATCAGATTGGTGTTCATTCCGAAAATCTCTATCGTCCCTTCTAGTGTTCTCCCCACGGTAATCAGAATTCCACCTCCCACTGTAATGGTTTCCATTACTAAACTGTTGCACATTTCTCTCCATTGCCCTGTCTAATTTGTCTATATATTTTAGAAACTGGTCTAAACAGTCACCAGGTCCATGCACTAATTCCCACTGTATTCTTTCAGGTAACCCCCTTTTAAGGGCATCAATTTGGGTCATTTCGTCGAAGGGTTTATCTAGATGCACCAATTTCCTAAGTTGATCCATGCAAAAGTCTTTCATTGAGTGGTTTCTGCCCTTGAAACTAGGCCCATTTAAAAATTCACTTTTTATTCTACCCTGTTCAGTCTCAGACCAAAACTTATTTAAGAAACTCTTCTCAAAATCATCAAATGTTTTCCACTCATCAAAATGTTGGTTTGCCCAAGACAAAGCTTCTCCCTCAAGGAAATATTTTACAAACTTAATCTTTAGATTATCAGACATACTAGGAACAAGGTTGTCAGAGCAGTGTTGTAAAAAGTCTACAGGGTGTAAATTATCACAAGGAAAACTTTTTACAGGTGAATTACTCCACACACTCCCACCATTCATACATAAGTTTCTAGACACAAAATTATCTTGAATTTCAGTGAATCTCTTGTCTATTACACTTAAATTACATGTTACAGACTCTTGTATCTTATTTAATTCATCATCTAAGGCGTTAACTTTTGATTCTGTATCTAGACTTAATTTGTCTACTCTCTCCTCCACAGTTCTTTGAGCTGCAGTTAACCTTTCAATCTCTCTTCCTTGAGTTGAGCTAACTGTGGCCAATTTATTTTCTAAGGTCACAAACTTATTTTCTATAGCCTCAATTTTGGAGTTCATGCCCTTCAAACTTTCTCCTAATTGAAGTTTTAAATTTGAGATCTCTTCTTTCAGTACATCACCGTTGCTTTTCATTTTTGCTTCCAGCGATTCACTAGTTAAGTTTAATTTTTGGACTGCATTTGTCCCATTCTGGCAAAGAGTAAACTTACCCAGTCCTGTTGATCCGGTTTTCTTTCATTTTGTGAGTCATCTGGATCGTCACTTACACCACACATGTTCGACTCTAACGTTTCTCCCACTTCCTTTTTAATTTCTTCTGATAGCGTCATGATTGCACCACACGTTTGGACACAGTTTTGACGAAAAGTTTAAAACAAAGCAGAATTGTACATATCTTTTCACACCACGACGTCGATCACAGGTCCACCTCTCCGATAAGCCAGCACTTTCTTGGTTTTCACACTACTTCTTCTGGTACAGGAAACATGTACAATGTTATTCATGTTTTACGAATTATAAAATTTATAATGTTCCGCAAACGAAGCACAATTAGTCTCATCGCATTTAACTGTAATATCCCGGACAAGCCCCCAAGTTTAACGGACCTCTTCCTAAGATTTCCACAGTCTATAAGTTGTCCTACTCCTCTGTCTACATGGTGACTTCAGGCACTACAGGAGATTCAAATTTATAGGCCGAGGTCGTTAACAAGTACGAACAGTTTGGTACTTAACTCATATCGATGGCTGCGTAGTTGTCTTTGTGAAGTCTAGAGGTGATTCCACTGCGATGTTCCCACGGTTTTCTTTGTGTTTGGCTGAGACTAACTGGTTTTTAGGGCAATGTGGTATTTTTGTTTTTAGAGAGCAAATGTTACATTATTTTTGCACATCACTATTTAATTCATTTATTCACATTTAACACTTCTACAATAATATGAAATAAGACAGTGTTTTACACCACATCTGTATCGCCACCTCCTCCAAACCCCATTCCCGATCCAAAGACCATCCACCTTCAAAGCTCGACCTCCTTCCCCCATGACCAAAGATAACCATCTCTTAGTTGTTACACTCGCAGTCAAAGGCTATATTTAGATAAAACATTACATGTAAAGAAATTACTGACGTACATGATTTTACGTTCTGTTATAGTAGGCATATCTGCTGTGACATTATTTTCCTTGCATATTCAATGCAGTTTTCTTTTTTCTGGCAAGAAGCTCTAATTCCTTTAGTGAAATGCCCATTTCCTCTTGCATTCTTTCTGATATTTACCATTTTTGAGGGAAGGCTGTTTCTAAAAATGTGTTGAATTTTTTATCCATGCTTTGTGTTACATAGACAACACATTGATCTTCATTATGCAGTAATGTATTAAAGTGGTTTATGTTTTCCTGATAGAAGAGCCTATGTTTCATCTTAAGTATGTGGTTGTTTGCCTGCCATCCTTGAACGATGATGGTCATTACTAAAAATATATGGTCACTGAATCTCATATTGCATACTGTTACAGACCAATTAAGTTTCTCTTTATCAGTCAAGATTGGATTCAAAGCAGTCTGACTGGCTGGTGTTAATCTTGTTGCAGGGTTTACTGTGACAATAAGATTATGTGATTTGATGAGATTGTCTAAAGCAGCTCCCTGTTTACATTTAGTGAGAAACTCATCGTTAATAGCATCATATACTGTTACTTTTACTTTATTTTGGAACCATTCCATTTTTTTCTAGAATACTCCAGACTTTCCTAATGGTGACAGGACACAGTGATTATTATTAAATTTTATTTTGTAACTCATATTGCTGCCATCATAATCTTTTTCACAACTTTGGTGAGTAATATTAGTTATATTAGTAATTTCTATGTTCATATTGATTACCTGGTCTACAATAACAGTGACCTAGAGAGAAATTTTGTAGGGAGACAGATTTTATTAATGTCTCTACAAAACACATTACAGAAATATTTTGTAGTTCATATACAGGGTGAACATTAATAAAAATGACAAACTGTAAGGATGGATTCCTGACTGGAAATGGAGGAAAGAACGTCCTATGAAAATGTACCTGGAAATTCACCAGTGACATGGTATGTAGTGCTGACAAATGAAGGTTCCTCCTCCACATTGCACTCACTGCAGGTGATGCAGATAGTAGTGGTTGCCATGCAAGATACACATAATTGCACTTTGGCTAACATCATGCTGGTAGGTCACTTGCCTGTAGCTTGTACCAGAGTTTGTCTCAATATCTCATAGAACCCACTAACCCAAATCTGGTGTACGCACAGTCTGCCACCTCCCCGTACTTTTGTCTGTTTGAAAGGACCCATGATTACACAAATTCCCAAAAATGATTCGAAATGTGTGATGGGCTGGGTGTCTGTGAGGGCATATATCTTGGTATGCTGCACTGTCTCTCAACCATTTCCACCTACTTGGTCATACACAAACACTATCTCAGCTTGTTCCTGACATGAATACTGGACCATTCTGCTGCTCACAGTATACTGCATCAATCACACAGCCTGCCAAACACAGAGAACACATGGTCAGAGGAACTTTTGTTTGTCAGTGCCATCTACTACGGCAGCAATGCATTTCTGGACACAAGTTCATATGCCTTTTTCCCCTCCTTTTCGACCAGTCAGGAATCCATACTTGCAGCTTATATATATCTGAACAAACACATCAAAAAAGTTTTGCATCACGTCAGCTCTGGAACCTGTACAGAAAATTGGAATAGAGATCAACATAAATATCATTATTGCACTTCTTATTGCTCATGAAAACCAAACATTGCATGTTGTTCCACCATACAGCGAGACCTTCAGAGGTGGTGATTCAGATTGCTGTACACATCGGTACCTCTAACACCCAGCACGTACTCTTGCATTGATGCATGGATGTATTCAGCATGGCATACTACCCCCCAAGTTCATCAAGGCACTGTTGGTCCAGATTGTTCCATTCCTCAACAGTGATTTGATGTAGATCCCTCAGAGTGGTTGGTGGGTCATGTTGTCCATAAACAGCCCTTTTCAATCTATCCCAGGCATGTTCAATAGGGTTCGTGTCTGGAGAACATGCTGGCCACTCTAGTCGAGCAATGTCATTAACCTGAAGGAAGATATTCACAAGATGTGCATGATGGGGGAGGTAATTGTCATCCATGAAGATGACTGCCTTGCCAATATGCTGTCTATATGATTGCACTATCAGCTGGAGGATGGCATTCACGTATCGTACAGCTGTTACGATACCTACCATGACCACCAGTGGCATAATTCATCTCTACATAATGCTACCCCAAAACAGCAGGGAACCTCCACCTTGCTGCACTTGTGGGATAGTGTGCCTAAGGCATTCAGCCTGACTAGGTTGCCTCCAAACATGTCTCTGACAATTGTCTGGTTGAAGGCATATGCATCACTCATCAGTGAAGAGAACGTGATGCCAATCCTGAAGGGTCGATTCAGCATGTTGTTGGCCCCATCTGTACCACACTGCATGGTGTCATGGTTGCAAAGATGGACCTCGCCA
Organism: Schistocerca gregaria; assembly: GCF_023897955.1. Taxonomy (NCBI): domain Eukaryota; kingdom Metazoa; phylum Arthropoda; class Insecta; order Orthoptera; family Acrididae; genus Schistocerca; species Schistocerca gregaria. The sequence continues at coordinate 322,467,217 of NC_064927.1, forward strand.
TGGACATCGGGAGTGAAGTTGTGCATTATGCAGCATATTGCGCACAGTTTGAGTCATAACATGACATTCTGTGGCTGCACAGAAAGCATTATTCAACATGGTGGCATTGCTGTCAGTGTTCCTCCGAGCCATAATCCATAGGCAGCGGTCATTCACTACAGTAGTAGCCCATGGGTGGCCTGAGTGAGCCATGTCATCGACAGTTCCTATCTCTCTGTATCTCCTCCATGTCCGAACAACATTACTTTGGTTTAATCTGAGACACCTGCACAGTTCCCTTGTTGTGAGCACTTCCTGGCACAAAGTATGATGTGGATGGGATCAAACTGCAGTATTGACCATCTAGGCGTGGTTGAAATGTTGAAATACAAACAACATGAGCCATGTACCTCCTTCCTGGTGGTGTGACTTTAACTGATCAGCTGTCGGACCCCCTCCATCTAAAAGGCATACTTCATGCATTGTTTACATCTTTCAGTGGGTTTAGTGACATCTCTGAACAGTCAAACGGACTGTGTCTGTGATACAATATCCACAGTCAACATATATTTTCAGGAGTTCAGGGAAGCGGGGTGATGCAAAACTTTTTTGTGTGTGAACTAATGGCCTTGCTGTAGTGATAGCACCAGTTCCCATCAGATCACTGAAGTTAAGCATTGTCTGGATGGTTTAGCACTTGGACGGGTAACCATCTGCACTCAGCCCTTGTGAGGCAAATTGAGGAGCTACTTGATTGAGAAGTAGCAGCTCCAGTCTTGGAAACTGACATACGGCTGGGAGAGCGGTGTGGTGACCACATGCCCTTCAATATCTGCATCCAGTAATGCCTGTGAGCTGAGGATGACACGGCAGCCGGTCAGTACCCTTGGGCCTTCACGACCTCTTCAGACGGAGCTCTGCAGTTTTTACTTGCTACAGCTCCCTATAATACCAAAGAAGTTAGACCCTGATGTCTTAACATATGTCCTATAATCGCATCTCTTCTTCTTGCCAGTGTTTTCCATATATTCCTTTGCTTACCTTATCACACCACCTAATTTTCAACATTCTTCTGTAGCACCACCCTTCAAATCCTTCAGTTCTCTTCTATTCCTGTTTTTCCACAGTCCATGTTCCACACAATGCTGTGTTCCAAACATATATTTTCAGAAATTTATTCCTCAAATTAAGGTCTATGTTTGATACTAGTAGACTTCTCTTGGCCAGGAATGCCATTTATGCCTGTGCTTTGTGTGCTTCTTATATCCCCCTTATTCCATCCATCATGAGTTTTTTGCTGCCTAGGTAGCAAAATTAGTTAACTTCATCTACTTCATGATCCCCAATTTTGATGTTAAGTTTCTTGTTGTTCTCATTTTTGCTACTTCTCATTACTTTCATCTTTCTTCAATTTGCTCTCAGCCCATATTCTGAACTCAAAGGACTGTTCATTCCATTCAACACATCCTGTAATTCTTGTGATTCTTCTTCACTTTCACTGAGGATAGCAATGTTCTCAGTGAATCATATCATCATCTCCAAGAGACTTTCAGTTCAGTTCCTCCAGTATTCTGTGACACTCTCCCATGGACGAGACAAACTTATGACCACTCGTACTCTCCTTCTCTGTATATAATCAATATCAAAACCCTAGGATGGGCTGTAAGAGTGATTTGTAAGTCAAGCAGAAGAACAATTACTACTAGCCCTCTAACTGGAAGACAAGAATACCCTTGTTAAGTCAGTTTCTAAGGAAACAGCCAACCACCCCATCTCTTTTTATGACAAACAGAATTGTCCATTGAAATAAAGAGAGTTTAAGATATATCACACAACATATTTAACTACAGGCTGCATTTCTCAATGTTTGCATCATGGAATGTGAGTTCACATCATCAGAAGTTCAGAAATTTTTCTCAATATGAGGTAAACAATTAATAATTGTAGTATAATTTGAAACTTTCTAACAGATTAAAACTAGAGTCACACCCTGAAAGGAAGGAGTCCCATTTTTTATCCCCAGTTTAACACACCATTTAATTCTGCTTGGAAATTTCACATCAGTGCACATTCTGCTGCACAGTAAAAATGCATTTGGAAACTGTAGTAAACATGATACCAGATTTCTCTTTACACACTACAATTTTTTCTGCAAGCTAAGATGCTCTAGTAATGATAAATTCCACTAAAATAGGACCAATTGTATGTAAAAATAATCATATATATGGCCAGCAACTACTTATTTCTTACCTGTGTTGCTTCCTTAAGGACATATCGATTGTATATGGCAGATCCAATATCACTTGCAGCAAGTATAAAAAATATCAGAGCTTGCAGAATTGCGAGTTTCATCTCACTCCAGTTCTGAAACAGTGAATAAATAAAAGTGTCTCACTAAATTTGCATATAAATTGTGATTACACTCCAAATTTGAAGCATAATTTTTAAACTGTTCAGTATAAATTCATGTAACTTCCGTGAAACTAACCATTATAATTGTGGCCACATGGGCTGTGATGATAGCATATACACCACCTGAAGCACCAGCTAAGTATACGTAGGGATCAGATATTGAGGTTCCCAAGGAACCAGCAACTACTCCTGCGAAGTACACTATTAGAACTCTCCAGCCTCGGTGCACCATTTCTAATGGTATTCCAAGAAGTATTTGGACCAGCAAGTTTACTACCAAGTGAAATGCACTGCAAACAAGTTATATGTCTATAAAAATTACAATTACCAAATGAAGTGACAGTTTGAAGGCAGAAATGTTACAAGAACGGTCATAGAAAAAACTGAATAAACTCCCGTACAATTATGAGGATAAAAGTTATTCATGAGGAAAAATGGCAGGAACCTTTCTTCACTGCTTTCCTTGTCAAATTTAAAAATGTCTAATATGTTTAGAAATAGTTCTGAAATCTGGAGGGTAATCATTGCATATATTGTCCAGTAAGTCAAAGCAATCAAGAAATTGGTCATCTCTATATGCTAATTCAAGGAAAACAAACAAAGAGGATAGTCTTCATTGATTTTTGGGACAATAACACAATCAAGGCACCTATAAGAAAAAATCAAAGGCACAAAATCTATAGCTCTTTAGAAATTGAAGTCTTATTTGCAGACAAATGAACTACTTCTTTGAGAAATCACAACAGGAAAAAGGATGTAAGCCTATTTTCCCCAGCTTTTGATCTTTCCCTCTGATGTTCTTATTTAATGATACATTTTATAAAAAATAGTTATCTCAATTGCAGAAGGAGCACAAAGATCACATTAGACAGATATGACCAGATGAAAGAGAGAAATATGATGTACAAGAAAACATAATTTGATTAAAAAAACATAGGTCACAGGCAGTTAGTGCAAACAATAAATGAAGTGCATGCTGCTTCCTGTTCCATTAAGAGCTACACTTTTTGATAAAAGGATTATGATCATAGTCCATAAATAATGTAACACATGTAATTTATAGCCACAATTTTTCATGTCCCCAGCGGCTCAGCATTCATTTGCTGGGTATGAGCTTACTGATCCCAGTGTTTGTAAGCTGGGGACTGGTGAAAGCCACCAGTCCCCTATCACTGTAAGCTCTGAGCACACTTCAGCAACCCCTATACGGTGCAGCAGTGGATCGTTGTGGTCACATGGAATGAGGATTTGGCTTGACTGCTCAGATCATGAAGATGGTAAAAACCTCAATAAAAAAAACTCAAACTGAAAGCGTGCTGCACGCTGATGGGATGCCGGCTGTTGAGGTGGAATAGTCTTTAGTGGTCTACCTCTGGTGAACCTGCCATACCTCAGTTGTATAAGACTAACCTATGCATGCAAGGCTTTGAATAAGTGGATTTTTTTTTTAATTTGCATAGGTACTTGTTGGATCGTGATGGAACCCTTGAAATTTTCTCTTCTCCTTTCCAGTGGAATGAAGGGCTTCTGGTAGGTATGAACACCCAACCTAAAAAGAGGGCTTGTTTAGCCAGCCCTCCAGACTTAGTGGCTACACAGAATTTATCACTGAATAATAACAGAATACATGCTGCTGGTAGAACATGTTTTTGAATGTGAAATGGGAAGAGGGCAGTCTGAGAAGCTTTCTCCTTTTCACGTACAAAAAGGTTTAGAAGCATTGAATGCACACTGAAATCTGTCAAGTAATTGCATAATGGAACACTACTGGTTGAAACTGCCAATTCCTACAAGTGACAAATCCTCATAAAGCTAAATCCCTTGGGGAAAATGCCATAGAAACAGAGCTCCACAACACCTTGCACTACAGATATGATGTTGTGTCATGTCAACATCTGGTAGAAATACCCAAGAAGGAATTGAATGATGAGTGGGTTCAAGAAGTGATCATTAATGTGCAAAATATATTGAAAAGGGTGTATGGGGATCTAGTAAAATCTGGCTCCTTCATCCTTACGTTCAATAGCATGAAACTCCCAGAACATATCAAGACAGATTTCCTTCACCTAAGTGTATGGCAGTGGGTCTCCAATCAAATGTGCTGCTTTAAACGCATTTTGGGTAAACCACCTTCGGGTGTAAGGTTGAAGCGACTTGGTAAATATGGCAAGGCCACCCATGATGGATTTGGTTGGTCTTATCCTCCTAAATGTGTAAATTGTTCTGGGAATCACCCTCTCTCGTGTAGGAACTGCAGTTTCTTACTTGCAGAAAGGAAGACACAGGAGATTAAAACACTGAAACACATCCCATATGGCGAGGCCAGAAAGATGTATAGGGCCATACAGCCTCTCATATTCACTACATCTTTTGCTTTGGCCCTTACAAAGCCTGTTTCTCAGCACCAGTGCCTGTGTTTGTCACTGCATTTGTCAAGCTGCAATTGTTTCAGAGCCCATAGTCTCACAGGAACATCAGATAAAGCCATGGTTGCCACCACTGCAGAGCTACCATTACCTTCAAAGGCAGAGTCTGGTAAAATATCCAGCACTGGCTCTATCACCAATGCAGTGGTTCCCATGAAACACTCCCAGGCCAAGAAAGCAAATGGGAAGTTTCCATCATAGGCAAAAACAGGTGGTAGACCATCAGACCATGTTGATGTCATTCGACATGACAATTCTGCTGCTTCTGCTTCAGAGCCAATGAAATTCAATGCCTGCTCAGGGCAACCATCTTGCTCCAAGGTTGACCCTCCAAGTTCCCCACCCCATTGGAAAGACAGAGTGAAAGTTCAACCCCAGTGATAAACAGCTCCCACACTACAGTGTAACATTAATTGGTTCAGGTCTCATGTGGAGGAACACCTGCACTTGTGTTTACAGGAAAACACTTCAAAACCACTTATGTCCCTGTTCTATGAGGCTAAACCCCCCACCAAAAGGATGTCCTCATTGGGGAAAGGCCCAGGGGAGATGTTGCTGTTTGTCAATAGCAAAAACAACTCCTTTGCTCTCTCTATGGTCACTAACCTACAAGCAGTAGCTGCTGCTATTTATGTGGGTCAGAAGACCATTAGTTGCTCCTTGTACTTACTTCTGAAGGATGAGATAGACTCTGAGCCTCTTGCAGGCCTTATTGAACAACTCCTCCACCAATTTCTCCTACTGAGTGATTTCAATGCCCATAATTTATTATGGGGCTCAAACTACACTGCACCAGGGGTCAAGTCTTGGATTACCTCACGATATCTCAGAAGCTGTGCATCCTCAACACAGTCATTTCTCAGTTGCTACTGCATAATCCTCAGCTACTGACCTCTCTTTCTGCTCTTCAGCCCTAGCTGATTCAGCACAGTGGGAAGTGACTGATGACCTTCATTCCAGTGACCACTTCTCACTGTGGATCCACCTACTGGAAGGAGGATTACTTACACTGAAGCCACTGAAATGGATGGTTAGCAGGGCTAACTGGATGCTGTTCAGTCAGCTAGCTGTGTCGGAACACTCCAACAGCATCCAGGAATGGGTGGACCACATCACATGAGTGATTCATTCTGCCACTGACATTGATCCCAGATTCCTCAGGTCATCTTAGGAGACAACCTGTTCCTTGGTAGAGCAGAGAGTGTGGCTCTTTAACAGTCTAAGTACTGCCCAACAGCACACAACATCACAGTCTTTTGGGTCACAAGAACCATAGCTCAGTGCATAATTAATGAGGCCAAGAAAATGTGATGGCAAGCATTCCTGAACTCGAGCAACCATTTCACTTCTACAGACATATGGGAAGCCATCTGGAGGATTCCTAGTAAACACAGTCATTCACCAATAGCAACAGTGATGAAACGGGCATCTCCAAACAATGCCTGTGGCATCATTCAGATGATGGCAGTGCATTTTATAGCAACTACTGCCGACACCAGCCAGGATTCAGCATTTTGCTGCTACCATGCCTCTACAGATAGGGGCAAGTTGGACTTCAGATCCCATAATTCTGAATCTTACAACTGCCCTTTCTCCATGTGGGTGCTGGAATCAGCGCTGTCTGAGACACGTAATACTATACATGGTCACGACCAAATCTAATACTGCATGCTTCGATGTTTGCCAGCAGCATCAAAGAAAATCCTTGTTGATTGTTGGAGGAAAGCAGGCAGGCAACTCTTCCAGCTCATAGATAGAGGCAGTTCTGATACCTCTCCTCAAACCAGGAAAGGACTGCACTAGTCCCAGTAGTTACTGGAGCATCTACGTAACAAGCTATGTATGAAAGACCCTGGCATGAATGATTAACCATCATACGATCTGGCTGCTAGAAAACAGACAACTCCTTAGTTGCTCTCAGTGTGGATTCTGGAGATTTTGGTCCCCTGTCGATAGCCTGCCTCTATTAGAGACCGCTATTCAGCAGGCTTCCCTACAAACACATAACTTCCTCAGTATATAAAAAATTTGTAAATTTGGGGTAAGATCTTATGGGACCAAACTGCTTAGGTCCTCAGTCCCTAAGCTTACACACTACTTAATCTAACTTATACTATGGACAACACACACACCCATGCCTGAAGGAGGACTCAAACCTCCAACAGGAGCAGCCACACTGCCTGTGACAAAACGCCTCAGACCATGCAGCTACCTCACGCGGCCCTCAGTAGTTTTTTGATATCAGTAAGGTGTGTGACACTAGTTGGAGACCCAGTATTCTCATGAAACTCCATCAGTGGGGCTTTTGTAGGCACCTTCCCATCTTCATATGGTCATTCCTGTCCAAGCACTTTTTTTAGATGCCAAGTTGGTGAAAGCTGTCAGAGTGTTTGGTACACAGACAGAATACCTAATTCACAGGATAAAATTAAAACAATATGGTCAGGAAGGAAGTTTCTGGTCAGCAACACAAGGTTAAGGATATAAAGTCAGTATGTAGTAAAAATGTTTCTATTGCTGATACGTCAGATATATGTACAGTATTTATCAATCACTTTCTGAACATAGTTAGTGAATTAAAAAATTAAAAAACTTATTTTCTACAGGGAATCATACAGTTCTCTTGGAAAATTCCTTTCCGCTACTGTTATCTGAAATACTCCTCTGTGATACTGACAAGTGGGAGATTGAGTCAATAATTAAATCACTGAAGTCTAAGGACTCTCAGGTATATGACAGAATATCTAGCAGAATAATAAAGCACTGTACTGCACAAGTTAGCCCTGTACTTAGCCATATTTGTCATTTATCCTTTGGAAATGGTCAGTTTTCTGAATGATGAAAGTACTCAGTAGTAAAGCCATGTCATAAAAATGGAAAAAGGGGTAATGTAGACAAATTTAGACATATTTCTATGCCATCAGTGTCTGTTAAAGTTATTGAAAAGGAAATTGATCATTACACTTCACATATTTTGCTGTCTAATGTATAGTGTTGGTTTAGAAGTGATTTAACAACTGAAAATGCTATATTATCTTTTCTCTGTGAGGTACTGGATGTATTAAATAAGTTTTTATGTTAAGCGTCTTTTTGACTTAGCTAAGGTGTTTGATTGTGTTGATCACAAAATACAGCTCCAGAAGTTGGACCATTATGGAATATGGGGATTAGCTCACAACTGTTTCACCTCTTACTTTAAGAACAGACAGCAAAAGATCATTCTCCACAGTATTAATAATGGGTATGCTGCGAGATGAGTAGGTCCTATTAAATGGGGAGGGGCAGGGGGGGGGGGGGGTGCATCAGGGATCAGTGCTGGACCACACCTGATCCTTATTTATATAAATGACATGCCTTCTAATATTATTGCTGATTCTAAAATATTTGTGTTTGCTGATGACACTAGCTTGGTAGCAAAGGACATTGTGTGCAGTGTTGACTCTGCTTCAAATGGTGCAATTCAAGACATCAGTTCATTGCTTAGAATATTATAGTGTAACAGGAAATGCTGCAAAATGGTTCAAATCTTATATCTCTGGCAGGAAATAAAGGGTGTTATTAGGAAAGAGACATGTATCAAGCTATCAGGCATCATCCAACTGGAAACTAATTACATGTGGGTCCCACAAGGTTTCATTTCGGGGTCCTTACTTTTTCTTGTATATATCAATGACCTTTCATCAGTAACATTACAATATGCCAAGTTCGTTTTGTTTGCCGATGATACAAACATTGCAATAAATAGCAAATCAAGTGTAGTCTTAAAAAGATCAGCTAATAAAATATTTGTGGACATTAATCACTGGTTCCTAGCCAATTCTCTGTCACTAAACTTTGAAAAAACACACTACATGCACTTCAGAACTTGTAAGAGGTGTCTCACGAATATATGCCTAACATACGATGACAAACAGATAGAAGTGGACAGTGTTAAATTCTTGGGATTGCAGCTTGATAATAAATTCAACTGGGAGGAACACACCACAGAACTGCTGAAGTGTCTTAACAAATCTCTATTTGCAATGTGAATTGTGTCAGACATAGGGGATATAAAAATGAAAAAGCTGGCATACTATCCTTACTTTCATTCTATAATCCCATATGGGATTATTTTTTGGGGTAATTCATCAAGCCAAGCTAAAGTTTTCTGGGCACAAAAATGTGCAGTAAGAGTTATATGTGGTGTGAACTCAAGAACATCCTGCAGAAGCCTGTTTAGGGAACTAGGGATACTAACTACTGCTTCCCAATATATTTATCCGTCAATCAAATTTGTCATTAAAAATATATCACTTTTTCAAACCAACAGCTCAATTCATGGAATCATTACTAGAAATAAGAATAAATAGCTTAACAACCAATGAAATTCAGTTTAAGAGAAGCCTAAAGAATTTATTGGTGGCTAACTCCTTCTATTCCATTGATGAATTTCTCAGTAAAACCAACTGATTTGTGTGTGTGTAATATACATTTTATATATATTTTTCCCACGTGGAATGTTTACCTTACACAATTTCAGTGCAGTAATGTGTATATATATATATATACAAAGATGTGACTTACCAAACAAAAGTGCTAGCCTTCCCTCTTTCCTGACGAAGCAACCGCCGGTTGCGAAATCTCGAAATTTTGTGTGTGTGTTTGTGTGATTGCCCTTCAATATATCCTCTCTTCTCGTTATCCACCAGGCCTCAATCTCCTCTAATTTCAAGTTGCCCCCACTCATACCTCACCTGTCTTTCAACAACATCTTTGCCTCCACACTTCTGCCTCGACTTACATCTCTGCCCTTACTCTTTGCCTTTAAATATGTCTGCTTGTGTCTGTGTATGTGCGAATGGATATGTGTGTGTGTGCGCGAGTGTACACCTGTCCTTTTTTCCCCCTAAGGGAAGTCTTTCCGGTCCCGGGATTGGAATGACTCCTTACCCTCTCCCTTAAAACCCACATCCTTTCATCTTTCCTTTTCCTTCCCTCTTTCCTGACGAAGCAGCCGCCGGTTGCGAAAGCTCAAAATTCTGTGTGTGTGTGTGTGTGTGTGTGTTTGTGTGTTTTATTCATTGTGGCTATCTACCGGCGCTTTCCTGCTTGGTAAGTCTTGGAATCTTTGTTTTTAATATATTTTTCCCATGTGGAAGTTTCTTTCTAATCTATAGGCACAATAAATAAAACACACAAACACACACACAGAATTTCTATCTTTCGCAACCGACGGTTGCTTCTTCAGGAAAGAGGGAAGGAGGGGGAAGGAGAGGGAAAGACGAAAGGATGTGGGTTTTAAGGGAGAGGGTAAGGAGTCATTCGAATCCCGGGAGCGGAAAGACTTCCCTTAGGGGGAAAAAAGGACAGGTGTACACTCGCACACACACACACACATATCCATCCGCACATACACAGACACAAGCAGATATATATATCTGTGTGTGTGTGTGTGTGTGTGTGTGTGTGTGTGTGTGTGTGTGTGTGTGTGTGTGTGTGTGTGTAAGAACAATCTAACTTCTGCAGCATTTCAGTGCAGTAATGTGTTCATTGTAAATAAGTATTATAGTAGTTGTATTACACGTTTATTACTTTATAAATAAATAAATAAACCTTTTTATTTTAAATTCAGTGCATTAGTATTTGTAAAATGACTCTTTCATATAGCGTTCATTAAAAATGATGATCATTCCACTTGGGACCTGTGGAGTGGCACATTAGCTTATTTGTTTTAGTTGTAAATATTTGTCATGTATTGTTGTTTTTCTGACATGTTCTACATCCTGGAGGACCTCCTCACTATGGATCAGTTGGAATGAAAGTAAATCTAATCTAATCTAGAAATAAACTAACACTAAATCAGAGAAAGACTGCTTTTATTACAGTTGCTAACTTACAATCCAACAAAACCTGTCATTCTAATTGCACAGAATGAGCATATGATTAGTGAGACTGAACAGTTCAAATTTCTTTGATGTTCAGATAGATAGTAAACTGTTGTGGAAATTCCATGTTCAGAATTTTGTTCAAAGACTTTGTTCTGCTATTTTTTACTATTAGAAGAGTAGCTGAGGTAAGTAATAGTTCAACATGAAAAGTAGTCTATTTTGCTTATTTTCATTCACTTATGATGCATGGCATTATATTTTGGGGTAACTCTTTCCATTCTCGTTACATGCAGAAAAGTGTGCAGTATTCTGCGACATCAATTTTCAATAAGCTACCACAAGAATTCAAAAATCGTAGCAATAATTCCCGTGTTTTCAAATAGAAACTGAAGAGTTTCCTTGTGGCTTACTCCTTCTATTCTGTCATGTAGTTCCTTGAAAAGCTAAGCTGATTTCTGTGTTATATTGTTGACTGTGCTTGCATAAACTTATAGCTTGGTGTCTTTTTAGGATTCATAACCATTTTGTTTTATGGAGATTTGCTCCTCAGTTTTGTCCTATGGAACTAGACATTTAAAATAAAAGTAAATAAAATCATTTTGAGCATGAGAATGGTGCTTGTTAAAGCAGTGTTTTAAGTGCTACCCTCTTTGCTTTCTGTTCGTCCTCCTGTGTTGCAACAGTGACCCCTCAGTTGCAGCTTACAGTGTAGAGGTTAAATGACTGGCATGAAAGACATGTTCTCAGTTTTCTGAATAAGCGTGTGTGTGTGTGTGTTCATTTTAATTATTGTTGTTGTCTTTATAATTTATCTCACTTGCATATGTGGGACACCATTCTACATTTTAAAGACTCAGTGAGATTTCTGGGCCTCATTTTTGACTCCAAACTGGCTTGGCTGCGAAACCAAAGAGACCTGAAAGCCAGAACTCAGATAAGGCTTTCATGTGTTCATTGCTGTTCACAAACAAGAAAAATTTGTTGTTGTTTTTGGGGTGCATGGGTGATGAATGGTGAGATTATCAGCATCCTTCTAAACATTAAGAGAAATGAATATGTTGTATTCACTTAGTTCTGTGTTAAATAAATGTATATTTGACTTCTAAAGTGTGTCTTACCACCCTACGCCACATAACAGCCAAGTGGTGACACTGAAATCATCATTATTTTGTGTCCCTTTTCATCATTAGCGAACATTGTGTGCTGGCCCACATTGTCTTTGGAACAATGGATCTACCACCATCTTTCTGTGCTTGTGCCTCACACCCTATTAACTGTGCTTGCATATTTACAAATGTACCTAATATGTTGGTTAAAAGTGAACAATTACCTACACCCAGGCATGCTTGCAGCCACTTAACCTTAACCAGCTCAACATGGCCACCGTTAAGTACAACTACATAGCAACAGCTGCTACATGGACAGTGCACATTGCTTAGTGACATTTTGAGCGATAATCCAATGAACAACATTGTGGTTCACCCCTCAGCTATGCAGTCTCCTTGTCCTTCAATTCAGTTTGGTGTGCCACCAAAGTTTGAGAACTGTAATTTGAACTTTCCGATGCATGGGATTGCACATTCTTATATACCTAATGTTGCAACACCCCCCTCCCGCACACCGTCTCAGCGATGAAGGTCACCTGAACTGTGCTGGTTTCAGCAACCATTGCTCTGTGGTCACACGTTCATCTGCTGCCCACTTTCATAACAGCACCAGCCGTTCCCCCCATGCTGGTATTTGGATCAGATCCCCTGTGGCTGCATCGAGACTGCCTTCCACCCGCTGTTGCAACGTCACCGGCCATTACGTCCATGCCGTGTTCGCCATCGGACCTGCAGTTGGGCACATCATGCCATCAATTGCATCTGTTCACTCCACATTGTGTGCTTTATGAGCCCCCCCCCCCCTCCTCCCCCGCCCCCTTCCACGCAGAGCTTGGTCAACACACCATCTAGCACTTCTGCACTCCAGGTGTTGGGCGCTTCCTGCCCTGCTCACACAGATCTTTGCCTACCATTGCTGCATCAACACATGTTACATCGAAAGGTTTCCTAAGCTGTCTGCTTTGCAAAAGGACAACACTTAGACTTGGTTTGCATTGGTGTATCACCTATTGGTTATCCAAGGCATTTATAACAATGAAACATGTTTCATCTGCCTGGTGAGCCACCTCCTTGCTCATCTAGACCTCATGAGTGATCTGCTCCTGCCACTGCCCACCTCACCCAAGTATTTAACAGGAAAAACGTTGCTCATCAAATGCCTTTCTCGCCCACCAGTGGAGGCTATCCACCGCATTATTCATGACGAGCACCTCAGCGACTGCACACCTCCGCAGCTTTTGTGGTGCCTTCATGCCTTGATCAATGATCAAGCACTACCAGACACCATGCTTTGGACTTTGTAGATGGTCCAACTGCCATTCGCCCTACAACTTCACCTGCTATCTCATGTCACCAACCCTCTCGAGATTTGGCTGACCACACCTATGCTATCATTCGCCACCAACACCACCTGTCAAGGATGACATCCCTGTCACCATCAGTTGGCATGCCTGCACCTTCGGTTCCATTTTCTGCTGGCAGAGGCCAGTGCACTTGCCTCAGTACCTTAGCGGCCTCTCAGGAGCTGCCACCTAGCAGCCTACAGAAGGTACTGCCTCTGGCCTCACAACAGCAACCGACCCTGGCCGAGAAGTAGCCCGAGTGGTCTCAAGCAATGATGCAGTCCACTGTGTACCCCTCCCTCTCCACACTGCTTCACCTCCAAGCTTTGCCGCTATGCTGGTACCATGCCACTTACAGGAATGATGCCCGCAACTGCCGCATGCCTTGGATTGGATGATTCCAGTGGGCACGTTTAAGTGCCAAGTCCCACCACGATCATTCACAGTATGTATCATTTGACGCCGCACCGCTTGCTCCAGGGGCACGATACCTCTATGTCATGGACTTGTCATTGGGCATTCACTTTCTCATCGACACTGGCGCCAATGTCACCCTTATCCCATTCAAGCACATGGGCAACATGCTTGCACCTGCTAACCTGATTTTGATTGCTGCAAACCACTCTTCTATTGCGGTCCTTGGCTTCATCAAGATGTTCCTTCGCCCATGACAAGTCACCACCTTCCCATGGACTTTCCACACCACTGACGTGAATGAACCTGTGATTGGGTTGGACATCCTACTCCATTACGAACTTTTGCCAGACCTGCAGGCTGCCACGCTCCAAACCATTCCATGCTCAAACAAGTTCAACATGACCCCGCTCTTGACCTCCTTGGCTACGCTTTCCACATGTGAATCTCTCCTCAAGCATATTACTACATGACTCTCTGATTTATTGGACTTGCCTACACAATTCGACAAGCTCCGCACACATAATGAGATGTTATGCATTTGCATTGTCGGCGCCTCTGCTGAATTATTGGAGTACGATTCGCAGCCTGTCTACAGAGCTGCAATGTAGGGAACCATTACTCACATATACTGCACCTTCACACTACATCACTCCTGTGTCAAGTTTCCCTCTGCCTGCTGCCGTGACCATGTCATCACAGGTGAATCTACAGGTCGCTCAGGTTCTTGCTTCGTGGAATTCCTCGTATCATGTGGCTGCTGAACCATGCCCTCCATTGTCATCAGCTGCTGATGCCCCACCAAAGCCATTCTGGCCTGGCAAGGTCAGTGAGCTGTGTTGAGTCTCCCTCTGCCTGCTGCCATGTCCGTGTCACCACAGGTGAATGTACAGGACGTTCACGTTCTTGCTTCACGGGATTCCTCATATAGTGTGGCTGACATGCCCTCAATCATCATCTGCTGCTGATGCTCCTCCAATGCCATTCCGGCCTGGCAAGGTCAGTGAGCTTTCACCTCACCAGCCCCCCCCCTCCCCCTACCTGCCCCCCTTCGCAGGTATCGGCCATCAGCAATGGCACTTGTCATAGAATCTGACCCACACATACATTATAAAGCTAGGCATCCAAACGCTTCCAAACTTCTGCACACGCCTCTGGTGTAAAGTGCCATATCTTTGGACTCAATCGTCTTTGATTTATCTTTGTCTATGTTCACACAGCATGCTACATTTGTACTGCCATATTGTATTTGCTTACTTCTGTGCTAAATAAATGTATGTTCAACATCTAAAGTGTGTTATTTTCGCCCTACGACATGTAACAGCCACACACTTCTGTATACTAAAAATAATGAGTTTCGCCAAAGCATGATTATGTGACTCATTATTGAATGGAGATATTCAGGATAGACTAATTTATTAATTTTTAAATGATCTATAGATGTATCATGTACACTGCAGATCTATCAGAAATGAGATGTTTCACTAAATTAAGAGTTTGTTTTTTAATTATGGTTATGATATATCTTTGTCCCCAAAAATGAGTGCTACTCATGTCTTCTATTTCATTGTTTGAGCATATCATTCACATGACTTGTGGAGTTCTATGAGAAATACTGAATTATTAAAATTTAATGATAATGAATCTGTCTTGAACTGTATCTTGATGTTTCCACTTACAATTACATTGAAGTTAAATGAAATGTTAGCTAACATATCAGGTAAAAGTATCCTATGCCAGGAAGAGAGAACTTTATTTAACACAGAACACTAGCTCTAAGCAAGACTTAGTTGCTTTTATGCAGTCTTTGCTTTAAGCAAGAAAACCTATGTTTGTATGAACTCCTCTACATGATTGATTCCCATGTGATTTCCTGGTGTGATTCATACAGATACTGACAAACTGAGTCCATTAGGTGAACACTGCAACAAATAGATTTTTCATCATACTGATTTGATTTCATATATTTATTAGTGCTCTTCATGTTCTCTGCCATTGATTCAAGATAAGGAGCATTCATACCAGTCCTTTTAACTTATATTTATTTTATCAACATTCATCATGTGATCCAACTTTTTGGGTTTGGTTTCCTTTTCAGAAATTGTGCTCAACATAACTAATATGTAACGGAAGTCAGAACCACCTCTTATATGCAGTGACATTATATGTTTTGTGATGTATATCTTCCATAAGTACTTCTTGTTATTTTAAGTAGAATAAAAATTTCTAAGTATGTGATTGTATCTGTATAACTCTGATCAGACTTGTAACACAACATCTTGCTGTTTCTTGCTTGATAAATTGTCATGTCTGATACCATATAAATTGATCTGAAAACAAATAAATAAACTACTCCCATGGAGCCTTATATGAGACCACTGCTCAGATTACTTTTGACACTTTCGTAAAAAACCATTCTGAAGCAACTGAGGTATAACAGTTCAAAGTATGAGACAAAAATAACTTGCTACTGGCAGTTTATTTAATGTAAAAGGAAATGTTTTAATTAATGTTAATTAAAAGATTAATAAATGTACGTCAATAAACTCCAAAATACTTTGCCTTTGCAAAATCAGATTCCAGATTTGTATTTCACTATTCAAAAGCAATATTTAGATACATATCTCAATCACATTCTGTTTAGTTTTTATTTTGTAAAGATTTTTGTTTTTGTATGTCTTTTTCTCTTTCATTCCCATGTCACCAAACTGGCTATGTGTGATGAACCCCATATTACATTTCGATCCACTGAATAAAACTTAAAATTAAGCTTCTGTGTCACGGAAATCTATCTGCATAAATAATAGATTCAAAAGACGCTTCATAAGTCTGCAAAGGGCTTGTTTGATGCCATGAGAATGATGTCACAATCCTCTATAATAATAGAATCTGCTTCAGTTCAATGGAGATAATTTTTATTTAGTTTTGGCAGCTATAGCAGAGTGATGGAGCAACAGGTTGGTGTCTGGTTTGAATGTTTCATATTAAATTGTGTCTATTTTATTCTGAGTAATAGTATGTTGGCAACACTGATGTAGCTATGTTAAAATGGGGCACATGTGTGTTTTTATTTTGAGGCAGATGCTAATAATAACAACCAAATATCCTATTAAGTTTCTGTTTGTTTTTGAATCATTTCAAATTATGCCAGACATCATATGAAGCCACAGACCAATAACCCAGGATATAACAACCTGATCTTTCCAGCTCCCTGACATAAGAACTAGTAGTATTATCCTTCAGACAATCAATGAGATATGTAATATGCGCATTTGCTTGTAAATAGGAGTGGCACATTTGCATGTTCTATTAACTGATGACTGTGGCACGTTGTTCTACATTGCCACTTATATATGCCCACCAAATTTAAAACTTGTTTGCCACTCATGTAAAAGGAAAGTTTCATTGTGCTTTACAGTTTATATAATAATTTTATACCTCACCTTCCACTCAGTTTTACCACAGTTTTGGACCAACCTGTTCAATACGCTCCTTGACTACACATAATGCTCTTTTAACTTATATCGCGTGTTTTTTGTATGTAATTTTTTGTTTTTTCTTCATTTTAAATGCAAATCTACTAAATTCAAATTGTGAATGGCCGAGCTAGTGGCCCCGCATTCTGCTCTCCATCAAAAGATGGCAGCACTTTTGCCACTCTGGCTTACCAATTTGCCTTCTCCTTCGCATCTGCTACTCCCTGTTGTGCACTCATAGGCAGCACACCACACATGGTACATGGGGTGCTCGGGGACCACAACACAGTGCATGTGTCATGATATCATTCCCTACCCAGGCAGTTGTTCATAGTACTGTCTGGTGCCACTTGCACATTGACAAAGGTTTCATAGCTCCTTGCTTGACCGTCAGTTTTGAAATTATTTTAAAGTTTTTGAAACTATTTGGAAAAATTTGTTTCTTGTTTTCTATGTGTGTTGCATCATATGAAAATTATCTCCTGTGTTTTGCTATTTACAATATAACACCTGAGAATGGGCTTATAACATAACAAAACCGGTTGTGTGAAAATTAAGTTATTTACAACTGAAGCGGTATTTTCAACTTCTGCTATAATACTCAGATGTGGATGTTCTGCCAACAGGATTGTTTGTAAATTTAGGTGGACATTAGCCTGCTGTGTGCCCAATTTAATAAAATCTTTGTGGCACCAAGGCTCTCAAGTGACTAACCATTTGTGCACATACATGTTATATCACATTTTAGGATTCGGTTCAGTCATAATGGTAGTCAAGTGGAATAAATCTCAGACTAATAAACTGCTCCACTGACCCTGCTAACTTCCAAGTTTGAATAAAGATTTTGGATGTACCCTCATATGGTGAGAATTGGGAACAGTTAATGCACCAATTGAAGTTGTCAGACATGATTGTTTTGCTGATCCAGATGTTACTGTGTCAAGAGGCATAATGTAAAATGTGCACACTTACCCCTAGATCTTTAAACATGGCACACTCACCAGTCAGTGTTATTGTGACACTGTAGTCCTTCCCTATGTACATCTTTTCAGGGTTGCTTTTTGCTCTGACTTCAGTTTTAGGGATGATAATGCATGCTGCATCTAGCAGAACAGATGGAGCAGCTCTTGGAACAAGAGAGTGTACAGCAAATGGACTGAGCTGCCTGTTCTCCTGACTTAAATCCCACTGAACGTGTGTGAGAGGCATTTAGATGTATTGCAACATGTTCACACGCATCGACAATATCCAGCAATTGTCAATTGTGTTGGCTTGAGAAATGGAAGACCCTATCACAAGAACTATTTTCCAGCCATGTGGCCAGCATGGGAGCACACTGCAGAGCACACACTGCTGTCTGTAGTAATAACACACCCTACTAGAAACGATGTCCAGCATTTTTCAATGTCCTGGTGACCATCATAAATCATGCTGACTTCAGTGTAATTATTGTCTCTAAATAAAATTATTGTCATTCATGCTTGTCTCACTGCATATCTGTGGTCCAGTTACCTTATGTACTGTGCTGTGCTGTACTATACTGTTCTATGCTATAGCAGTTCATTGTATGCATGGTCTAAGTTTCATTGAGCTATGTTACTTGGCAGTGACACATCACTTAAAAGTTACTATCATCCTTAAGTTTTGCACACAAGTGTAGATGCTCCATTTTAAACACTGTGCTGAATCCAGACTTTGCAGCTGTCACACATTGTGAAAGGGATATAATCATGATGTTACCTCTACTACATATGTGTAAGAACCATATAATGATTTGCATACCAAAGTGGTAGTTTGACACACCTTATGTTAATCACTTGTATTGGATGGAGAAGTTTGTTTACATGGTTTGTACTCCACAGAATCCCTATAACCACAAAAAACTGTCTTCTTCATGTGCAACCCCTCATTTCGTGCTGACCTCACTATCATCAAATACTACCTCCCTCAATATCCCACTATCTCCAGATCCAACACCAGCCTCTTTTCTTGGCATTTAGAGGCAATATTTCTAGTCACCCAAGATCTAAAACTTCCTTGTTTGGTTCAGATTCATTGACAATATTTTCATATTTTGGACTCAGTGTCAAAGAATTCTAACCTCTTTTCTCCAGAGTCCCAACAACTTCTCTCCTTCCATTTCATCTGACCCTCTTCTGCTCAGCATGCCACTTTAATGGTCATTGACCTCCATCTCCCCAAGTGCTCCTTAAAAATCTCCACCCATATAGCATACTATTCATTAACACTACCTCTGCCTCAATAGATATCATCCTATCCACACTAAGAATATTCTCCTATATAAACGTCGATGGTACATCTGTAGAGAAGCAGTCTGTTGCCCTACACTCATACACTGATGTGACAGAAGTACTTGGATTCCTCCTAATATTGTGCCGTGCCTCCTTTTGCCTTGTGTCTGCAGCAACTTGACATAGTATAGACTCAACAAGTTACTGAAAGTCCCCTGTAGAAATACTGAGCCATGCTGAATCTATAACCATCCATGTGGTGTCACCGCCAGACACCACACTTGCTAGGTGGTAGCCTTTAAATCGGCAGCGGTCCGGTAGCATACGACGGACCCGTGTGTCGCCACTGTCAATGATTGCAGACCGAGTGCCGCCACGCGGCAGGTCTAGAGAGACTTCCTAGCACTCATCCCAGTTGTACAGCTGACTTTGCTAGCAATGGTTCACTGACTAAATACGCTCTCATTTGCCGAGATGATAGTTAGCATAACCTTCAGCTACGTTATTTGCTATGACCTAGCAAGGCAGTTACTATTGATATTGTGAACTATGTACTGTCAAAACCAACGTTCATCATTAATGGATTAAAGTTAAGTATTCCACCAGCTACATCAATTGTTTCTAAATTCTAATTTCCTTCCAGACCTCACGCCAGCCTGCGTGAGCTAAATCGCGTGCCTTTCGGCCTCCTCTAGTAACACAGTGTTGGCTCTCCTGCCAACCACAACAACCCATAGTTGCAAAAGTGTTGCCAATGCAAGATTTTGTCCAAGAACTGACTTCTCAGATATGTCCCATAATTATTCAATGGGATTCATCTCAGTGATCTGGATGTGCCAAATCATTCATTCAAATTGTTCAGAATGTTCTCCAAAACAATAGTGAACAACATTGTCCCAGTGACTTGTTGGGGAACACAAAGTCCATGAATTGCTACAGACGGCCTACAAGTAGACAGTCTCTGACTGTTTCAGTTTGACCAGAGGACCCAGACCATTTCATGTAAACATAGCCCACACCATTATGGAGCCACAAACATCTTGCACAGTGCCTTGTTGACAACTTGGGTCCAAAGCTTCGTGGGGTTTGTGCCGCACCTGAACCCTACCATCAGCTCTTACAAACTGAAAATGGGATTCATCTGACCAGGATATGGTTTCCAGTCATCTAGGGTCCAACTGATTTTGTCATGAGCCCAGGAGAGGCACCGCCGCAGGTGATGCCATGCTATAAGCAAAGGCACTCAGATCGGTCGTCTGCTGTCATCAAATTTTACTGCACTGACCTAATGTATACATTCGTTGTGTGTCCCACATTGAGGTCTTTGGTTATTTCACACAGTGTTACTTATCTGTTGGCACTGACAATGCAAACGCCACTACTCTCAGTCATTAAGTGATGGCTGTCAGTCACAGCGTTTTCTGTGGTGAGAAGTAATGCATGAAATTTGGTATTCTCAGCACACTCTTGACACTGTGGATCACGGAAGACTGAGTTTCCTAATGATTTCCAAAATTCTGAAATGGTATGTCCCATAAGTTTAGCTCCAGTTATCATTCCATGTTCACAGCCTGTTAATGACCATAATGTGGCAATAATCACATCACCTGTTCACATGAATCACTGGAGTAAAAATGACAGCTCCACCAATGCACTGCCCTTTTATGCATTGTCTACATGATACTAGTGCCCTCTGTATATGTGCATATCACTATCCTTTAACTTTTGTCACCTCAGTGAATACTGAAGGTCTTACTAAGGCCTTCATCGAGAGACACTATCCTTCCAACCTAGTTCACACACAGATCTCCTGTGCCACATCCATTGTATACTTGTAATTGTCCCACTACCACTGTGAGACACTTATGTACCCCTTCATTACGCATCCACACCTTTTCTGGAGCAACTTAACCACATCTGTTGCCAGGGCTTCAACTACATTTCATTATGACCTGAAATGAGGAACATTTGTCTTGAAATTCATCACACCTCCCTAAAGTGGTATTCTACCACCCACTTTATCTTCAAAATTTTCTGTTTCATTCTTATGCCACACTTATCCCCAACAAAGCCCATGCATCATATCCCTGTGGGAGATCCTATAGCAGGACTGTTCTGTAAACCTACCAATAACACACTTATCTTACCATATCAGAGGCAGGGTCACCTGTTGGAGCAGTCATGTCATATATAAACTATATTGTGACTTTTACTCAGTCTTCTATATGGACATGATCACCAGCTGGGTGTTTATCTGACTGAAAATCTACTGTCAAACTCTAACCATGAGCAATACTGACCATGCATTGGCAGAACATTCTGCTGAACATAATGCACCTGAATTACCTGACATTGTCAGAAGGAGAGAGATCTCTATACAGGGTGGCCCATTGATCGTGACCAGGCCAAATATCTCACGAAATACGCATCAAACGAAAAAACTACAAAGAACAAAACATGTCTAGCTTGAAGGGGGAAACCAGATGGCACTATGGTTGGCCCGCTAGATGGCCATAGGTCAAACGGATATCAATTGTTTTTTTTTTTTTTTTTTTAAATGGGAACCCCTATTTTTTATTTCATATTCGTGTAGTACGTAAAGAAATATGAATGTTTTAGTTGGACCACTTTTTTCACTTTATGATAGATGGTGCTGTAATAGTCACAAACATAAGGCTCACAATTTCAGATGAACAGTTGGTAACAGGTAGATTTTTAAATTAAAATACAGAATGTAGGTACGTTTGAACATTTTATTTCGGTTGTTCCAATGTGATATATGTACCTATGTGAACTTATCATTTCTAAGAACACATGCTGTTACAGCATGATTATCTATAAATACCACATTAATGCAATAAATGCTCAAACTGATGTCTGTCAACCTCAGTCCATTTGGCAATATGTGTAACGACATTCCTCTCAACAGTGAGTAGTTTGCCTTCCATAATGTTCACACATGCATTACAATGCACTGACACATGTTGTCACGCATTGTCGGTGGATCACAATTGCACATATCCTTCAACTTTCCCAACAGAAAGAAATCCAGGGACGTCAGATCTGGTGAACGTGTGGGCCATGGTATGGTGCTTTGATGACCAGTCCACCTGCCATGAAATATGCTATTCAATACTGCTTCAACCACACACAAGCTATGTGCCAGACATCCATCATATTGGAAGTACATCGCCATTCTGTCATGCAGTGAAACATCTTTTAGTAACATCGGTAGAAAATACATAGGGAATCAGCATACACTGCACCGTTTAGATTGCCATCGATAAAATGGGAGCCAATTATCCTTCCTCCCATAATGCCACACCATACATTAGCCTGCCAAGGTTGCTGATGTTCCACCTGTCACAGCCATTGTGGATTTTCTGTTGCCCAATAGCACATATTATGCAGGTTTACGTTACCACTGTTGGTGAATGCCTCTTTGTCACTAAATAGAATGAGTGCAAAAAATCTGTCATCATCCCATAATTTTTCTTCTGCCCAGTGTCAGAACTGTACACGACATTAAAAGTCATCACCTTGCAATTCCTGGTGCATAGAAATATGGTACAGGTGCAATCGATGTTGATGTAGCATTCTCAACCGACGTTTGTGAGATTCCCGTTTCTCACGCAATTTGTCTGTTACTGATGTGTGGAATAGCCACAACAGCAAATAAAACACCTACTTGGGCGTCATCATTTGTTGCAGGTCATGGTTGACATTTCACATGTGGCTGAACACTTCCTGTTTCCTTAAATAATGTAGCTATCTGGCGAACGGTCTGGACACTTGGATGATGTCATTCAGGATACTGATCAGCATACATAGTAGACGCCCGCTGGGCATTTTGATCACAATAGCCATACAGGAACACAATATCAACCTTTTCCGCAATTGGTAAACGGTCCATTTTAACATGGGTAATGTATCACGAAGCAAATACCGTTAACACTGGTGGAATGTTACATGATACCATGTACTTATACATTTGTGACTATTACAGCGCCATCTATCACAAAGTGAAAAAAGTGGTCCAACTAAAACATTCATATTTCTTTATGTAATACACGAATACGTAATAAAAAAATGGGGATTTCCACTTTAAAAACGCAGTTGATATCTGTTTGACCTATGGCAGTGCCATCTAGTGGGCCAACCATAGTGCCATCTGGTTTCCCCCTTCAAGCTAGATGAGTTTCGTTCTTTGTAGTTTTTTTGTTTGGTGCTTATTTCATGAGATATTTGGCCTGGTCACTATCAATGAACCAGCCTGTATTAATGTAAAAAACTTCCAGGCTAGAACTTTTATACCAATTCCAATTTTTGCCAAAGTTATATTGCCATTTTCAGATCAGTAAGTGTTACAAATATGTTACACAGTTTATATATACACATAATTAAAACAAAATTTTAGTTCAGTTTTACATTCTGTCAGATACATGAATTATAAAGCCACTATATGTCGTGTGTTACCATTGGGCCACTGAAAACTTGGAGATAAACTGTGAAACTAGAAACATTACATAAGAGAAAGTGCTACAAAATTTTTGTGGGGTCTCCAACGTCACTGACTAAAATAATGTTTACCTCACAGAAAAGACACTTCCATGCAATGCTAAGTACCCTAAAATAAAAGCCATAACTTTATCAGCAAGGCATAAATAATTATTATAAATAAATAAATTTAAAATTTATTTCTCTCTATGTGTCTCCTTCTCTCATGCTTCCCCCCCCCCCCCCCCCCTCCCCCTAACCCCTCCGCCACCCCCACACACACCTTTCTCCTGCCCGTCACCTAATCTGCAGCACTTCACTGTCTGAAATCCCCACCGTACTATCCCTCCCCTCCCCACCCCAGCCTCATCATTTCCCCCACCCAGTCACCATTCCCAACATGCACAGGTGCTGCTACTTGCTACTCGCAGTGTGGTTTCAGTTGCCTGAGACTGCAGTTGTGTGTGTGAGTTGCGTTTGTGTGAGAGTATGTGCGCATATGTGTGTCTATTGTTGACAAAGGCCATTGGCCAAGAGCTTTAAGTGTGAAAATTTTTTTATTGTGCCTATCTGCGACTCAGCATCTCTGCTGTATGGTGAGTGGCAACTTTCCTTCTCATAATATTTTTAGTGAACTTTATAAAACTTAATATATAAATTGGCCCCCTTCCCCTCCCCCCCCACCCTCTTTTCTCCCCCCTCACCCACCCATGATCCATCGACCTTATTGCTTGCCTCAGTGATGCAGATAGCTGTACCATAGTGTGACGATATGGAGAGGTAACTGTTGAGACGCCAGACAAACGTGTAATTCTTGAAGACGGGAGCAGTGTTTTTAGTACTTGCAGGGGCAACAGTCTGGACAATTGACTGATCTGGCCTTGCAACGTCAACCAAAATGGCCTTGCTGTGCTGATACTGCGAATGGCTGAAAGCAAGGGGAAACTACAGCTGTAATTTTTCCTACCCTATGGTTAAATGATGATGACATCCTCTTAGGTAAAATATTCCAGAGTCAAAATAGTTTGTGTGGCAGTTGGTCACACTGTTATGAAGAGTACTTCATGTGCTGTGTGTAAACATGTGCATGCCTCGCTGAGGCATTCAGTCTTGGCGTGGCAGCCATTGAGAATGGAGCTCCCGTTGGATGTTACCGCCAAGTGCAAATTACAGGCAGTTATTCAGTTTTTTAATGCAAAGCACACTGCGCCAATTGATATCCATCATCAATTGATGGAAGTGTATGGTCAGTTGTGTGTGGATGTCAAAAATGTTCATGAGTGGTGTACAGAGTTTGCAGTTGGTGAGACCAAAATTCATGATGAACAAAGGAGCGAGAGATCGTCAATTTCTGAGCAGACTGTGTCGAAGGTTGAGCAAAGCATGCGTGAGACTCAGTGGATCAGCCTGGATGATCTCTGCATGTTGGTTCCTGAGGTTTCCCACGCACTGCTCACAGAATTTTAAAGAAACATTGAACTACCGGAAGGTGTGCGCAAGATGGGTGCCATGCATGCTGACTGAGGACCACATGCAGCAATGAGTTGATGCTTCCCACACATTTCTTGCAGCTGAACAGGACAACTTTCTGGACTTCATTGTCATGGGAGATGAAACCTGGGCATATTACTTTACACCTGAGACCAAGCAACAATCATGCCAGTGGCGGCATCCTACTTCACCAAAGCCATGGAAAGTCACACAGTCTGCCAGTAAAGTGATGACAACCGTTTTTTTGGGATCGTAAAGGGGTATTGTTGGTCGACTTTATGCCCACTGGGACCACAATTAATGCTGTAAGGTGCTGTGAGACTATGAAAAAACTCGAACGGGCAATTCACAACTGGAGAAGAAGACTGTTGAGCAAGATGTACACATTCTCAATGACAACGCTCCCCAACACATCACTCGTCAAACTGTTGCTCTCCTGCAACAGTTTCAATGGAACATAATCTCCCACCCACCTTACAGTCCTGACATGGCACCCAGTGACTATCACCTGTTCCGTAGGTTAAAAGAACATTTGGCCGGAAAGTGATTCAGCTCCAACAACATGATGAAAGAAAAGATTCATAACTTTCTGAACACCATGGCGGCAAGCTGGTATGATATGGGCATACAAAAACTGCCACAGTGTCTACAAAAATGCATCGACATAAATGGTGATTATGTCAAAAAATAGCTAAATGTTCAAGCTGTAAACTGATGTAAACCATTGTAGAAATAAACAGGTCTATGTATTTAAAAAAAGGAGAACTTTCTTTTGGGGTTACCCTCGTAGAAACAAAGCCCACACCCACCACAGTAGTACACTTTTATAAGCCAACTAGTTCTGCAGATGATGAAGAGATTGAAGAAATGTGTCATGAGATAAAAGAAATTATTCAGATAGTTAAGAGAGTTGGAAATTTAATAGTCGCTGGGGACTGGAATTTGATAACAGGAGAAGGGAGAGAAGGAAAATTACTAGGTGAAGAGATACTGAATTTAATTTATGAAAGGAGAAAATATAAAAATGCAATAAATGAAGTAGGAGGAAGGGAATACAAATGTCTACAAAAATGAGATTGATAGGAAATGTTAAATGGCTGAACAGGAATGACTAGAGGACAAATGCAAGGATTTAGAACCATATATCACTAAGGGAAAGATAGATACTGCCTGCAGGAAAATTAAAGAGACATTTGGAGAAAAGACAACCACATGTATGAATATCAAGTGCTCAGAGGGTCTGTACAGGGGAGATGTACTTGAGTGCAATATTATGGAAATGGCAGAGGACACAGATAAAGATGAGATGGCAGATATGACACTGCAAGAAAATTTGACAGAATGCTCAAAGATCTAAACAGGGCCACCAGAGTAGACGACTTAGAACTATTGATAGCATTGGGAGAGCCAGCCATGGCAACACTCTTCCATTTGGTGAGCAAGATGTATGAGACAGGCAAAATACCCTCAGATTTCAAGAAGAATGTAACAATTCCAATTTCAAAGAAAGCAGGTGTGGACAGATGTGAAAATTACCGAACTATTAGTTTAATAAGTCAAGGTTGCAAAATACTAACATGAATTGTTTACAAAAGAATAGAAAAACTGATCGAAGCTGACCTCAGGAAGGATTAGTTTGAACTCTGGAGAACTGTAGGAACATGTGAGGCAATACTGAGCCTAGGACTTCTAATAGAAGATAGGTTAAGGAATACAAACTACATTTATAACATTTACAGACTTAGAGAAATCTTTTGAAAATGTTGACTGGAATACTCTCTTCCTAATCCTAAAGTTGGCAGGGGTAAAGTAGAGGGAGCAAAAGGCTATTTACAATTTGTACAGAAACCAGATGGCTGTTATAGGACTTGACATGCATGAACAGGAAGAAGTGTTTGAGAAGGGATTGAGACAATGTTGTAGCCTATCCCATATGTTATTCAATCTGTATACTGATCAAGCAGTAAACAAAAGAAAAATTTGGAGTAGGAATTAAAGTTCAGGGAGAAGAAATAAAAATGTTGAGGTTTGATGATGACATTGTAATTCTGTCAGAGACAAGAATGGACTTGGAACAGCAACTGAACAGAATGGAGAGCGTCTTGAAAGGAGGATATAACGTTAACATCAACAAAAACAATATGTGGATAATGGAATTTAGCTGACTTAAATAAGGTGCTGCTAAGGGAATTAGGTTAGGAAATGAGACACTGAAAGTAGTAGATGAGGTTTGCTATTTGGGCAGAAAAATAACAGATGATGGGTGAAGTAGAGAGGATATAAAACAAACTGGAAATGGCAAGAAAGGCATTACTGAAGAAGAGATATTTGTTAACATCAAGTATAGATTTACGTGCCAGGAAATCTTTTCCGAAGTTATTTGTATGGAAACATTGTATGGAAGTGAAACATGGATGATAAACATTTTAGAATAGAAGATTTTGAAATGCGGTGCTACAGAAGAATGGTGAACGTTAATGGGTAGATCATATGAGGAGGTACTGAACAGAATTGGGAAGAAAAGAAACTTGTGGCATAACCTGACTAGAGGAAGGGATCGGTAGATAGCACACATTCTGAGACATCAATGGTTCATCAATTTAGTATTGTAGGGAAATGTGGGGGGTAAAAATCGTAGAGGGACATGAAGAGATGAATGTTGTTGTTGTTGTCTTCAGTCCTGAGACTGGTTTGATGCAGCTCTCCATGCTACTCTATCCTGTGCAAGCTGCTTCATCTCCCAGTACTTACTGCAACCTACATCCTTCTGAATCTGCTTAGTGTATTCATCTCTTGGTCTCCCTCTACGATTTTTACCCTCCACGCTGCCCTCCAATGCTAAATTTGTGATCCCTTGATGCCTCAAAACATGTCCTACCAACCGATCCCTTCTTCTAGTCAAGTTGTGCCACAAACTTCTCTTCTCCCCAATCCTATTCAATACCTCCTCATTAGTTACGTGATCTACCCATCTAATCTTCAGCATTCTTCTGTAGCACCACACTTTGAAAGCTTCTATTCTCTTCTTGTCCAAACTACTTATTGTCCATGTTTCACTTCCATACATGGCTACACTCCAAACAAATACTTCCAGAAACGACTTCCTGATACATAAATCTATATTCGATGTTAACAAATTTCTCTTCTTCAGAAACGCTTTCCTTGCCATTGCCAGTCTACATTTTATATCCTCTCTACTTCGACCATCATCAGTTATTTTACTTCCTAAATAGCAAAACTCCTTTACTACTTTAAGTGTCTCATTTCCTAATCTAATTCCCCCAGCATCACCCGATTTAATTTGACTACATTCCATTATCCTCGTTTTTCTTTTGTAGATGTTCATCTTATATCCTCTTTTCAAGACACTGTCCATTCCGTTTAACTGCTCTTCCAAGCCCTTTGCCGTCTCTGACAGAATTACAATGTCATCGGCGAATATAGTGAGTAAATTCAGTAGGATGTTCGTTGCAATAGTTACGCAGAGATGAAGAGTCTTGCACAGGATAGAGTATCATGGAGAGTTGCATCAAAACAGTCTTTGGACTGAAGATCACACACACACACACACACACACACACACACACACACACACACACACACACACACACACACACACTTGATTTAAAACTTGTCAATTTTACTTATACAATAAGCACAAAATTTGACTAAAAAGTAAAAATAGGGGGTTCAAGTACATATCCAAGGCATTAACAAAACATTATGTGCAACAAAAAATTTTAGAGAAACTTAATCTACAAAATATGTTTACATAGTAAAACAACATGTAAGACATAAGGACTTGACAAGTATTGAGAGATCTAGGTGTTAGACTGATGGAAGTATGGTTAAGGTGTCAGCTATTAATGATCGTAGTAATATGATTTATATTAAAAATATATATCATGCAAGGATGAAATGAATATAAAAGTTATAAGAATAAAAAGTAAGTGCTACCTAATGTATTGTATAGAAGATTATGATATGTGGGCTAGAACCTCGTAGTAGGTATTATATTATACAGCCATTTATTGGTTTGCTACCTGCTCAGTTGGGTTGCACTCCATGTTATCCGAATAAATTTGATGCTTAAGCTTTCCCAGACTTCAGGAACCAAACTTTTGCATACTTATATCAATAATTTGAGTCAGTTTCATGTTAAATGTAGCCTTAGTGCTGTTCTACTTTCTGTATGCCATAAACATGAGAATCTATCAGATTATATATTGTTAAGATGTATTCAAGTAGGTTTGAAGATTGTTCCTTGCCATGAGGATGGACATATGTTACTACCATGACCTAGACCCCTGGTTACATATTGTGTGGACCCATATAGTAATGTGACAGTGCTTAAGATGATGTGGTTTAACTCCTGTTTCCTATCCTTTTATTTTCATGACATATTATGTTAACCCAATAACAGGCTGAATAACATAATACCTACAACAATGATCTAGCCCACATACCATGAGGTCTATATGACCCAGACCTCGGGTTACATATTGTACTTGTCTATACAATACATCAGGTAGCACTTATCTTACATTTGTGTAACTTTTATATTCATGTCATTTTTTTCTTTTTTAGTAAAATTCATTGCAAGGCTTGTCATGTTCATTTTGTAGATTGGCTTTCTCTACATTTTTATGCTGCTCATAATGTTTTATTATTGCTTGGGTATATAGTTGGGCTATCTTTTTTGCTTTTCAGTCAATTTTCTGTTTATTACATAAGTAACACTGACTACTTATAAAACAATTTAATAAAGTGTAATAACCATTTTATACTTAGAATTTTAGGTAAATTCGCACATTAGCTTAGCCTGGTTAAGACTTCTATGAGATATATTTTGATTTGCTACTGCTTATGTTATAATTATGTTAAAAGCCTTAATCATTTATTAACGAGCTTTTCACAATGTCTAATGCTGTCTCATGTGGTTCATCATCATCACTATTACTATCTTGCTGGATCTCGTATAAAATTTTGACCACCAATAATCATGACTCCAGCTTCTGTCCATATTGTCAATATTGTAATTCATATGGTTATGCTCCTCAAACTGTTCTGCTATCATCTAGAAGATTTTGTAAATGCATGACATCATGTACCTAAACAAGCTTTATTTTTGTGTTGTATATAAAAAGTATATATTGCTATTACTGTATTTTATGTTCAGATTGTATTATTTCTTGATGCTGACACATCTTTTCAAATGTAATGAAGAAGTGAATTAGTTTCACTAAATATTTTTCAATCAGTATGATCACAAAAAAATACTGCATGTGCTATAATGTTGCAGTAATTTTGTAAGCTTGGTGTTGATGCAAAAAATTGATCTACTTTGTATATAGCTTAATGTTGTTCTTTCATTATATGCTTTGCTGAGACTCTGACACCTGTCGGGGTTCTATAGTATCATATAATCCATTTAACAACTTTTCAGCTGTTCTGAGCTGGTTACCAACATACACACATCTGACAGTAGTGAAGTGCTATATTTGTTGTGTCTGTACACCTCAGCACCTTGCTGACACAGTTATGGCTTTCATTTTAGTGTACTTACTGTTGCATGTGGGGAGTCTTTTCTGTTAGGTAAACATTATCTTAGCCTATGACTCTGGAGTAACTACAAAATTTTTTTAGCATTTTTTACATAATGTTTTTAATTTCACAGTTTACCAACATGTTTTCAATGGTCAGAAGGCAATGTACATGTAGTGGCTTTATGATTCATGTATCCAATTGTATGTAATAAGTTATGTATGGTGATTATAGACCTCGTAACACATTTGTAATACTTACATATCTGAAGATAATAATTTAACTTTGCCAGAACTAGTAATCACGGTATCTATCAACTGGGATCTGGGCAAGTAATTCCTCTATTTTGGAAGCTTTTTACAACACTGCACATGATTTAAATGGGTGATTCATTATGAATGCCATCTAAATTGCATAGGTGGGAACTGTTCTTATAACAAATATTTCAATCTCGCAATCATCCTGACATCAAGCTCTGCTAGCCCATATTCTATATCCACTTCCACCCCTGTTCTCATGCCCCTGCATTTCACTCTATTAATGTACACATGTGCCTTTCTCTCCACAGTCTCCTTTTTCCTCTGCCCCCTCCCCAGCCTTTATCACAACCCATTTCTCTATTTCATTATGTGTCACATGAAACTTTCCCTGCCTGTATCAGGGCAAACTCCACTACTACCCTAGCGGTCAGCTTCCATCCTCCATTTCCTACACCCTGTAAGGGTATTTTGAAGATTAGTGTAGCCTCATTTAAGCATAAAAGAGAAGGTAAATTTATTATTCTATTATTGTAGAAGTACATTCAGTAATTCACATAGTTATCAATGAGTTAGAAGAAATTAAAAACAGTGTATGCTTCACTGTGGAAGTTTTTTTAGAGAATGGCAACTTATCATAATGAATTAAATAAAACCCTTATTTCAACCACACTCAAGTGTAGGCTGATGTTTGTTCTGTGGCACAGAAATTTCTCAATTTAAGAAAAGCAGATTAATAGAAATACACACAGATCATAATGCTACATTGTATTTACATTGGCGGTGTTTAAGAATGAAGTAAATGAATTTGTATTATTTGAATAATCATTCAATTAGTAATTAATGACTTTGGTAACCATGCAGCCATTGCAGTTCAAGGAGTAATATTTCAAGTTAAATAAATTGCATGAGCTGGCTGCTGATGGAAGATATAAGCATCTTTCAACCCTTCCCTTCTGATCCCCTTTACATTGTTCTTCTCTTTCAAATCACCCTCTGAACCTGGCAGGAGGAAACAATGTAGCTACATGATTGTACACATGTGCTTTTTGTTAGCAAGCTCAGAGCTTTGTCTGAATGCTTAAAAATGGCTTCAGTCTTGTTTGTATGTCTGTTAACTCCTCAAAACCAAAGCTATTGCTTGTTCACTTATGAAAAGTTATGGCATGGTGACATGGTAGTAGCTGATTCAAACCATGGGGGTAGCTTTGTGGCATAGCCACCCATAATTATCTGACAACAATGTGCTTAGCTTGTCTATGTACTCATAAACAAACACTGACATATACATTTAATTAGGGATCACAGGAATATTATATGTAAATGAATATGAAATTGAATGAATTTCTTGACAGGTTCAGTGAAGATACATGTTGCAGACATTATTGAAAGCTAAGGTCGGTAGTGAGTGGAAACAATTCAATATTGGTCTGAAGTCATACACCTTCAGCTGAAACAGCTAGTCCTATCAGCCACTGAGCTGTAAATCTTTATAAAATGAACAAGTAATACATGGTGACTGGTTACCTTTACTTCTTTCTTTATTTAATAGAATATATGACATTGGTAAGTCTGTAGACATAGAACAGATTATAAAACAAATGTACAATGCACAAAACATAAAAATGTGTACATTTTGATAAAATAATTAGTTGATTACATCTAGAACTAGTTTCTGCAGCTAAAAACATGGCATAAGTTAGTAAACGGAAAAGAAGAAACATAAAAGATGTATTATGCATGAAGTAAATGGCACAGAAGGTGTGCTGGAAGAGAATGGGAAACTGAATGTCATCTATGTTGAACCGCCATAAGAATTGGCTTACAACAGTACTTTATCGATGAAAATCTGTGTTACTGGTTCTTGTTGTAGTATGACAAAACATGTTACAGTAAATAAAAAAGGCAGTCAGTCCACAACAGGGGAAATAAAATTAAGGAAACTGGTTGCTTGACCATGTGAAAAATCCTGGGTGGCAATATGTATCTGAGATACTGACAACTTGCAGTGTACAAACTGTGTAGATCATACTTGACAAGCTAAACCTGTGTGTTGAATTTTGACTCATACATAGGTACCTGTTTCTTACAGATAATGCCATTTTAGCTCAAATGATAGAACACTGCCCATAACAGGCAGGTATCTGGGTTTGAGTTCCAGGTTTAAACAGCATAACACGTTGGCAGCTCAAGTATAACTGTAAACTCATTGGTATTGGCTATGTTATGTAAAGATAACACCATGAATACTTGCAGTTCATTCAAGTTAAACACAGTACATACTCTACAAGCTAAATAAGCAATTCATCCTCATTATAAAGCTCTTAAACAATAATGGAGATTCCTGGATAGAGCAATGCCTGAAAGAAATGGAAAAGCAACCACTCACCTAAAACATATTGATGTTTAGAGAAAAAAAAAATCACATTAGCTTTTGACCACTAGCTCTTTTTCTATCAAAAGTAAACACATTCACACATACAACAAAACAAATGCCCAAATGCATACTCCCATAGTCATGGTAAGGGACTTACCATGGTCGTGTGTGTGTGTGTGTGTGTGTGTGTGTGTGTGTGTGTGTGTGTGTGCGTGTGTCGATGGGTTGTTGGGTGGGTATGTGTCCTTTTCCTATAAAAACAGCTAGTGCTTGAAAGCTGGTGTGAATGATGCTTTCTGTTGTACATTTCTGTGCTCCACACATTGGTTCAATATAGGTGAGTGGTTGTGTTTCCCTTATTTTATAATGCTCCTGTTCCTGTCATACTAAGTCTACCATCTAATATAGTGTTACCTCATCTTTTCTAAGCAAGACAGTTGTAGTTTGTCGTAGTAAGTATTCCAAAACACGACAGTATATAGTGAAATGTGGAAGGCGTTAAGCGCGTAAGCACAGTCATATAATTATTGTTAAGTCATGAGGAGTCGCTTTTCTTAGTTTTGAACTCTGAGCTTCAAGTTTACCATTGATGAGTGAGCTTTGCCTGGCAAATTAAGTGTTCATAACATTGAATGGAAGTCAATACCATACTTCCAAAACCACTATAGAATAATTTTGGCCTTAAAATATGGATTAATAACTGTTTTTTTGAAAAATTCCACATGTGATAGAGACATACACCAAGAAAGTATATAAATGGTTAGCTCTAATATTTGCAAAGTCCAGTTTTCATGGCAGCATCCATAACAACTACAGGCCCCAAGGTGGACCAGATGAATGTCACCATAACATAACATTATAACTGCCAGCCTATGTACATCTTACTGCACAAGTGTTCTCCTGGAAGGTAGAATGTACCAAAATGAAATTAACGTTATGTAATTGGAAGCCTGACTCATTTGATCTAACAGTTTAACTTCTTGTTCTGTTCTCCAATGATGGTATTACTGTGGCAGTTTTATCTAAACTGCTGATTTCATTAGGGTAACAAGAATGGATAGCTAGATCATCTTTCGTGAAGTCCCACTTGCAATGGAATGCAATGAACAGTATCCTCTGAACTATTGACACTTCCACAGAATCATACTCCACTCTCAGTTCCATCCAATATTCTGCTTTGCAGAGAGACAAAGGTTCTGATAGTCATGTTCCTGAATGACGGACATGTGTCTATTACTCTGTTGCCAAGTAGCAGTTTCAGTGATTTTGTCAAATTCTGAGAAATATAATGGCATGTGAAAATGCAACAGGCCTTGAGTTTTCAAGATTGTTTATTTGAAGACACACATTCATGACCATGTATGCTTTCTTAAAGTAATTTATAGCTGCAGTGCAAATGCACAGAATCAATAACAGGCTTTTTTCTAAGAGCTACATTAAATGTAGATACATGTGCAGTAAAAAACATAAATATTGTATGTCTATAGAGGTTCAAGTGAATCTAAGTACTATTATTTGTTGGAGGAAACAGAATAAAAAATGGTGCACTGGAACAAAATAGTAACTACTGAAAAAGTATAAAAGTCACACACAAGAATTTTTCTGTAGGTATTATTAGAGGAGAAACTCACCCAACATGAACAAACATGTACGTAAGGTAACGCCATGCTTCATATCTCTTATGAGGATTATACATAAGAGCAGTAGCAGCAGGGCCATTTGCTGCCATAGTTCCCACAGCAATAAAATCCCAGAGAAATGTTATAACCTACACAAAGATAAACAGAGCATCTTATCCACCAGAGACAAATATTAGAAAAATCCAGGATGGTATAATGACAATATTATGGAAAGGATAGACTGCTACTCAACATATAGTGGAGATATTGAGTCACAGCAAAGGGACTGCCAAAGAAGGTAGCTTTCAGCCAAAAAGGCCTTCATCGGAATTAGACAATGTACACACACACGCAGGCGGAAAACCATACACACACACACACACACACACACACACACACACACACACACACACACACACACACAAAAACGCACCTCACACACATATGACCACAGTCTTTTTGTTGTCGCTGTCTGCAACTCAACATCTCTGCTATATGGTGAGTAGCACTCTATCCTTTTCATAATAGAGACAAATATTTCAAACTATAGATTTTCATATTGATTACTTAGAAAAATTTTGCAGTAATTCGTGATGTACTTCCATTTCCCTGGCGTTCTGGTACTTTGTGTGTGTGTGGGGGGGGGAGGGGGGGGGGGGGGGGAGAGAAGAAGAGAGAGAGAGAGAGAGAGAGAGAGAGAGAGAGAGAGAGAGAGAGAGAACATGAGTCATGTAAAAACTTATATTTCAGGTATGCATCCGTAGAAAATCCAGTTACTTCATTAATGTTTCAGCTCTACATCTTCCACCCATCTTCTAAGTGAACCTACAGACCGAAGGTGCACCGTGAACATCCAAACAATTAAACCTGAAGGCCATGCCATGACACATGCAATCATCAATGTTCATGTCCTGGATACATGTACACTCCTGGAAATGGAAAAAAGAACACATTGACACCGGTGTGTCTGACCCACCATACTTGCTCCGGACACTGCGAGAGGGCTGTACAAGCAATGATCACACGCACAGCACAGCGGACACACCAGGAACCGCGGTGGTGGCCGTCGAATGGCGCTAGCTGCGCAGCATTTGTGCACCGCCGCCGTCAGTGTCAGCCAGTTTGCCTTGGCATACGGAGCTCCATCGCAGTCTTTAACACTGGTAGCATGCCGCGACAGCATGGACGTGAACCGTATGTGCAGTTGACGGACTTTGAGCGAGGGCGTATAGTGGGCATGCGGGAGGCCGGGTGGACGTACCGCCGAATTGCTCAACACGTGGGGCGTGAGGTCTCCACAGTACATCGATGTAGTCGCCAGTGGTCGCCGGGAGGTGCACGTGCCCGTCGACCTGGGACCGGACCACAGCGACGCACGATGCACGCCAAGACCGTAGGATCCTACGCAGTGCCGTAGGGGACCGCACAGCCACTTCCCAGCAAATTAGGGACACTGTTGCTCCTGGGGTATCGGTGAGGACCATTCGCAACTGTCTCCATGAAGCTGGGCTACGGTCCCGCACACCGTTAGGCCGTCTTCCGCTCATGCCCCAACATCGTGCAGCCCACCTCCAGTGGTGTCGCGACAGGCGTGAATGGAGGGACGAATGGAGACGTGTCGTCTTCAGCGATGAGAGTCGCTTCTGCCTTGGTGCCAATGATGGTCGTATGCATGTTTGGCGTCGTGCAGGTGAGCACCACAATCAGGACTGCATACGACCGAGGCACACAGGGCCAACACCCGGCATCATGGTGTGGGAAGCGATCTCCTACACTGGCCGTACACCTCTGGTGATCATCGAGGGGACACTGAATAGTGCACGGTACATCCAAACCGTCATCGAACCCATCGTTCTACCATTCCTAGACCGGCAAGGGAACTTGCTGTTCCAACAGGACAATGCACATCCGCATGTATCCCGTGCCACCCAACGTGCTCTAGAAGGTGTAAGTCAACTACCCTGGCCAGCAAGATCTCCGGATCTGTCCCCCATTGAGCATGTTTGGGACTGGATGAAGCGTCGTCTCGCGCGGTCTGCACGTCCAGCACGAACGCTGGTCCAACTGAGGTGCCAGCTGGAAATGGCATGGCAAGCCGTTCCACAGGACTACATCCAGCATCTCTATGATCGTCTCCATGGGAGAATAGCAGCCTGCATTGCTGAGAAAGGTGGATATACACTGTACTAGTGCCGACATTGTGCATGCTCTGTTGCCTGTGTCTATGTGCCTGTGGTTCTGTCAGTGTGATCATGTGATGTATCTGACCCCAAGAATGTGTCAATAAAGTTTCCCCTTCCTGGGACAATGAATTCACGGTGTTCTTATTTCAATTTCCAGGAGTGTATTTGATGCATGGCAAAGAAGTTTATGTGAACTTCTTGTAACCAGTCAATGAACAGCATATAAGGTCAAACACTAAATATGCTAAGTTATTGGTCTGATGATAGACATAGCACTGTAGTTATATCTTTGAGAGAGAATCATAGAAAAGACCATATCCTTTCATTTCTCAAGGCTGTAGCCAATACCACATTTAATTAAATTCTTCATTAGGCAAATGTACACTGCTTCTAACACAATTGAGTCAGGAGTTGCTTCAAAGGAAATACACTCCTGGAAATGGAAAAAAGAACACATTGACACCAGTGTGTCAGACCCACCATACTTGCTCCGGACACTGCGAGAGGGCTGTACAAGCAATGATCACACACACAGCACAGCGGACACACCAGGAACTGCGGTGGTGGCCGTCGAATGGCGCTAGCTGCGCAGCATTTGTACACCACCGCCGTCAGTGTCAGCCAGTTTGCCTTGGTATACGGAGCTCCATCGCAGTCTTTAACACTGGTAGCATGCCGCGACAGCATGGACGTGAACCGTATGTGCAGTTGACGGATTTTGAGCGAGGGCGTATAGTGGGCATGCAGGAGGCCGGGTGGACATACCGCCGAATTGCTCAAAACGTGGGGCGTGAGGTCTCCACAGTACATCAGTGTAGTCGCTAGTGGTCGGTGGAAGGTGCACGTGCCCGTCGACCTGGGACAGGACCACAGCGACGCACGGATGCACGCCAAGACCGTAGGATCCTACGCAGTGCCGTAGGGGACCGCACAGCCACTTCCCAGCAAATTAGGGACACTGTTGCTCCTGGGGTATCGGCGAGGACCATTCGCAACCGTCTCCATGAAGCTGGGCTACGGTCCCGCACACCGTTAGGCCGTCTTCCGCTCACGCCCCAACATCGTGCAGCCCGCCTCCAGTGGTGTCGCGACAGGCGTGAATGGAGGGACGAATGGAGTCGTGTCGTCTTCAGCGATGAGAGTCGCTTCTGCCTTGGTGCCAATGATGGTCGTATGCGTGTTTGGCGCCGTGCAGGTGAGCGCCACAATCAGGACTGCATACGACCAAGGCACACAGGGCCAACACCCGGCATCATGGTGTGGGGAGCAATCTTCTACACTGGCTGTACACCTCTGGTGATCGTCGAGGGGACACTGAATAGTGCACGGTACATCCAAACCGTCATCGAACCCATCGTTCTACCATTCCTAGACCGGCAAGGGAACTTGCTGTTCCAACAGGACAATGCACGTCCGCATGTATCCCGTGCCACCAAACGTGCTCTAGAAGGTGTAAGTCAACTACCCTGGCCAGCAAGATCTCCGGATCTGCCCCCATTGAGCATGTTTGGGACTGGATGAAGCGTCGTCTCGTGCGGTCTGCACGTCCAGCACGAACGCTGGTCCAACTGAGGCGCCAGGTGGAAATGGCATGGCAAGCCGTTCCACAGGACTACATCCAGCATCTCTATGATCCTCTCCATGGGAGAATAGCAGCCTGCATTACTGCGAACGGTGGATATACACTGTACTAGTGCCGACATTGTGCATGCTCTGTTGCCTGTGTCTATGTGCCTGTGGTTCTGTCATTGTGATCATTTGATGTATCTGACCCCAGGAATGTGTCACTAAAGTTTCCCCTTCCTGGGACAATGAATTCACGGTGTTCTTATTTCAATTTCCAGGAGTGTATTTTCTCACATGCACACTGGACCATCAATAAGCAGTAAGTTAAAGTAAACTTTTGCCCCCTACTGAAGACTGTAGCACTTCTAGATTTCTTAAATGGTTATTTGATGATCCATGATGCTTGGATTTACAAGAGTCCCTACAGATCTGGCCTTTTACTCATCAGACAGTTCATGGAAGCAATTTGTGAGAGATTCAGTAATTTTGATCACACATGTTGCTTTTACAGCCTGAAGAATGTGCTGTTGTGGAGTACTGCCTCAACAATAGCCATTCTAAGGTGAGTGACAGAGTCAAAATTCTGGTACTGAGTTATTCCTTTATCCATTTGTTGTGAAAGTAATTGATATTCAGCTTCTGTTACTTCCAGAAACAAAATTTGACCTACTACACAGGTTTATTACTTTGTGTTGATTAAACGTTTTGATAGTTAGCTTCACTCATTCTTGTTTTATTCCCTTTAATAAATTCCCTGAAGTTCTTTTTCATATTCTTTCTTTATCTTTCAAGTGACAGTTCGTCTGTTTCAACCCTTTGCAATGAATGCCACTTTGTCACTTTGCTATCAGGAATTTCTGAAATGTAATGTTGTTGGTGGTAGAAATGAGAAGACAAAAGGAAATTCCAGCACAGCAGGTACAATGTAAATTGACCACTACCTGGAAGCAGCTACGAGCTGTGCTGACCACTGTTGATATGCTTCATGCTGCTTTCAAGGCCTGCAGTGTTGTTGGGGTACTTAAGACAAAAAATCTCTGGTGTCCTCTCGAAAATAGGATGACACTTCTCATATATATATAACATGGCCAGTTCGTCAACTCTCAAGTGTGAATGTAAATGGCAGATGAGGTGAATTCACAAATACTGAGCACAAAGTGAATGTGGATGTCAGTCACACAGCTGTCTCTTTATGCCTTGGCAACAGACATGGATTACTGCCATTGCTGATAGATCAGAGCCAGGGTGGGATATCTTGACTGTTGGCACTGTAGATGATATTGCAAAGCTTGAACATGCACAGAGGGTGAGTATGTTGATCACCAGGAGTCCAACACCAGGCAGGTAATGTGAGCCCCTTGGGAAAATCACTGGCAAATCAAAAAAGAAAACCTGTGTGCACTTACTATGTTTGCTGTAGGTCTCATCTGAGATGTGGAGGAGACTCTGCTGGCAGCCATTGAATCCACTCAATGCAAACTAGCCACAAATCGTACCTTGTGTCAGCATAAATGGCACCTTCCTTCATACAGCTAACTGAGATAGTGTGGACAGCTAGCCCTTCCTATAGTACAGAAGCAGTAATCACAATTTGTAGCATCTCACCCAGAACAGGTCATTAACCTCAGGCTTCTAGTTGAGAGGAAGACATAAACCAGAGTCTTAAACAATTTTAGAATGTTTTTGAAGGGTTATCAGGTGTCCAACCAGATATTACCATTGAATTCCCATGATATTTCAGCGAATAATCATTCCCCCATCATCAGATGGTGTTGATGCAATGATCTGTCTGCTCTCTGCCACTAGCATTTATCTCTCACAGGTCCAGGTTTAA
The DNA here is from genome assembly GCF_023897955.1 of Schistocerca gregaria. NCBI lineage: Eukaryota > Metazoa > Arthropoda > Insecta > Orthoptera > Acrididae > Schistocerca > Schistocerca gregaria. The sequence continues at coordinate 322,507,860 of NC_064927.1, forward strand.
TTCCATGTGCCGATGGCACATGGCATGTTCAGTGGTGGAGGAATTGAGGCTGGGGTAGGTGGTGGCTGGGGGAGGGGGGTTTTCAGTATCTCTTCGGTTGCTGTCACAGAATGAGCTTGTGTCGGCTTGCCCCAATTCTTGGGGCATGAAGGATAATCATAGGTGGTCATGCAGCAGCTCCTTAGCAGCTCCTTGGCAGACAAAGGCTTATCAACTAATGAAGACAATTTAGTGTCTAAAACATTCATCAAATGTTTGGTACCATGTCAGAAGTTGGATGTAACATTATGTAAAATGAACCTAAAAAAGTCAGAATATGGTCCCTGCATTTACTACGGAATTGAGAGACAACATATACTCATTCTGGTTGTTTATAAAGGCAACATGATGACCTTTTGAACAAAAATAGTAAGTGGAAGAAAGAATTAATGAATCAATTCACTCACATCAAAAAAAGTTTTACATCGCGACAGTTCCAAGAGTTCCGGAACTTGTACAGAAAATTGGAATAAAGATCAATATAAACATCATTTCCACCCTTTTTATTGCTCATGAAAACCACACATTGCATGTTGTACCACCATATAGCAAGACCTTCAGAGGGGGTGGTCCAGATTGCTGTACACTCCAGTACCTCTAATACCCAGTAGCACATCCTCTTGCATTGATGCATACCTGTATTCGTTGTGGCATACTATCCACAAGTTCATCAAGGTACTGTTGGTCCAGATTATCCCACTCCTCAATGGGGATTTGTTGTAGATCCCTCAGATAGGTTGGTGGGTGAAGTCATCCACAAACAGCCCTTTCCAATCTATCCCCAGGCATGTTCAATAGAGTTCATGTCTGGGGAACATGCTGGCTACTCTAGTTGAGCGATGCCGTTATCCTAAAGGAGGTAATTCACAAGATGTATATGATGAGGTCGCAAATTGCCGTCTATGAAGACGAATGTCTTGCCAATATGCTGCCTATATGGTTGCACTATCGGTCAGAGGATGGCATTCACATATCATACAGCAGTTACGGCGTCTTCCATGATCACCAGTGGTGTACATTGGCTCCACATAATGCCATCCCAAAGCATCAGGGAATTTTCACCTTAGTGGATTTGCTGAACAGTGTGTCTCAGGCATTCAGCCTGACTGGGTTGCCTGCAAACATGTCTCTGACGATTGTCTGGTTGAAGGCATATGGGACACCCATCGGTTAAGAGAAAGTGATGCCAATCCATAGCGGTCTGTTCAGCATGTTGTTGGGTCCATCTGTACCATGCTGCATAGTGTTGTGGTTGCAAAGATGGACCTCGCCGTGGACATCTGGAGTGAAGTTGCGCATCACGCAGTTTGAGTCGTAACACGATGTCCTACGGATGCATGAAAAGCATTATTCAACAAGGCGGCATTGCTGTCAGGGTTCCTCTGAGCCATAATCCATAGGTAGTGATCATCCACTGCAGTGTGTGGGTTTAGTGACATTTCTAAACAGTCAAAGGGACTTTGTGATACAGCCAATGTCTATCTTCTGGAGTTCGAGGAACAAGAGTGGGCAAAACTTTTTTTGATGTGTGTAAATGACACATCTCATCAGATTTAGTTGGTGTCTTGGGATGAGAATGAAACAAAAAGAAAGACCAAGAAATGATTAATACTGAGTGAAAAAAATATGTAGCAAACTTACTCAAGAAATGTTGTATGGAAGATTGCAATCTGGTTTCAAATCCACTCAAACCTCATTTGAAGCTGCAAAAAATGTGAAAAAAATTGGCAATTGAGGAAAAACTTGTCTTACATTGTATTTCTTGTCAGCAAGCCATTCATTTGAGGAAGAACTTGTGTTACATATCATTCCTTATTATCAATCCACTAGGTCACTCCTATATTTGGTTCAAAGCACATGACTGGACAGTGCATATTCAGGTTGTAGGTAGATACAACTATGATTATCAAAAAATCCAGTGGGAAGCAGTAAAATGAATTATGAGATACATGAAAGGCACAGTCAATGTAGGACTAACTTCCCAAAAAAGGAACAATTGAAACTGAAGGCATCTATCATGTCGATAATGCATCAGATCTCAATCAATGACACTCATCGACTGGCTATATTTTCAAGTTAGCTGAGGCAGCAGTTTCATAGAATTCAAAATAGCGACAAATGTTTACTCTGTCAACTACAGAAGTTGAATTAAAGGCCCTGTCAACACCAGTGCAAGAAGCAGTATACCTTCAGGGGTTACTCTGAGAACTGTGTATTACACACAGTGAAAAGCCAGTGTATTCTTTGGAAATACAGACGCTTCTGCACTGAGTCACAATGGTGCACATCACACTTGACCAAAACACACTGACATGAGGCACCTCTTCATCATGAGTTAATTATTGCAGGGAAAGTTCAGTATCAAGTTGGTCAGTACCAACAAACAGCAGGCTGATATTTTTATGATTGCATGGCCACAGATTAAGCATCAGTGGTGCCGCTAAGCCGTTGGGCTTTCAGTGTTCATGAATTAACTTCTCAAGAACTTGTGGGGGTGTTGGGAACAACTATATGTTTTTTTGTTTTTGATCTTTGGTCTGTTAAGTAATAACTGCAGAATAAATATTTTTGTAATCTATGTTCCTTGCAAAATAGTGTATGAGATTTCATTCATTGTTAAATCAACTATATAATCTCAATAGGACTGGTTGGAATCAACATCCAATAAAAATGTTGAAAAGAAATAACATTTCAATTTTATTTTTTTAAAGTGAGATTGCATCTGTGATCACTCACCCAATGTTGGTAAATAGAAAAGGAAACGTTGATATCAACAGGTGCAAGAGGTACATATTCCATTTTTAAACAATAATTAATATATTTCATTGCCATATACTCTATATCAGAGTCTTCAGTTAAGCTTTGTTCAAGTTCTGTTTTCTTATATATTTAAGCACATCCTTCATGTCTGTTAAAATGATCTACAGGACTACTTTCTAGAAACACTCTCCAGTTTTCCCATGCTAATTGTCAGGAATGAGTGTCCCTTATGACATACAGTTCATCTTGCAATTCTTGTTTACTTGATGTTTCTACAGACTTCCTTGCAAAGATGAGTCATCTAGCAAAGCATCTTAAAATCTGCATACAGCCAAAAATGCATGAAAGGTAAACATAGCAGATTTCAGCCAAGAAACGTATGTAGTGATTAGTAGGAAAGGTGGTAAATTTTTATTCTGGAAGGAACTTCTTTCAAGATTTCCTTAATATGATATACAAGTTTGTTCTCATAAGAGAGAATGCCTCACAAACTTGGTGAACAACATATACTTTGATTGGAGCTTCCCTCCATACAATAAGAGGGCTGCCTTGTGAAGATGCTTGCTCAATGAGGCTACAAAATAAGGCATTTACCATGAAAACCCACCCATTTTCATTCATAAAGACCTCAGTCAATGTAAGCATGTAATGCTCCAGACAGATGTCACAAAAGCATCCTTGCAGCCACCTTGCGCTGACTCCTTTCCAGTCTTAGAAAGAGACATTCATGCAATAGCACTCTTAATTAATGCCAACACAAACAGGTTTTCCATTGAACAGGTAAAACTAGCAGATCTGCTCCTGTCAGATGACACTGCACAGGCGCAGCCTCTCCATCACCTGATGCCTGCTTTCAGACCTGCCACCACTGACCAGGCCTGCACCCTGGTATCCCACCAGCCACCCTGGTATCATCACCAATGGAGTCAACTGCCACAGACACTCGCATGTCATGAGGATCTTCTCCTCTCAAAGAGCACTCTCACCCCCACATACTGCTACTGGTATGCATGAGAGTGGGCAGGACAATTCAGTACAAATTCCCTTTCAACCCAGGGTCTCCACTCAACCAGAGAGGCACTGCATGGCATTCAAGCAGTCAAAACATGTTCTCAGAAGTGTGGGCTTTCTTTGTGTTTATGTGACGGATGAGCTGGCAACACCTTCGGTGACATTAAATGGCTTTGTTTGAGTTATCTCTTTGGTTTTCTCCTCAGTTGTCTGTCTCCTTGATTTTAGTGTCTGTTGGGGCAATAAAGTGTATAGCACTTACACTGCCTTTCTTCTAATGTGGATCATAGTATTCACACTGTTACTACTAAATTTTTATCAATGTCAACAATTTTCACTTATCCCATGTGGCATGTTGGATGGAGGCAAAAGAATATAAATTAAACATAAGAGCACCACAAGTCACACAAGCTACACTCACAATTGTCTCCAGACTAATGAAGCTAAACCTGTTCATGGTTATGGAGTGCTCATGAAACAGAAACATTGCAGACAATCAGTGCAGTGATCATTGTAAGAACTGCATTACTGAAGTGGTCTGCCTCATAAGAAATTTTTGTAAATTTCCAAATTAATTTATCTAAATAATAAATAGGGATATATTCCATTTTTGTGACCAATTTACTCACAGTTTTGGTTAATGTTTCATCACTTTCTCATTATTAATTTCATATGCTGTTCATGACAATGTGGCAACAGAGTTGTGCATTATGATCTTATTTTTGCTTCTTCATTATACACCGAGTGTCAAAACATTTCTGCTGGAAATATTATGGTACCTATTCTAATACCTCTGTTGGATTAACAGCTGATGTGTAAAAAGTAAATTTTCCAGTGAAAGTAAATTTCTAGAAAGATAGTAGTATTTCCGAATAGCCAAATATCTTTCCTCCATTTTTGTGAATGAATGTGAGTTAGTAGAGGAGATGGATGACACTAAAACAGGCCAGTTAATAGTGCTGAAGATCACTGGTAGAGACGATGAGAATTTCAGACAAATAACTTAAAAAGTGTACTTAGCCGAAATGGCATGAAAGGTTATTCAAAGTGCTTGGAAACATTGTGCCTTCTACTTTGATAACATAATAAGAAGAAAGGTACACAACTGTAAAGCAGCTTGGGGTGGGGGGATCATATACAAGTGGACACTTTGCTGTGTCAATGAAGTGTCAGTTCTGTTTGCAGTTCATTAGCAATAATTTAAAGTATTTAGTTTCCAGTGGACAGCATACATTTTCAGATTGACTCTTCCAGATAACATCCAGTGCACGTTATCTGTCTCAATATTTTCACTGGGCAAACTTTTGAATATATGACTTCCATAAGAAAAACTTTCACACAAAAACCCAAACCTTCTGAAGAGGGTCTTAAGAATTTCTTTACTTTCTCATTTAGTGTTCAATCTACACTCCATTTGTAATATAATGCAGAGACAACTGCATTCTGGAGAAATGTAAGATCATGTGTTCTACTGCCAATGCATTGGAGTTTCATTTAATCTACACTAATCTATATTTCACCTGAACGGCTATTTCTGGTGAATAGTGGACACTCGACTGGCAAATCTCCATCCTATAGCCCAGTTTGAAGAATCTACAGCTAGCCTCATCATAGAATCAGAAGTTTCTCTGGTTTAGATTCTCCATTCAAATTCAGACTAGAGGACCATGTCAATATTCGGAATGATGCTGCAAGTTGACAGCTATGCTGAGACACCACTGCCAATGTAGCTGCATTCACCACTTCAGCCAGCCTTTGCATAGGACTAACAATTACCTCAGATCCCAGGTGACAGAAGTCACTGGTGCTGGTATAAGTAACAAACTGCAGCTCACAGACAAGTAGTCTCACTTGCACTTGGGGTGTCTTCTTCCATCTGAAAGATAATATTTCCTAAACCTAACCTACTTTGGTAAGAACACCTGTTATGTTCCTAATATTCAAACTGCCTAATATTAATAGTAGTCTACTCAATAGCTACCCAGAACTTGACCACCACTCAAGAAAGAGAGCAAGTCCTACAGACAATGACTCACACCTATCTGTTAGAAATATGTGGCTAGTCTTTCAGTTCTTTTCCTCATAAAACAGCTCCAGATCTGCGCACAAACTGACAACTCCATCAGATGATCACCTGATACCAGTCTGGGGATCACATTAGATAAATTTACACAGCACGTCTTAATAAACTTGAAGACCACCCTGGCACTTCATCATCAGAAAAGCCTGCAACAACAATATGAAGGTGATTGAAAGTGGAGAGAGGAGCTTCCAGTAGTTTGCAGAGAGCAAACAACTCCACCATCAAGAACCCCCAATAGCCTCTTTCGCTACCCACTGCTACTTGCGAAAGCACTGAGTGAACCTTATTCTTGCAACAATAAAAAGAAATTAGGATTCACAAAATGTAATTTGAATAGAATAGAATATTTGCCTCTCAGTACTTTTCATACGATTGGCTTAATCAAAGTTTACAGTGTTGTCAAGTTTCATACAATAATCATTTACATATACAAAAAATAACACATAAAATAACTAGCTTATGTAAGAAGTAAACAATTTTATTTATCACTTACGAAATACATATGTTATAATTATTAGTTTCTAGGAATTCTTTAACTGTGTAGAATTCACTGCATTTTAGCCATGTTTGTAATATGCTCTTATATTTATTTAGTCCTCCCCCCATGAACCAGGACCTTGCCGTTGGTGGGGGGGCTGGTGTGCCTCAGAGATACAGATAGCCGTACCGTAGGTGCAACCACAACAGAGGGGTACCTGTTGAAAGGCCAAACAAACGTGTGGTTCCTGAAGAGGGGCAGCAGCCTTTTTAGTAGTCTGGATGATTGACTGATCTTGCCTTGTAACAATAACCCAAATGGCCTTGCTGTGCTGGTACTGCGACCGGCTGAAAGCAAGGGGAAACTACGGCCGTAATTTTTCCCGAGGGCATGCAGCTTTACTGTATGGTTAAATGATGATGGCGTCCTCTTGGGTAAAATATTCCGGAGGTAAAATAGTCCCCCATTTGGATCTCCGGATGGGGAGTACTCAAGAGGATGTCGTTATCAGGAGAAAGAAAACTGGCGTTCTACGGATCGGAGCGTGAAATGTCAGATCCCTTAATCGGGCAGGTAGGTTAGAAAATTTAAAAAGGGAAATGTATAGGTTAAAGTTAGATATAGTGGGAATTAGTGAAGTTTGGTGGCAGGAGAAACAAGACTTCTGGTCAGGTGACTACAGGGTTATAAACACAAAATCAAATACGGGTAATGCAGGAGTAGGTTTAATAATGAATAGGAAAATAGGAATGTGGGTAAGCTACTACGAACAGCATAGTGAATGCATTATTGTGGCCAAGATAGATACAAAGCCCACACCTACTACAGTAGTACAAGTTTATATGCCAACTAGCTTTGCAGATGACGAAGAAATTGAAGAAATGTATGATCAAATAAAAGAAATTATTCAGATAGTGAAGGGTGACGAAAATTTAATAGTCATGGGAGACTGGAATTCAGTAGTAGGAAAAGGGAGAGAAGGAAACGTAGTAGGTGAATATGGACTGGGGCAAAGAAATGAAAGAGGAAGCCGCCTAGTAGAATTTTGCACAGAGCACAACTTAATCATAGCTAACACTTGGTTCAAGAATCATAAAAGAAGGCTGTATACATGGAAGAAGCCTGGAGATACTGACGGGTTTCAGATAGATTATATAATGGTAAGACAGAGATTTAGGAACCAGGCTTTAAATTGTAAGACATTTCCAGGGGCAGATGTGGACTTTGACCACAATCTATTGGTTATGACCTGTAGATTAAAACTAAAGAAACTGCAAAAAGGTGGGAATTTAAGGAGATGGGACCTGGATAAACTAAAAGAACCAGAGGTTGTACAGAGTTTCAGGGAGAGCATTAGGGAGCAGTTGACAGGAATGGGGGAAAGAAATATGGTAGAAGAAGAATGGGTAGCTTTGAGGGATGAAGTAGAGAAGGCAGCAGAGGATCAAGTAGGTAAAAAGACGAGGGCTAGTAGAAATCCTTGGCTAACAGAAGAAATATTGAATTTAACTGATGAAAGGAGAAAATATAAAAAGGCAGTAAATGAAGCAGGCAAAAAAGAATACAGACGTCTCAAAAATGAGATCAACAGGAAGTGCAAAATGGCTAAGCAGGGATGGCTAGAGGACAAATGTAAGGATGTAGAGGCTTATCTCACTAGGGGTAAGATAGATACTGCCTACAGGGAAATTAAAGAGACATTTGGAGATAAGAGAACCACTTGTATGAACATCAAGAGCTCAGATGGAAACCCAGTTCTAAGCAAAGAAGGGAAAGCAGAAAGGTGGAAGGAGTATATAGAGGGTCTATAAAAGGGCAATGTAGATGAAGATGAAATGGGAAATACGATACTGCGTGAAGAGTTTGGCAGAACACTGAAAGACCTGAGTCGAAACAAGGCCCCCAGAGTAAACAACATTCCATTGGAACCACTGACGGCCTTGGGAGAGCCAGTCCTGACAAAACTCTACCATCTGGTGAGCAAGATGTATGAGACAGGCGAAATACCCTCAGACTTCAAGAAGAATATAATAATTCCAATCCCAAAGAAAGCAGGTGTTGACAGATGCGAAAATTACCGAACTATCAGTTTAATAAGCCACAGCTGCAAAATACTAATGCGAATACTTTACAGACAAATGGAAAAACTAGTAGAAGCCGACCTCAGGGAAGATCAGTTTGGATTCTGTAGAAATGTTGGATCACGTGAGGCAATACTGTCCCTACGACTTATCTTAGAAGCTAGATTAAGGAAGGGCAAACCTACATTTCTAGCATTTGTAGACTTAGAGAAAGCTTTTGACAATGTTGATTGGAATACTCTCTTTCAAATTCTGGAGGTGACAGGGGTAAAATACAGGGAGCGAAAGGCTATTTACATTTGTACAGAAACCAGATGGAAGTTATAAGAGTCGAGGGACATGAAAGGGAAGCAGTGGTTGAGAAGGGAGTGAGACAGGGTTGTAGTCTCTCCCCAGTGTTATTCAATCTGTATATTTAGCAAACAGTGAAGGAAACAAAAGAAAAATTCGGAGTAGGTATTAAAATCCACGCAGAAGAAACAAAGATGCTGAGGTTTGCCGATGACGTCGTAATTCTGTCAGAGACAGCAAAGGACTTGGAAGAGCAGTTGAACGGAATGGATAGTGTCTTGAAAGGAGGATATAAGATGAACATCAACAAAAGCAAAATGAGGATAATGGAATGTAGTCAAATTAAGTTGGATGATGCTGAGGGAATTAGATTAGGAAATGAGACACTTAAAGTAGTAAAGTATTTTTGCTATTTGGGGAACAAAATAACTGATGATGGTCGAAGTAGAGAGGATATAAAATGTAGACTGGCAATGGCAAGGGAAGTGTTTCTGAAGAAGAGAAATTTGTTAACATCAAGTATAGATTTAAGTGTCAGGAAGTCATTTCTGAAAGTATTTGTATGGAGTGTAGCCATGTATGGAAGTGAAACATGGACGATAAATAGTTAGGACAAGAAGAGAATAGAAGCTTTCGAAATGTTGTGCTACAGATGAATGCTGAAGATTAGATGGGTAGATCACATAACTAATGAGGAAGTGTTGAATAGGATTGGGGAGAAGAGAAGTTTGTGACACAACTTGACCAGAAGAAGGGATCGGTTGGTAGGACATGTTCTGAGGCATCAAGGGATCACCAATTTAGTATTGGAGGGCAGTGTGGAGGGTAAAAATCATAGAGGGAGACCAAGGGATGACTACACTAAGCAGATTCAGAAGGATGTAGGTTGCAGTAAGTACTGGGAGATGAAGAAGCTTGCACAAGATAGAGTAGCATGGAGGGCTGCATCAAACCAGTCTCAGGACTGAAGACCACAACAACATTTATTTAGTGTCACTGTAAGAGCTCAGTGTGGTAGCTTATTGAAAAATTTTCTCTGCCATGCTGTCATTATGCTTAGAAATTCAAAGTGGGTTTTTGGAGGTCTCTTTGGGTGATAATCCAACTAAACATCTAACTGCCTTCTTCTGCCATCTGAAAATACATTTAGATCATGGGGAATTGCCACAGAGCAATATGCCATAATGCAAATGAGAATGGAAGAAAGTAAAATATGAGCGGGGCAATAGCTGTTTGCTCATACTGTTCCTTAATTTATACAATTAAAACGTACACAATCTATTCTGCTGCACAAATAATTTGTGTGTTCTTTCAATGTTTTTGATGTTTGAACAATTCAAGTAGTTTTACTGTTTTATTTTCATTTTTAGGAAGTCACGTGACTCACTTTTGGCAATAGTAACTGTTTTATTAATTCATATTGCTAATTATTGCAAAATTGTTAGATTATCTATTCCACAGCTCTGAAATATTCACGAAAACATGCCATCCAAAGCTATAGGAAACAGTTATATGCAGGTGAATGTACATTAAATATGTGATTCACAAGGTTTGGTATTTGGGAAATTTCTGTTGTTACCATATGGAAATGATTTGCCAAAGACCTGGAAGACTCTTAAAAAGTTGTGATGTTTGCCAGTGAAAAGCTATAGTATTACAAGGCTGAAAACCAGTGAGGAGAATAATGGAAGAGGCTTACAACTGTTTCACTGCAAACAGCCCAGTCTGTAACCTAGAGGTAGCTACCATTCTTCTCGGCTTCCCCATTGCAATTTTCCCTATTCTGATGTAAAGAAAAACTGGACTCATAGTGTTGTAAGAATATTTTAGTAAAGTAATTGAATTCTTCATCCCCTGTGAGTCCCTGGTAAACTTCAACCCATTTTTCGTCCTGTAATTTCTCTTTGAATAGTGCAAGTGAGTCAGTATTTACAATTCTGTGAAATTTTTTCTAAGCTCCTGTTTTAGTTAAACCTGATTGATGGGGATACTTTATTGCTGGCATTTGACCATTTTGGATAGATAAACCATTTATTATGAAGCTCACATCTATTTAATCAGAATTCTTGCTTGGAATGTTACTCTGAAAGTCAAATCTGAGACAAAATCTATATTGAAATCTCCACATACAATCATTTCCCAGTTATTATTCCTAGATCTTATTGGTACCCCTCAAGCATGCATGCTGAGTGGGCACACAGTGTACTTTGTATGCATGTAAAACATAGTTGTCTTTATGTACACAAGCTAAACAGTTTTACGACTTGCTAGTTGTGATTGCGCAAGTGTGTGTGTGTGTGTGTTTCTATTGCTGACAAAGGCCTTAATGGCCGAAAACTATAATTGTGTGAATCTATTTGTTGTGCCTATTGCGACTCAGCATCTCCACTATATGGTGAATAGCAACTTTCCTTCTGAAACATAATTAATTAGATTTGCATATTTTGGTTTGTTTAAAAGTTGAATTCCCAGTTATCAGAAATAAGGGCTGACTGGCATAAATGTTTCAGTTATTCTCTGTAATCTGATCTCTATGATTAATCAGTTGTGAATTATTGTAAGATACAATGCATACTGTCAGCTCACTTCTCCTACCCTTCTTCTCACTACCATCAAGATAGTAAAAACTATGCAGTGACATCTAGTTTACTTTCAGTCTTTTATTAAAATTCTTCTTTCATTTTAGTGCAGTCACTGAAGTTATTGTTATATGACAGAAGCAGTTTTACTACAAATACATTCACAATAAATTCGCATACCTCTATGATACTGATAAAGATCATGGCAACAGCTGGTGGCCAACAACTGTACTGCTCCTCATATTCCCCAGTTCCATCTACTACATCAACTTCATATAATCTGTGGCGTGGAACTACAGTTGCACGGATGTATTTGCCAAGTACAGCTGCAAACAAGCTTCTGTATTCTTTCATGTGCACCTATACCAAGGTATAAGAAAAAGTAAGAAAAACCATAATAATAGATAAGCAACTTAGTAATATGTCTTGCATTCAGTAAATATCAGATAAAGGTGAAACTTAACAGCACAGAATGAGACATGGAAATATTTACGGATAAAATGTCTTTGTCCTGCAACAATTTCTCATTTAATCAAATGAAACTATATAGTTCCAGAGGCCTTTTTGTTCTCAAACATCTATAATGTATTTATGCCGCCTAAAGTGATGAATCAAAATATGTATCAAGGCTGAGAATCGAATTCAGGTCTCCTGCTTATCAGGAAGATATTTTATATTGGAACAGCAGCCCAGTTTCATTCGATGCTGGGGTGCTATTTCAGTACAGTTTGAGAGCCTCTTCAATGCTGTTTGAGTTTAGGAGGAATACCAAGTGTGCTGAGGTGTGTACGGGTGTTTGGATGGAGGAGGGGTGTTCACTAGGGTAGTCCGTGTAGTTGCGTAAAGGCACTGTGCCATTGTGGTGTAGTGGTTAGAACATCTGCCTAATGAGCAGGATGCCCAGGTTCAAAACCTGTCTTTGGTACAAATTTTCATCCATCACTTCAGTCTGAATATATACATTATTTCACATTTACTTGCTTCATTCTCTAGAAAGCTTTTTATTTTATTTTAGATATATTTTTATTAATTTTATGTATCTGTCATACATCTATATAATTATAAATAATGTCACACTGACACATTGGAGCTCTGGCAAAAGCTGCCTTCAGGGCAGAAAACATGCACATATTCACACATCAATTTTCAAGTAGCAATTCAGGAAAAGGGAATTAATATGTATAATGGATGTAAAATAATGATGACTGAAACATGTCCACATATGATGAGTGCAAGTGAACAATGCTTAAAATACAATGAAATACACAATTTCACCATAAAAATTTTGTTCTTACAAGTTATTTCTGCATCCCCCCTCACATGGACTAAGCCTTGATGTGGCAGGGGTCTCAGTACGCAATTATCCAGATGTATGATGTGGGACAGTCTATTCCTAATAACTGGTTGCTTGGTAATGGCTGACAGAACGTTAAATAGTCAGCAACATGGGAGAGGAAACAAAGATGATCAGAAGCTTCTGTGGCAGATGAAGGTATCAATGTCAATGGCAAAGAAAGTGGATGAGTCATTTTCTCCTGACAGTGATCCCTCAGTGTAAAGGTGCAGAGGCTAGGCTGCACCTCAGTATGGTAGATCTAGTAGTAAAAGCAACCCAAAAATCCACATTGTGTCTGACCTGCAACAACTGGCAATATGATCAGTATGGTGGCTGCAAAAGTCAGTAGCATATGTTACCAAAGAGATCAGCTGCAAAAGGTGTCTGCTCCCATAATGGGCTGCCTGCTAAAACCCATCTGGCAATGAAATCACAGATGTAACATCCCAAGGAGCAATTTGAGATCCCTCCCTAATCTACTTTCAACTAAGACATGAAGGTAAACAATGAATGGAAAAGTATTCTAGGAGGTAAAAAGAATCTGAGTTTCCTGCAATTTATTACATAAGGCTCAAGATAAAAACATCTGCTAGGCACATGAACAACAACACCTTACTAAAGATTAGGAAACTTAAGCAAATGACAGATATGTTAAAAATATGCAATATACTAATATTAGCACTTCAGGAAACCAGAATGCAGATGAGAATATATTTGTGTCAGAAGGCTACAGAACTTAAGAACCACATAAAATTAATAGTAGGAGACTTCAAAGCACAGGGCAGCAGATAAGATAAATACAAGGAAAGAGCAGGAAATTTTACTGCCCACAAATGCATGAATAAAAGTGGAGGAAGGGTCCTCAACTTCTGCAGACAATTTGACTTAAAACTAATTTCAACCTTTTTCAGAAAAATAACAAGGTGAAATAAGACCTGGTTTTCTCCTAATAAACATTCAAGTAGGCTTCAGCTGGATCTTGTGGCAACAACCAAACAAAAGTGTAGATAAATCATGAACATGTAGTCAGAAGAGGACTAGACACACACTTGGACCAAAGTTTAACAGATGTCAGAGCCAAATTTCAACCTAAAAGTTCAAACCCCAAAATAAAAATGTCCATACAATTGACACAAAATTTGCCTGACAACAGGAACAAATTAATTAAAAAGCTTCACACAAAGAAGATGGGGAACTGGGATGAGATCAAAGGAGCAAGTATAGAAATGGTAAAAGTTAGTTAATTGTTTGTTCCATTGATCAGTCTCATGGCAACCATTATGATGTGGAACATTTCAAGTGCTTAAGAAATTCACACATGAATCAAGTATTTTTTTTTTTTAAGCTTAAAATTTTTATTACTTACCCCAGTCCCTTAAATGGTGCAAAATGCATATATTAGACCTATAGATTTATTTATTCCTGTTGAAGAATTCATCTGTGATATAGAAGGAGTTGTCAAGGAGATATGATTTCAGTTTATTTTTGAAACCATTACTGCAGTCTGTCAGACATTTTATTTCATCTGGTAATTTATCAAAAAGTTTTAGAGCAGCATATTTTACCCTTTTCTGTACCAAAGATAAGAGAAATGAAAATATTGTTCCTAAAGGATGTATCTACATACTGAAAAACTTTCAAACATGTAGAATAAAAGATGGATTTAAAAAAAATAGTGTGCATTTCTTTTGGAGTGACTCTCGTAAATGTTCAATAAAATAGATAGAAAATCAGCAATGTGATATCTCAGTGAGAAACTTGACACTTTCAGCACAGTGCAGGAGCATGTAGAGGAACTATGACTCAAGTTTAAAAGAATAGTTGACTGTGCACTGGATAAATATGTACCCAGTAGGACAGTCATAATGGGAGCATGCAAGGAAACTTCTAAAGAAACAGAGATTACTGCTAATATATGTAAAACAAAGCATAGAGATACAAATAGAGAGATAATGAATGAAACGTGTCTGGCTGTCAAGAGAGCAATGCATGAAGCCTTCAGTGACTACCATAGCAGAATTCTTCTTCTTTTGATACTGCCTTAGCCCCACATCATGCATAGGGTCGGCAGGGCTAAATATGGACTTGGCAAGATTAATTTTAAGGGGTAGGCAGATGTCCTTCCTGCCACTACCCCATACTCCCCAGAATGGAATTAGTGTACCCCAGCTGTCTGCATCTAGTGCAAATCATGAAAGAGTGTGAATGTGTTTCAAACATCTGTGAGTCATGTAACGGAAGTGGAACATGGGGACCAGCCTGGTATTCACCTAGTGGGATGTGGAAAACTACCTAAAAACTACATCCAGGTTGGCCGGCACACCAGCCCTCATTGGTAATCTGCCAAGAATATACGATCCAGGGCCTGTGTGCCTACCCGAGTCCAGGACGTAGCATGTTAATGCTCTCGGCTACCCTGGTGGGTAGATTGCAATAGCAGAACACTGTCAAATGATATTTCATGTAATGAAATTTTGGTCACACATAAAGTGAGTTAGTGGCACCAAAGTTAGTGACCAGTCTCTCATGAGTAAGACAGGAACAGAAATTGATGGTAACAGAGCAAAAGGTGAAATACTCAACTCCATTTTCAAATGTTCCTTTATGAAGGAAAACATTGGAGAATTGCCGCAACTTAATCCTCATACCACTGAAAAGATGAACAAAATAAGTATTAGTATTAGTGTTGTTGAGAAACAGCTGAAATCATTAAAACTGAACAAAAATCCAGGGCCCAATGAAATCCCTATCAGATTATATACTGAATAATCTATAATCCTGGAAAAAAAGTGCAAGTCACACCTGTCTACAAGAAGGGTAATAGAAGTGATCCACAAAACTACAAATATCTTTGACATTGATCTGTGAATTATGTCCTCCGTGCCATGGATTCTGAACACATCGATCTTGTGACACCCAATTCTTACTGTTCTCACATGACATACTGAAAGCTTTGGATCAAGGTAATCAGGTAGATGCAGTATTTCTTGATTTTTTAAAAGCTTTTGAGTCAGTACCACACCTATGATTATTGTTGAAAGTACAGTCACATGGGTTATCAAGTGAAATTTGTGACTGGGTTGAGGACTTGTTAGTGTGGGGGGGGGGGGGGGGGGGCGACAGCATGTTATCTTGGACGGAGAGTCACTGTCAGATGTAGAGGTAACTACGGGTATGCCCGAGGGAAGTGTGTTGGAACCCTTGCTGTTCATGTTGTATATTAATGAACTTGTGGACAATATTAATGATAATATCAGACTTTTTGCAGATGATGCAGTTATCTAGAATAAAGTCTTGTCTGAAAGAAGCTGTTCAATTATTTAGTCAGGTCTTGATAAGATTTCAAAGTGGTGCAAAGCTTGGCAACTTGTTTTAAATGTTCAGAAATGTAAAATTGCGCACTTCACAAAATCAAATAACCTAATATCCTATGACTATAATATCAATAAGTCAGTGTTGGATTCAGCCAACCTGTATAAATAACTGGATGTAACCCTTTGTAGGGATATGAAATGAAATGATCACAGAGGCTCAGTCATGAGTAAAGCAGCTGGTAGACTTCAGTTTATTGGTAGAATACTGGGGAAGTGACATCCACGTACAAAGAAGACTGCTTACAAATCACTTGTGCAACTTGTTGTAGAATATTGCTCAAGTGTGTGAGACCCATACCAAATAGGACTAAAAATGGATATGGAGAAGGGCAGCAGGAACAGTCATGGGTTTGTTTGATTTGTGTGAGAGTGGCCCAGAGATAGTGAAGGAACTGAACTGAAAGATTCTTAAAGACAGATGTAAACTATCCCAAGAAAGTTTACTAACAAAGTTTCAAGAACCAGTTTTAAATGACAACTCTAGTAATTTACTAAAACCCCCCATGCAATGCTCACGTAAGTATTATTAGGATAACACTACAATAATAACTGCACACACAGAGGCATTCAAACAATCATTCTTCTTGCACTCCATATGTGAATGGAACGAAAAGAAACCCTAACAACTGGTACGATGGGATGTACACACTGCTATGAACCTCACAACAATGGTTTGCACAATATACATGTAGATGTGGAATACTGCACAACACAACACCGCCTGTACATAGTAGGATGAGAGTTACAAAATGCCTCTCCCTCATGTTGCATTTGTTCATACTTTATGTATGATATTTATGCATAATATAGGCTGCACCAAAACAATACAGGAGGTCTATATAAACTGTATAACACAATTGTTCTGAATTTACTTTATAGTCTCAGTTTTTAGATCAAAAAGTGTATTAACTGTGAAAAGAATGTAGATGTTGTGCTTCACTATCAGCTCAATCTGTTCACAATTTTGGCTTTGTCAGTTCTCAATCAAACTGGCAAGTTCCTGCATAACATAGAGCTGTTATGGTACAGATTAGTCTGTCACCAAAATCAAGATTTCAATAGAGCAGGTTGGGGGAGTGTGAGAGGGATAGAGAGAGTGGAGGGGGGAGTATACACATATCACATTCTACTCTGTATTAGTGGTTAGTTAATTCTCACAGCTTTTCTTAGTGTTAAAGTTTTTATTCCTCTGAGGTGCATAATTTTAATAATGCACTTGCTTTGCCCCTAGTGTTCAGTGTATTTATCTCAAGGTTTTTCTGCTATAAAGCATGTATTTTGTGTCTTTTAAAAAGGATAAATATGTTTTTGACTTGTATATTTGTTCAGTGTGTATTAATTAGTCAAATGACTCTATTTTTTAAGCAGACTGTTGTAGATTAGGCTGCAGTGAATTGTTAGATAAACACACTAGATAAACTAATCAGTATAAAACATACCAATTGCACAAACTCATCCCACTCCAAGTAGCCATTCTGGTCCTGATCGGCTTTTCTCAGAATTTCTCTAACAGCAACATCAGGAATATCTCTTTCATATGATGCACTTCTGATTATATTCTTCAGCTCTATGAGCGATATTCGCCCATCATTATTCAAATCATACTTGTTGAAGATTCTCCGCCAGTGCTGCAAGTGAAATGATTTGCATAAAAATATCTATATAATTGTACAATGGTAAGGTGAAAGTAGAGGAACAGATATAGAAAAAGTATTACTGGATGAAGTGGAACTTCGGTCTCCTCTGGATGCTGCCTTAGTTCAATGCCTTCACCAGCCGACATATTCGTTTCCTGAAAAATAAAACGATTCTGTTTGACCCAGAAGGTAGAGCTGTATATTTTATATTATCCTACTTTGATTTATGGGATAGTGAGATTCGTACATTCATTCTTTTATTCGTTCATACATACCACTCCCCCATGAAACCTGTAACGAAGGAGATCCTTAAGGGGTGTGAAATGAGCTAAATTATACATATACTGGCATCTGTTCGCCAACCTTCAATCTAAGAAATAGAAAGATAGACAACAGTCTTACAATCATTTAAATTCTATTCTAATGTTTAACAGCCAGTCTAAAGTAAAGAGATTTAATAGCACCACAGAAGGGACTTTTGGCGTAATTTGTGTTTACACTAAGGTAAATTATCGAGCATACTGGACGATATCCCGTTTTGTTACACATTCTTCCTCTGGCAGTGGGGCGAGAAACGAATAACATAACGTTAAGCTGACAATGTTAAATTCCGTTCGCGATGTATTAACTTACTTAAAACCAGTGTAAGAAGTCTCTTACAATGCAAATCAGTAAAACTGGTAAGCACCGTTGAACAGATCACTTTGTTTCAATAAAGCTCCTAAAACACGTGGGAAAGACGTTACTCACGCTAACACTAAAACGTACTCGCACGATGGGAGTCTGTAGTAACTTAGCTGCGCCTGTGTGTCTTCACACACTAACTTATCTTATCTGTACGTTTAGGATTTCTACGAAGAACATGCCTCACCTTTGCGACGAACAGCGGCACTCTTAGTAACGTTTCAGACCTGTGAGATAACCATATTTTTACCCCAGAAGTAAGTGTTATCAGATTTGTGAAGCGTATATCGGTACGATGGGGTGAGTCACTTTCGTCTGACCATTCAAACTTTCCACGCCGTAGACAAATGAATAAAGCAACTTGTCGCGCGCTCACAGGCAGCGCTGTCGCCGTTAATTTATTACAAGAGTACACTGCCTCTGACCGAAGCGCGAGCATCGTCTTCTAAATCATAGAAATTTTCTTGGTCTGCCAGAAAGTCGTTCATCTAACATAAATATCCAACACTTTTGGACCTGTTAAATGTGTAATCTTTGTTCTGACATCAATCGCTAACTTTTTTAATGATTTAAATACGGTTTCTAACGTCTGGGAAACATAACGGAACTACTCTCGTTTCACTTTCTCCGGTCTAGACACCCTTATCTGATTGCGCTTGCTGTAACAAATCCTCCTCTCTACCCCAACCTATGGAATTAAACATTACAAATTCCCATCTCTGTATCTCACTTTCCTTACTTTTGATTCTGTTCCACAAACGTAGCTACTTGGTGTTCGCCATCTAGCCTGGAAACATCACCCTCCAGCTGGTAGATAGAGGCATCAACGTCACCGTCCGGCTTATCAACGGTCTCCTACAAAATAGTTGTCGTTACATCTAAATCATATGCTTTTAGTTATATCAGCTACAAGTGTATCACAGCGGGTAACGATAAAAGGACACAAGAGAAATTACGTGATAACACAAGCGAAAGCGTTCCATAGAAACATGAATGTGCAAACGAACCGTTTGCGAGATAATTGCGAATGAGTACCGCCAACGACTGCAGTTTGTAATATTATCCCAGTGGTATAAAAATATAAGCTACATCTTGAAAACTGAAAAGTTTTCAGAAGGGTGGAAATTAGCATTAATCCACCCGTTACGTCAAAAGTCAACAGTTTCCGAGAACTGTCACTTCTCCCAGTGGCATTCAAAATATTATCAAAAGTTTTCCTGGACAGAGTTGTAGAAACTGTAGACTAACAATTGGGAGAATATCAGGGAAGATCCTGCACAGAACAGATTTTCAACTTAAAATCAATAATTCGCCGCAGAATGTTAACTAGCAAACCTATAACAGTATCATTTATCGATTTCAAAAAAGCAATTCTGCAGGCAGAGAAACAATAGATAAAAAATCATTAGAGAATTTGGTGTTGAAGCAAAATAAGCAGACCTAAACCGAGAAACTTTTACAAATACGACATCTATAGTTAAATTTATGGGAGAAGTATATCAGCTATTTGAAATAAAAAAAGTTCAGATGTGTGTGAAATCTTATGAGACTTAACTGCTAAGGTCATCAGTCCCTAAGCTTACACACTACTTAACCTAAACTATCGCAAGGACACACACACACACACACACACACACACATGCCCGAGGGAGGACTCGAACCTCCGCCGGGACCAGCCGCACAGTTCATGACTGCAGCGCCTTAGGTCGCTCGGCTAATCCGGTGCTCGGCAAGGGGATGGTTTATCAGTTAGACAAGGAGACGGTTTATCACCTTTACTGTTTACCTGCGTCTTAGAAAAAATGTAACGATATGGAATTTGAAGCTAAAGAATCACAAAACTGAACGGGTAATTCTAGAAAGGAAAACAAATAGAATTAAGATAAACTAACTGGCTTTTGCAGGCGATTTTGCAAACTTCAAGAATACCTTCTCCAGCTATTCAAACAAATCTTCTGAAAGAAATAGCAAATAGATCTGTTCTGAAAATTTCGGCTGAAAAAAATTCATGACAAACATAAAAAATGCGCCAAAGCTCATAGAAATACAAATAGGTGAAACAAAGCTAGTAGACAAATTCAAATATCTTGGAGAATCTGTACAAAAGAAGGGACTATAAAAATGTGCAGTAGATGTAAGAGTTATCAAAATTGAGAGCGCGTTTGGTTTGACAAAGAATATTTGCAACGAGAAATGCGTGTCAAGAAAAAAAAAAACTAAAACAATATACCTACCACAGTGGTAGGATCAGAAGGATGTGAATGCCCAACAATGAACTATAAGCTGGACAGAACAGTGGTTCTTGAAACACTGATAGAAAAATAACCGATGCAATACAAACTACAGATGACTGGAAAATGAGAAGTAATGAGGAGCTCTACACAAATACAGAGAAAATATCAAAAGTAATGGTTAAAAGAAAACCAATCTTTTTTTGGACTCCTCTACCGAATGAATGAGAACAGTCTCATGAAACAAATATTCCTTGTTTCTGGAAGAAGAAATCGACAGTAGCGGTGTATTACAGAAATAAGGAAAGATATAGAGAGAAACAATATCAAAGAAGCGGAAATACCAGACAGAAATCTTTTAACAAAATTCTTTTTTCTGTGCGCGGATCATACAACAGCTACCACCGTCGTACATTGGCTGAAGACCTGGCGGAGAACCCGAAAAAAATCTTGTCCTATGTAAAATCGCTAAGCGTGTCTAAGGTTTCCATCCAGTCACTCGTTGATCAGTCTGGTTTGGCAGCAAGCAGATAGCAAAAAGAAGTCCGAAGGTTTAAATTCCACCTTGAAGGCATCGTTCACGCTGGAGAATCGTACTACCGTACCGTCATTTGACCATTGCACAGAGTTCCGTATGGATGACATAGTAATAAGCGTCCCTGGCGTAGAGAAACAACTGAAACAGTTGACAATAAATAAGTCGCCAGGTCTGGATTAAATTTTAATTTCCAATTTTTTTTTTTTTTAAAGTTCGTTAGCCCCTTACTCAGTTTGCATTTATCGTGAATCTCTGCACCTGCGCAAATTGTCAAGCTACTGAAAAAAAGTGCAGGTGCCTCCATTGTATAAGAAGGGTAAAAGAACGGACCCGCAAAGTTACAGGCCACTATTCTTCGAATAAACTTCCTAGAGACCGGAAAGATCATATCTATTAATCAGCACGGTTTTAGAACGTATCGTTCGTGCGAAACCCATCTTGCTCCTTTCTCATATGATATATTGCACACTATGGATGAAGGGCAACAGACAGATTCCATATTTCCAGATTTCCGAAAAGCATTCGACACGGTACCCCACTGCAGACTCTTAACGAAGGTACGAGCATACTGGCACGAAGACTTCTTAAGTAATAGAATCCAGCACGTTGTCCTAGAAACTGAGTGTTAGTCGGAGGCAGGGGTAACATCAGGGGTGCCCCATGCAAGTATCGGAACATTGCTATTTTCCATAGACCTAAATGATCTGGCGGACAGGGTGGGCAGCAATCTGCGGTTGTTCGCTGATGATGCTGTGATGTACAAAAAGGCGTTCAAAAAGTTTGGCGTGGTCGTCTATAATTTTTTTTATTTTTTGCAGGAGGAGAACGAAATTCTTTGTGAACACACTTGGAACATTTACCTATAAATTGGTATATAAAAGTATTTTCTTTTATTTACAGTGACCCATTATGGATCGTGAAGTAGATGTCAGTTTGCGACAATGGTGGGTGATCGAGCGCCTCTTCAAGACTGGCGATGACTCTGCTACATCGATTCCCGGGAAGTTGCTTCCTGTTTATGGGGAGGACACAGTTTATCGCAGCAGTATCCAGCGGTGGTTGCAGAGGTTTAAAGAAGGTGATTTCTCTCTACTAGACAATCTACGATGCGACAGAACATCGACGACAGTGAATGATGTGAATAAGGAGACCATTGATCAAATCATCCAAAATGACAGATGTGTGAGGACACGGTAGCGTGCTGAAATGATCGTTTGTCATTGTATAATGCTGTATCACTGGTACCGTCACTAGCGTACAGAAAAATCTGTGCACGTTGGGTGCCTAGATTATTGACAAGAGAAATGAAAACGATGATGAAGAATGTGTGCGAGGGTTACTGAAGAGTGACAACAGTGTTTTGATGGGGTCATTACCCAGGATGAAACATGGTTGTTTTCGTCCGAACCTGAGAGCAAGATTACTAAATGATCCTGTAACGAAGCGCGCTACTCTCCGTTGGATCTTCTCTTCTATCAACCCTATCTGGTACGGATCCCACACTGTTAAGCAGTATTCAAGCAGTGGGCGAACAAGTGTACTGTAACCTACTTCCTTTGTTTTCGGATTGCATTTCCTTAGGATTCTTCCAATGAATCTCAGTCTGGCATCTGCTTTACCGACGATCAACTTTATATGATCATTCCATTTTAAATCACTCGTAATGCCTACTCCCAGATAATTTATGGAATTAACTGCTTCCAGTTGCTGACCTGCTATATTGTAGCTAAATGATAAAGGATCTTTCTTTCTATGTATTCGCAGCGCATTACACTTGTCTACATTGAGATTCAATTGCCATTCCCTGCACCATGCGTCAATTCGCTGCAGATCCTCCTGCATTTCAGTATAATTTCCCATTGTTACAATCTCTCGAAATACCACAGCATCATCCGCAAAAAGCTCCGCAAAAAGCCTCAGTGAACTTCCGATGTCATCCACAAGGTCATTTATGTATATTGTGAAGAGCAACTGTCCTACGACACTCCCCTGCGGCACACCTGAAATCACTCTTACTTCGGAAGACTTCTCTACATTGAGAATGACATGCTGCGTTCAGTTATCTAGAAACTCTTCAATGCAATCACACAATTGGTCTGATAGTCCATATGCTCTTACTTTGTTCATTAAACGACTGTGGGGAACTGTATCGAACCCCTTGTGGAAGTCAACAAACACGGCATCTACCTGGGAACACGTGTCTATGGCCCTCTGAGTCTCGTGGACGAATAGCGGGAGCTGGGTTTCACACGATCGCCTTTTTCGAAACCCATGCTGATTCCTACAGAGTAGATTTCTAGTCTCTAGAAAAGTCATTATACTCGAACATAATACGTGTTCCAAAATTCTACAACTGATCAACGTTAAAGATATAGGTCTATAGTTCTGCACATCTGTTCGATGTCCCTTCTTGAAAACGGGGATGACCTGTGCCCTTTTCCAATCCCATGGAACACTATGCTCTTCTAGAGATCTACGGTACACCGCTGCAAGAAGGGGGCAAGTTCCTTCGCGTACTCTGTATAAAATCGAACTTGTATCCCATCAGGTCCAGCGGCCTTTCCTATTTTGAACGATTTTAATTGTTTCTATATCCCTCTGTCGTTTATTTCCATATCTACCATTTTGTCATCTGTGCGAAAATCGAGAGAAGGAACTACAGTGCAGTCTTCCTCTGTGAAACAGCTTGGGAAAAAGACATTTAGTGTTTCGGCCTTTAGTTTGTCATCCTTTGTTTCAGTACCGTTTTGGTCACAGAGTGTCTGGATATTTTGTTTTGTTTCACCTACCGCTTTGACATAAGACCAAAATTTCTTAGGATTTTCTGCCAAGTCAGTACATAGAACATTACTTTCGAATTCATTGAACGTCTCTCGCATAGCCCTCCTCACGCTACATTTCGCTTTGCGTAATTCTTGTTTGCCTGCAAGGCTTTAGCTATGTTTATATTTGCTGTGAAGTTTCCTTTGCTTTTCTAACTCGGTTGTTGTACCATGGTGCCTCTTTTCCATCTCTTACCATCATCATGCTTGGCACTCATCTAACGCATGTTGTACGATGGTTTCGAACTTTGTCCACTGATCCTCTACACTATCTGTAGTTGAGAAAAAACTTTCGTGTTGAGCCATCAGGTACTCTGAAATCTGCTTTTTGTCACTCTTGATAAACAGAAAAATCCTCCTACCTTTTTTAATATTTCTATTTACGGCTGAAATCATCGATGCAGTAACCGCTTTATGATCGCTGATTCCCTGTTCTGCGTTAATTGTTTCAAATAGTTTGAGTCTGTTTGTTACCAGAAGGTCTAATATGTTATCGCCACGAGTCGGTTCTCTGTTTAACTGCTCAAGGTAGTTCTCAGATAAAGCACTTTAAAAAATTTCACTGGATTCTTTGTCCCTGCCACCCGTTATGAACGTTTGAGTCTCCCAGTCTATACCCGGCAAATTAAAATCTCCACCCAGAACTATAGCATGGTGGGGAAATCTGCGCAAAATGCAAACGCTCTCACTGCTAAATAGCAATGTCCTGGCACAAAGGGTGTCTTGCCTGAGAGTAATGGCTTGCGCCCCCATGTTCATCTGTCTGGCGGTGTCTCGCAGTGTCGTCGGCGCGTGTGTGCGTTGGAGCCTCTGTTACGTTGTGATTTACGGTGTTTTTGAACCGTTTTGTTAAATGCAATGCGTTTTTGTGCACTACACTATTTTTGGCTGTTTAAACATTGTGAGAGTGTTGGCAGAGCGTTATATATGCATTATTTTGTCAATTTCACATGTAGTGGACATGTCTGTTGCATTATTTTGTGAACAGGTCTGTAGGCTATGCTATACTATGCATTACTTTGACAGTTTAGGTGAGCGTGTTTGCAGAGCATTTTACATGCATTATTTTGCCAATTTACGAGTTCTTTTCGTGTCTGCATATCAGTGTACTGCATTATTTCAGTGACTTACGAGTAGTTTGCAGGTTGTGTTTGTAGGCTGTGTATTGTGACCCCAAGCATGTCAGAGCGAGTGGTTTGTATTTGTGTAATAAATAAACTACATGAAATTCATTCCTAAATAAACTGTCCCAGAATAAATAAAGTACTCTTCTTCGTATACAACAGCGCAGAACATACCGTCATCTTGGATAATGTCACGGAAGGAATGGCAGCGTCCTCTGGTGGCAGTGCTGTGCACTAGGTCTGCTGGACTCCAGACCTCATGATGAACACACTGGATGTAACTACTGACTCAAATTGTTTAAATAAACATTGCCTGCAAAATAAGGACTTATGTCCATCCTCTCCAGCAGCCCAGCATGGGCTGAGTCATTTTCCCGCCAATTGCTAGGAAGAATTGCCCGGCCGGCAAACCTTAATCTTCTTTCCTTCCTTCAGTTCCCAACCTGATCTACAATCCTGGAAATTGAAATAAGAACACCGTGAATTCATTGTCCCAGGAATGGGAAACTTTATTGACACATTCCTGGGGTCAGATACATCACATGATCACACTGACAGAACCACAGGCACATAGACACAGGCAACAGAGCATGCACAATGTCGGCACTAGTACAGTGTATATCCACCTTTCGCAGCAATGCAGGCTGCTATTCTCCCATGGAGACGATCGTAGAGATGCTGGATGTAGTCCTGTGGAACGGCTTGCCATGCCATTTCCACCTGGCGCCTCAGTTGGACCAGCGTTCGTGCTGGACATGCAGACCGCGTGAGACGACGCTTCATCCAGTCCCAAACATGCTCGATGAGGGACAGATCCGGAGATCTTGCTGGCCAGGGTAGTTGACTTACACCTTCTAGAGCACGTTGGGTGGCACGGGATACATGCGGACGTGCACTGTCCTGTTGGAACAGCAAGTTCCCTTGCCGGTATAGGAATGGTAGAACGATGGGTTCGATGACGGTTTGGATGTACCGTGCACTATTCAGTGTCCCCTCGACGATTACCAGAGGTGTACGGCCAGTGTAGGAGATCGCTCCCCACACCATGATGCCGGGTGTTGGCTCTGTGTGCCTCGGTCGTATGCAGTCCTGATTGTGGCGCTCACCTGCACGGCGCCAAACACGCATACGACCATCATTGGCACCAAGGCAGAAGCGACTCTCATCCCTGTAGACGACACGTCTCCATTCGTCCCTCCATTCACGCCTGTCGCGACACCACTGGAGGTGGGCTGCACGATGTTGGGACGTGAGCGGAAGACGGCCTAACGGTGTGCGGGACCGTAGCCCAGATTCATGGAGACGGTTGCGAATGGTCCTCGCCGATACCCCAGGAGCAACAGTGTCCCTAATTTGCTGGGAAGTGGCGGTGCGGTCCCCTACGGCACTGCATAGGATCCTACGGTCTTGGCGTGCATCCGTGCGTCGCTGCGGTCCGGTCCCAGGTCGACGGGCACGTGCACCTTCCGCCGACCACTGGCGACAACATCGATGTACTGTGGAGACCTCACGCCCCACGTGTTGAGCAATTCGGCGGTACGTCCACCCGGCCTCCCGCATGCCCACTGTACGCCCTCGCTCAAGGTCCGTCAACTGCACATACGGTTCATGTCCACGCTGTCGCGGCATGCTACCAGTGTTAAAGACTGCGATGGAGCTCCGTATGCCACGGCAAACTGGCTGACACTGACGGCGGCGGTGCACAAATGCTGCGCAGCTAGCGCCATTCGACGGCCAACACCGCGGTTCCTGGTGTGTCCGCTGTGCCGTGTGTGTGATCATTGGTTGTACAGCCCTCTCGCAGTGTCCGGAGCAAGTATGGTGGGTCTGACACACCGGTGTCAATGTGTTCTTTTTTCCATTTCCAGGAGTGTATATGACAGTTTCTCGCTTTCCTACCCAGACATCAGTTGTACTGCAGTTGTACTGCAGCACGGTACTGTCTCTAGTTTGGAAGTGTTGTATGAAGTGAGGTAGCAGTGAAGTACGTTCGTCTTAAAATATTGAAGACGGAGGGAGACACTACAGATTTGCGACATCATGTAAGGAGAAAACGTCCACGGTGTTTCTTGAAAGAGAAGATGGATTTGATGTATATACGAGGGCGTGCTGAAAATTAATGCGTACAAATTTTTTGTGTGATTACTAAACCTTTTAAAGAGAACAAAACGTTATTAACGTTTTACATCATCATGCTTACGTATTTTATTTCTCCACATAGTCATCCCAGTGACGAACACAGTTCTTCTAACGAGAGCCCAGTTTGTTGATGCCATCACTGTACAATTGGCGCCACAGCATCACCTGTATTTTCATGTTCTTTAAGTGATCGATGATAGTGAACTCAAGGCTACGGATTGTTGCAGTTGACGCAGCGCTAGTGTGTGATCTAGTATTGTCATGCTGAAGGAGAGAGTGCTCCACATGTGAACTAAATCTTCGAAATCGAATCTCGATTACAGCACGCTGTTTCTCACATAGTCACCTACATACCACCACGTCAGATGCTACAAATTAGAGCCCTCTGGCGGCAGAGGGCTGCAGATATTGTAGACATGGAGAATAAATGTGTAGAATGTTAATAGCGTTTGTTTTATTTAAAAAACTTTAACAGTCTTATCATAAAAAACTCAGAGACTTTAGTTTCGGGAAGCCTTTGTAACTATGATTTTGTTGGTGTGCTGCAAACCCGATGTAATAACTGCGTCCTTAATTTTGTGGTTGCTCTAAGGCTAAAAATTGATACCATCCAAACGTGACAACGCAAGGAAGTCATCAGCTTGTGACCTTTCGCTCTCGCAGTCGCCGCGTTCATCTCCTTCGACTTCGCAGTCTTTCCTGGGGACAATGAGACCGATTTCTGCGGCAGGCTCAACCCCGTACTAACCGTGATCTATGAGGGTCGTTCCGAATCTAATTCCTCTTATTTTTATTCATGGAAACAACAGGAGTTACATAAATACAACAGCGCAGCTAGATAGCAATATTTCATTTTTTCACATAGTCATCCCCATTCGTCATGCTCTTTTGCCAACGATGAACCAGATCCTGGATTTGGTAAGACGGTCCAGCCTAACTGCACAATGAGTTGCGTGGTCGCAAAAATGCTGTGGGCCTGGCGTTATCATGTTGCAGGTGGAAGTTTCAGCTTAGACAGTGAACTGACTCTTTCTCCAGAAGAGATAGGAAGATAGTGTAACAGGAGAAGATTGCTGCCCTTCAGGCGGAAGTAGATAAAGCGAAACAATATCTGGAAAGGTTAAGTGGTGAGAAGGGAAAAGAGAGGTGGGATTTAACAACAGGTTATAGAAGAAATAGAAATAGGACTCTCTCATACAGTGTGGTTGTGAATGTGGAAACTAGGTTTGATCTGTTGTCACAGTTGGAAAGTGATGAGCCACAAATAGATGAAGGAGTAGACATAATACAACAAAGTGTTTTAAAAGTAAGAAGTCAGAAAAGGCTGTGAAGAAGAAGAAAGTTTTGTTCTTAGGTAGTTCACATGGTAGAGATGTTGGCCAACTGTTGCAGGATGAACTAGGGTCAGGTCACCAGGTCACAATTTTTTTTTAACCTTGTGCAAGTCTGAGTCGGGTGATAGAGGATGTAGGGTCACTTTGTAGAGACTTCACAAAGGAAGACACCTTAGTAATGGTGAGTGGGGCAATAAACAGCGTTGATAGGAACCCCAATTATTCAATTGAGAGTGACCTGGTAAAGATAGCGTCAGCAACGAGACATACTGGTGTTGTGCTTGTGTCTGTTCTGAGGCCCCATGACTGGCCTCATTTAAACTCTTGTGTTAGGAGAGTTAATTTAGAGGTGGAATGGCTGCTTGGATCAGATATGGGGTCTCATATCAGTGTAGTTCCTGTTGACTCTATCAGCAGGTGGGACTACACTAGGCATGGCCTTCACCTCAACAGGAAAGCGAAGGGAAAATTGTCTGTGCTAATAGCTAATAACTTAAGGACCGAGGGGGGGGGGGGGGCAGGGGGAGCACTGTCACAAGTGGTAAAGTACCAGTGGTTACAAGTGACAGATCAGCAGCTTTTTTAGGGTAGGGAGGGCAGAAACAAAAGATGTTGAGAGACAGGCTGAAAATGACATTCACATTGATAACACAGGCAGCCAGAAAGAAAATTTTAATGTACACAATTCATGCAGACAGCCTATGATTGAAACTAGAGATACCCAAAAACTGGCAGGAAAATTAGGTTCATCCAGTTATCATTCAGCCAGTGCACAAAATTAGTTATCATTATTGCACCAGAATATCTTAGGACTAAGAGGTAAGTTTAATGAGTTGCTTATTTCCGTTGAAGAATTAGAGTTGAGCAAACCAGTTGATATAATCTGCCTCTTTGAACATCATGTTAAATCTTACAAGACTCAAGTTAGCTTCTTATCTCTGTAGAGAAAATATGGAGAAAGGAGTAGTTGCCATATTTGTCAGAAGCTGTTTTGATTTCAAGAATACTGATATTAATAAATTTTGCTCAGAGCAGCACTTAGATGTTTCTGCAACAGAAGTAGTATTTCATAATAAGTCACTTATGATAGTATGTATATACAGATCACCTACAGGAAATTTTAATCTCTTCATAAGAAATCTGAAAACTCTGCTGTCCCATCTCATGGTAAAAATCAAGGAAACAGTGGTTGCTGGTGATTTAATGCGGATTTATTGAAAATCTCTGTCAGTGAACAATTATTGCAGTCAGTAACACTATCATTCAATTTAGTTCCTACTGTGACCTTTGCTACTAGGATATGTAAATGCTCTGAGACTGATATTGATAATATCTTTGTAACAAATCTAGGGAAATAGGACATAGTAAATCAATAGTAAATGGGCTATCTGATCATGCCATGCCAGATCTTGTGTTAAATGTAGAATCTTGTCAGGATAAAAAAGAATGTATTAAATCTGAGTAAAGGAGGGTAACAAATAAGTAAAAAATTGAGAAATTCATTAAACTGCTTAAGGACATGAACTGGATAGCTGTTTACAATACTTCTCACTCGAATGGAAAATCCAGAGCATTAATTAATAAAGTTACCTCCACTTTTGAAAAAATTTTTCCCGTGAAGGTAACTCAAATCACACAAAAGTCAAAAAATAAACTGTGAATTACACAAGGAATAAAGATATCATTTGAGACGAAAAGGAGACTGTATCTACTATCTAGGAATAGCTCTGATGTTATAATTGTTAAGTATTAGAAAGAATACAGCAAAATATTGAAGAAAGTAATCCAATACAGCGAAATATTGAAGTAAGTAATCCAGAAATCAAAGCAGCTTTATTATGAGAAAAAGATAAATACATGAGGCAACAAAATAAAAACTGTACGAGATATAGTGAAGCCACACAGGTGGGGCCAAAAAGGAAGAGGAACAGATAGCTCTAAAAATAAATGAGGTTTCGGTAATAAGTACATGTAGTGTTGAAAACCTCTTGAACAAGTACTGAATTTCTGTTACTGACAGCTTGGGGTTATTAGGTTCAGTGAACAGTGCAATGGAGTATCTGAGACCAGTTTTTAAATATAACTTCAGTAAAATGGTAATGACACTCATGTCTCCCAAAGAAACAGCATACATCATAAAATCTTTAAATTCTAACTATTCCAGTGGGTATGATAACATATCAACAAAGGTAATCATAGAATGCTCATGCGAGTTGAATTCTGTCTTAATTTATTTTTGTAATCAATCTCTTATCAGTGGAACATTTCTAGACTGGGTAAAATATGCTGAGGTTAAGCCTCTTTACAAGACGGGGTGACCAATATCACTTTTGCCAGCTTCCCCAAAAATATTTGAAAAGGTTGTGTTCCAGTGTCTCCTTAAGTATCTGACTGCAAATAATATATTGTCCAAATCACAGTTTGGATTTCTTAAGGGTTATGTGATATAGAGAAAGCTATTTACACTGACGCTGAGAATGTACATAATCCATTAGATAATAAATTAGAGGCTACTGGCATTTTTTGTGACCTGTCAAAAGCCTTTGACTGTGTGAACCACAGCATTCAAGTAGATTAGAATATTATGACGTCACTGGTAATATTGCAAAATGGTTTGAGTCTCATCTAACAGGAAGCAAAGGGTGTCGTTGCAAAATACCTGTGCAACAAGCAGTCAGTGTTCATCTGACTCGGAATTAATCGCATGTGGTGTTCCTCAAGGATCCATCCTGGGGCCATTGCTTTTTCTTGTGTATGTCAATGACCTCTCATCTGTTACATTGCCAGATGCTAAGTTTCTTTTGTTTGCAGATGAAACAAACATTGCAATTAGTTGCAAGTCAAGTACAGATTTAGAAATAGTTGCTAATCAAATTTTCACTGACATTAATAAGTGGTTTAAAGCTAGTTCACTGTCATTAGACTTTGAGAATACCCACTATATGGAGTTCAGAATCTATAAGAGATTTTCTTCCAGCATGTGTATAGCACAAGAAAACATGCAGGTTGAAGAGGTTGACAGTGTTGAATTTCTGGGATTACAACTTGATTATAAATTCAGTTGGGAAGGGCATACCACAGAA
Organism: Schistocerca gregaria; assembly: GCF_023897955.1. NCBI lineage: Eukaryota > Metazoa > Arthropoda > Insecta > Orthoptera > Acrididae > Schistocerca > Schistocerca gregaria. The sequence continues at coordinate 322,539,484 of NC_064927.1, forward strand.
GTTCTTAAGTGCCTAAACAAGTCTGTCTTTGCTGTGAGATTGATGTCAGATGCAGGAGGTATAAATATAAAAAAATTGCAAACTTTGCTTACTTGCATTCCATTATGTCATATGGGATCATATTCTGGGGCAACTCATCAAACTGAGCAAAAGTTTTTCGGGTGCAAAAACGTGTGATAAGAGTTATTTGTGGCGTTAATTCAAGAACATCATGTAGAAACCTGTTCAAGGAACTTTATGTTCTAACCACCGCTTCTCAGTATATTTATTCCTTAATGAAATTTTTTACTTGTAATACATCTCCATTTCCAACCAATAGCTCATCACATAGTATCAATACTAGGAATAAGAACAATCTTCATAAAGACCGAAAATCACTTACCTTGGTCCAAAAACGGGTCCAATATTCAGGAAGACACATTTTCAATAAATTGCCAGTAACCATTAAAAACTTGGTTTTAGATAAATCATGGTTTAAACAGAGTTTGAAAGACTTTTTGACAGGAAACTACGTCTACTCCATAGATGAATATCTTAACAGAGACTGTTAAGCCAGCTTAACTAGAAATATCTGTTACATTTCAGTTTTGAGAGCACTTGGTCACAACAGTCAAGATTATTTTGTGCATGATAAATTTCTTAATAGTGCATAAAAATGTTTCATCCTGACAGTGTGTTAATTCTGTATACATTAGCAGTTCCTGTTTACCGCATTGTATTCACCATCTTCGACAATCTCCTGGTAAATGATCAGGGTAGTAAATATTATATTCAAATGTTTTATGTTTTCATGTTATACTTTCTTACATGTTCCACACCCACGAGAATCATCTTATTTTTTGTGTCTATGGTACGAAAACTGAATCTAATCCAACCTAATTCAGGCTTCAAGACTTCCAAAACAACCATCCCCTGCCTACTCTAGAAGACTTTTCACGTCACTTTGACGGATAATTCGCATGTCGCCATTCCGTGGACTGTCATTTGGATTCCAGCTCATAGTGATGAGACCGCGTCTCATCTCCGGTGACAATGCTATTCAGAAAATTTTCACCTTCAGCTTCGTAGTGGTCCAACAGGTCCCGACAAATTTTCATTCTTCCGTAAGCATCCTCGGGACCCATCACACACAGACTTTGCAATAACCAACACGGTCCATCATTGTTTCCAAGGTATTACAGCCAACATTAGGCTTTGCACACAATTCTCTGGTCGTTATCCGCCGATCAGCACGGATGAGTTAATGAAGTCGCTCTTCATTGCGTACAGGGTCGACTGGTCCATGGCTTATCACGCAGACCCTTTTCACCACCTTGAAAATGCAGTACCCATAGCATCATGTTGCTCACGTCTACTGTATCGTCTCCAGACACCTTCAGTAAACGTCGATGGATTTTAATCGGCCCAATTTCATCAGCATTGAAGAATTCATTTACAAATCTCTGTTTTATACTCACGTCCATATCAGACACAATTTTGGAACACTCCTCTGCTGGCGCCAAATATCACAGAAAAAAGGAAACCACCTGCAAATGAAGGAGGAACGTTCAAGCATTAGCACAACATTTGGCGCGGACGTCCAACGTCACCACAAAAAATAGGAGGCATTACTTTCGGAACGACCCTCGTAGTACTCCTTCACTTTCGTTACAATTTTTCAGTATTTGTCCGAAGTCCGCATTTGTTACTGGTAATAATAACAATAAAAAACCGAAAATCAGTTATTTCAAAAACCGGTTATTTTGAGCGGATCTCAGAGCCAAGTTAAACTGGGGACGAAAAGAAACGGTGAAACCGAAAACCGGTTGTTTCAACGATAACTGCCATCACTTTTCTCTAGATCGCAGTGAAGACGCATTAAGAAGGTCACTGACAGCTCGCAGCACTGTTTCCATCTTTTAGCTGAGGAGCCTTGCCACAAAGACAAAAACGAAAAAATAAAAATAAAAACACTATCCTACTGGTTGAGAAAGGCGCGTGAAGCAGCAGCGCCCTGCCCACTGCATCTTTCAGGGATCGAGTTAAGCTGACTCAACTATTGATACCATTGTCTGTTCCTGCTCATACCCTCCTACATGCAACACAACTAATCCCCGTGACCGTTGAAACAGACTTTCGAAACGAAAGCTAACAAATTCTCATACCTAACTTTCAACGTGATCTTCGCCATCAATGTTCCACCTCCACTTTCCTTCTTTTAATTTTATTCCATAAACATGTCAACCTGGAGGTAGTCCGCAAGCCTCCAAACATCATCTGCAATGCAAACATGTCAGCATCATAAACCCTCCAAAGCGAATACCTACGAAATAATGATACCCATATCCACATCATCTTTTTTATTGACATCATTTCTGTGGCGGTTAGCCATAAAGTTTTAATTATAAATTTGAAAAATAAGAAAAGTAAACACCACTCACAGATTAGGCCTTAGGATAGTTCCGACTGCCCGACTTCTGCCTATAAGGCAGTACGAAAAGCGATCTATGATTGTGAGGCATGTGATTAGCATATCCCTCCAGCCATTATCGCCGGTAGATCAATCCTCTTGTTGCCGCTACATCCTTACTCAAGCAGTTCCTCATCTGACCTCAGAAATGCTGATTGGACCCCTATACTAAACCATTCGACTGCGTAGCCGGTCTAGATTAAAACATAAAAAGTGACCACAATGATCTTTGCTTTATCGATGGAATATGGCATCGCCTCGTGGCAGCAAGCTACAGTACTGTGGCGTGGGGATTTGAATGTGTACCAGAACTGCAGACATGTACCAACTGCCAGTTTAAGGCTCGAGCAACACAACCGGACGTTTGGTGCGCCAACCTGAGGAGGATGCAAGAGGCACCCAGGCGCAAAATTTGTTTAGGCGGTGTTATACCGGAGCCAAGGCAGCCCCTGAGGGTCGGCAACCCATATAACACCACAGAGGACCAGATTGTCTATGCCCAAAGGCGTACCCAAAAGCACCATGGTAAACACCGGCTATTTACACGCAAGATAATGGAAACAGACATTTCGGGCACTACTTCCTGCAGGGGCGCTCGAGCCACGGCCTGCAGGAAGTATCAGAAGTATCACTACGCCGAAATCTGATTGGCTAGAGGCAGCTATTTAGGGGCTAGAACCAGGCCCGAAGTACAGTTCACACCGGATGTTGACCTCGTATACTGCAACCGTCGAAGATTACGTCTTCGTCTCAGAATTGGACTGTTACTAGTTTGTGAGTGTGTTACCCCGAACCTTTAGGGAAAATAAGAAGTGAACTTTTGTTTGCCGCAATTAGGAGACTTTTTTCGTCATTGTTACCTTCGTTTGTATGTTCAGTCATCAACCTTATGAACTTTCATCAATAAAAGTTGTGTTGTGAAACATTGCGGATTGTCAGTCACAACAGACGGTGTGCCATAATTAATACTGAAAACCGACACATAAGCAGGCACGTTCCAGTAAACATGTGTCTGCAAACAAGATGTTTGCTAGGTAATTGCAAATCAGTTGTTACGAGCCGCCACTGGCTTTGTCAACAAATATTATTCTAGTTTTTATTTATTTATTTATTTATTTATTTAACCTGGCAAGATTAGGGCCATCAGGCCCTCTCTTACATCTAACCAGGCATTCTACTTATTTTACAGTCATATGTTTCAGTAGGCATGTTAAACTACATCTAATACAAAAAGTGAGATAAACAATTAGAAAGGTACACCTCGAAAAACACATTATTGAAGAGAAAGATTTAAGATAGGAGTGCTGGCAGCAGGGAGTATGAGGGAAACTCATGGTGAAGCGAGGAGAAGAATAGAGAGACATGATGAAACATAATTAAGGAAAATATAAAAGGAAAAGGAGACTGCGTGTCTAATAGAGATAGATGAAGAGGAAGGCATCTCAGGAGCAAGATAGGAGACACTAGCTTTGCTATTTGACAGATGAGAGGATTGGCCTTGCACATTAATTTTGTGGAGAATTTTATGCGGATGATAGTAGGAAATGCTTCAACTTCTTCTTAAAAGCAACAGGAGACTGAATTTTCCTCAAGGTAAGGGGCAGTTTGTTCCAGAGGCGGACAGCGGCAACTGAGAAGGAGTTTGCAAAAGTTTTTGTTTTGTGAGTGGGTACAGTTAGGATACCAGATAAGAGTGACCTCGTGTTTCGATTATGATGGCATGACAGGATTTTAATCTCTGAAGCTAGGTACTGGGGTGCTTGCGCGATGAGGAGTCGGTGAAGTAGACATAGAGTGTGGTAGTCACGCAGTTTGTCCGGCCGCAGCCACCCTAGCTCGGAGTATGAAGCACTAACATGATCATATCGGCGAATGTTGCAGGTGTAACGCACACAGGCATTCATGGTTAGCTCTAGCCGTCTTTTGTTTTCACTACTCATGCCTTGTTGAATCACATCACAATAGTGGAGGTTCGGTAGAACGAGTGCTTGCACGAGCTGGCGTTTCAAGTCCTGTGGGAATATGTTCCGAAACTTTTTGAGAGCATAGAGACAAGCAGACGTCTTTCGGCACACTGCGACTGTATTCTACGCCCAGTTGAGATGCTCGTCCAAAGTTACACCCAAGTTCTTCACTGTTTTCTGATATGGTATTGGAGTACCTTCGAGCAGAATAGGAGGTAGCCGTTCGCGGAAATCTGAACTTATTAATTTCTGATGGGCTATTAAGATTACTTGCGTCTTTTTTGCATTTAATTTAAGCCCCAGGTTTTTCGCCCATGTCACTACTGAAGACAGATCATCATTCATCAGAGCGATTGAAGTGTTTACGTCTTCAGGTCTGACGCTGAGGTAGAGCTGGAGGTCGTCGGCATAGAAATGATGTTTACAGGAGGACAAAACCGACGAAATATCGTTGACATATAAAGAAAACAAAAGTGGTCCTAAGACTGATCCTTGTGGCACTCCCGAAGAAACATGTTTCCAGGAAGATTTTTCATTTGCGCAGACAACACATTGCTGTCTGTCTTTTAAGTAGCTTTCAAACCATCTCATTGCACTATCAGAGAAATTAAGCTGTTGCATTTTTCTGAGTAATATGTCAAAGTTAACAGTGTCAAAAGCTTTGCTGAAGTCCAGTAGCGTCAATATTGTTGCCTTTCGATTGTCGATGGCATATTTCAGGTCATCAGTTACTTTAATTAGAGCAGTGTTTGTGCTGTGATGTTTACGGAAACCGGATTGAAATTTGTCATATAGACTGAATTCATGCAAGTGTTCAGTGATTTGGTCATGAACAATATATTCCAGTGCTTTGGAAACAGCAGGCAGTATGCTAATTGGTCGGTAATCACTAGGCAGTTGCGGGTTTTCGACCTTAGGGATGGGTCGAATTATGCTTCTTTTCCATGCAGTGGGGTATATTCCGTTCACGAGGGAAAAATTAAATATGTCAGTTAAGACAGGTACTAAGATATCGGCAACATTCTTAATCATGGTTATACCGATACTGTCGTTGCCTATTGCATCAGAAGAGATTCTCATTATTGCTTTTCTTGCCGTATTTGTTGTTACATGTTTTAGATGAAAGGTATCGTTGTTAGTTATCCTGTTTGGGGATTCTTGTGGACGGAAATTATCAGCCGTGCTGGTATTCAGAGGTGCAGAGAAGAATTCATTTAATTCGTTAGCTGACACATGAAAAGTAGTTTCCGATTTTGCCTTTCCGACCCCCAAGCTACGGAGATTCTTCCATAGAGTCGTGGGTGTCAGATCGCTGCATACGAGGGAGCGAGCGTGCCTGATTTTGGCATTGCGAATGCATTGTTTCACTCTGTTCCGTAGCTTTCTATATTCTTCAAAACGTTCGGGTTTCGGATCTGCCTTGAAACGCCTGTGGGCAGCATCCCTATTAGTCATCATTTGACGTAATTCAGCTGTCAGCCATGGAGCAGGAGATTTTCTTACACGGACTGTGCGCACAGGTGCATGTTTGTCATAGAGGGCAGTGAGTTTATCACCAAGTTCATTAATTTTGCCGTCGATTGTAGGTTCTCTGATTATTTGATGCCATGAGATTTCTGAGCAATCGGCTGTTAGAGCGTCAAGGTCAATACGTTTCATGTTCCTACAAGTTATGTAACGCGATTTGATCCTTGGGGGCTGCACAGAGTAGGCCAGGAATATTACATCATGTGCTGAGAGGCCAGGGGCCGATGATTGACCAACATCTCTTACTTTGTCAGTCTGTTTTGTTGCGATCACGTCTATAAGAGTATGACTGTGCGCCGTATGGTGTGTAGGTTGTAATGGAAGAATGTTCATGCTATTGCAACTAAACAATCTTCTTAGGTTTATTGCGGAGGGAGTGTCTCTTAGCAGGTCTATGTTCAAGTCACCCATTACGATGACATGTTCGTATTGACACTGAAGTGAATGTAATTCCGACTGGAAGGAACTCATTGAGCTTATTTTTGGCGGCTTGTACACGACGCCAGTCAAGAAATTCCGACTTTGTATATTTATTTCAATGAACATGAATTCAGCCTCTTTTTCTTCAGCAGGATTTGACGTACATAAGACTTTCGCTTTGAGATCTGTTCGTATGTTAGTAGGAATGCATTTGAAATATACATTATTCGATTAAGTTCCCGTGTAACTGGACTAAAATTTCACCCAATTCCTTCCTTAAAAGAAACAGGATACCATAACAGCACGTTGCATATTGCTTGTTTACTTAACACTCTTACCTGATAAAGGAGGAATCCCAAGTGTCGGCCTCACATTTGGAAGCAGTACTGCACATGTCCTGCAATCCTCATTCAAACATCCCCGGATAATCTCGTAAATGTAATTTATCTGCCCACCGACCGACCGACTAATTTCGTGGCGAGCTACACATATTCTGACCGACTGCACTCGACGATTGCAGCACCATCCTGTGGTTACGTGATGCTAATCTTAAGTTCATTGAGTTTATTTTCTACGAGATGCGGCTTGATTTTACAAAGAAAAAAATGGGGTTTTTCCTTGGGTGTTTTAGAGGCAACAACGCCAAAAAACGCAGAGAGAAAGTTGTGGACAAAGAAGTGGTTAATGTAAGGAAATAAATCTATCCACGTTCTCTTACTTAAGAAGCGGGAAGCCGGTAATTTTCGTAGTTACCAACAAACAGATGAATCACGCTTTTCGGAGCTGCTGGACATCATCAAACCGTACTTAACGAAAAAGAATACATCCATGAGAGAGGCTGTAAGCTGTGAGGAGAGGTTCTTAGCTACATTATGATTTCTAGTGACCAGAAGTCAAACGCTTCAAATTCAGTGCTATTGTATCCCCCACTGCTATTAGCTAAAATGATTCCATAAACCTTAAGTGTGATTTATACTTAACTGGGGAAATACTTCCTGGTAAGAAAAATAAATAAAACGAAAGACGTTCATGTAAACATTATTCATTTATTTGTGTGTCTAGCATAAACAACTATGTGTAAGTTTAAGGACTCATTTCAGATTCGAAGATGAAAGATTACACATAGTGATGGCGCACATCATGTAATAAGTACAACAACAGATACAAAAGAAATGAAACATTTAGCAAAATAACTGCCACACTTTACTCTTCGTAACAGAGGGCTCGGATATAGGATGGATTTTTTTAACACTGAAAACAACGAAGCAACTATATTTTATGAATTAATGTCCATCGAATGTCGATATTTCGGTTTCTGGATGTCATTTCCTATAAGTATCGGAAATAAAACCTAAAAACATACATTATCTATATGTGCCACATGAAACCGTTTTGGATTCGTTAAAAAAATGACGTAACTGCTTCATTTCTTGCATCTGTATCGCTGTTCTCGTACGACGTGTCCCATAAACATTTGCAGTCTTTAAATTTCTCCAGGAACTTTGTCTGGAGTTTGGCACGACAATACTGTCGGGAGATTGGCACAACAGTTCTACACGCGGCACAATTTGTTGGGTGGAGGGGCGGAGCGGTTGGCTGTTTTTTTGAGTGGTTGTACCAACACCACCTAGAGGTGGACGACTACTCACGTCCAATTTCTCGGTCGGTTGGCACGTGTGAAGGGCCCTTTAACAACACTTTAGTATTCCCCTCCCCTAGCGGACATGCAAAGGAGACAGACGAGCTGGTGTCCGTAGCGCCACGGTCTAAAGCCATCGACATACAGACCATGCTGTCGAACATTGAGCGTTCCGAGTCCAACGTGCTCCTAAATGCTCAGAAATGACGCGACTTGGGTTTACGGTACGTGTTCTCAACGGGATACACACGATCGCAGTGCGCTCCATCGGCAGTTGTCGGAAGTATCTGGCTCGCACGTAAATATGTTAAAAAAATTGACGGGCGTAAAATTTATACATTAGCTCTATTAAAATGCACATTTGCTCTGTTGTCCATATGCTAGTTACGGTATTCTGTTTATGGTATATCTAAATAAAAACTTCAATATCTGTGGGCATGTTATAAGGCAAAAAGGATACTACCATGTCCAGTCAATAAGAACATTGGCTTATAAAAGTTCCATTACAAATAGTGCGATACAAATACTTACCTGCTCACTGTTCCTATTCAGCAGCAAAATCTTCACAAGATGTGAAGTAAGAAATTTAAAACAAGAAAGTGCAAAACATATTACTGCAAGTAGTGCAAGCTGTCTTGCAAGTTTAGTCAATTGAACAAATTCATTCATCAGAAGTAGTGTACCGATATTTACATAATATCGAACATCAAAGGATACACTTATATAAACTAATAAGACAGTATCGGAACCTATTAGAAAAAGTGGTGCCGAATAATAAAAATTTTTGGATCTAGTGAGGCACGAACCAGCAATACATCATACGGTGACACTAAAAATTGCGCTACACCGACCTTGCTGTTCAATAAACAGTTGTTGATGTTGCTGAGCAAGTCACACAATATTTTTAAAAGAACACATCGCCATTTGAATTTTTTCTTGCTTATTTAAGTACAACCCAGGTTTTGGCCTTTTATGCCATTTTAAAGTATATGATTTTACGTCTTTAACATATATTGCAGGACACTTGAAATGTTTAAGTTTGGTAACATGTTAAGTGTCCTGCAATATATCTTAAAGACATAAAATCAAATACTTGAGAATGGCATAAAAAGCTGTAAACTGGGTTGTACTTAAACAAACAATGAAACAGTCAAATAGCGGTGTGTTCGTTCAAAAAAATGACGTTCAGTTTCCATATTTTGCATCTTACCGTCTATTGAAAGCTTTAATCGTAGATATGTTACTGGCATTTAGTTCTAAGCAACCATACGAACAACAACGCTTGTATTATGGATCCTTAGTGTGCCGTTGTCTTGAAGATTCATACTTTTATAATACGCAAGTTACAATAATACTTTAACCACCAAAATGACGTTTCACATCATTTCATTACAACAAATCATCCAATTAACGGTGGATTTTCGCGATTTGCTCAATTTGCTGATATTTAGAAATGGCTTACAACTGAAATCCAATATAGCGTCTTGCAGCTCAGAACTGGAGAGAGATGGCGTGGATGTCACTTACATGACGTTTTCCGTTTCACTGGTCAACGTTAAAGCACACGTTCAGAATATATGTCATGCTAGATATTGCTCTGCACGTTGGGAAATACTCCCCATCTTGCTTTTTCCACGCCATTACGTCAGAGACTTTGCACGCTAACATTTGAATGCACGTTCCGAGTGCCGGCAGGTTAAGGTAGCACAGCCAGGTAGTGCGGAAACTTGCCATGGAGGGCGCACGCGAACCGTGACATGGGCAGAATCGCTGACAGAGGGGCAGGAGGCCTGGCAAGCAAGAGCTTATGCGGAGTTCAACCACCGCGATCTTCCTCCGTGCGTGTGTTGTTGCTGAGTGCTTAGCCCTTAGCTGTCTGCGTCAGTTGCGTGCTGAGTTCCTTTCATGTCCTTCTCTACTTGGGTTCAGACTCTCTACTTTGAAGTATCCGCACCGACCGTGTAGTGTAGCGGCGTTGTCACGCCTGTGCAGATACTAAAAGCACGGTACAGTTCGTTGCTCCAGATGTTCAACGGTATCAGCGGGAGTGCTGTGCACTTCGATGTTGAGATGACCCAAGACAGAGGACTTAGAGGGATCAATTTACAGGCTGTGCTCGACATATGCATCAAGGACCATTTTGGAGCGTCGAGTAACGTCTGATACTAGGAGCAAAATGTGCTTGTGCCAAGGGCCGGCTCGAGGAAATTTCTCCACACAATCGACTTATGATTTGGTGTGCCCTCTTCTCCCTTTGGCCTCTTAAACTTTCACCCAATTTCGCCACTAAATGCGATACGCACTGTGTACAAATCTTGCACTTGGGCACCCACCTCTGCGTGGCGCATCAAGGGGCCATTACTAATTGTGATACGTCTTATACAGGGTGTTACAAAAAGGTACGGCCAAACTTTCAGAAAACATTCCTCACACACAAATAAAGAAAAGATGTTATGTGGACATGTGTGCGGAAAAGCTTAATTTCCGTATTAGAGCTCATTTCAGTTTCATCCACCTACGCTCAATAGAGCACGTTATCATGATTTCATACTGGATACTCTACCTGTGCTGCTAGAACATGTGCCTTTACAAGTACGACACAACATGTGGTTCATGCACGATGGAGCTCCTGCACATTTCAGTCGAAGTGTTCGTACGCTTCTCAGCAACAGATTCGGTGACCGATGGATTGGTAGAGGCGGACCAATTCCATGGCCTCCACGCTCTCCTGGCCTCAACCCTCTTGACTTTCATTTATGGGGGCATTTGAAAGCTCTTGTCTACGCAACTCCGGTACCAAATGTAGAGACTCTTCGTGCTCGTATTGTGGACGGTTGTCATACAATACGCCATTCTCCAGGGCTGCATCAGCGCATCAGGGATTCCATGCGACGGAGGGTGGATGCATGTATCCTCGCTAACGGAAGACATAGTGAACATTTCCCAAAACAAAGTGTTTGAAGTCACGCTGGTACGTTCTGTTGCTGTGTGCTTCCATTCCATGATTAATGAGATTTGAAGAGAAGTAATAAAATGAGCTATAATATGGAAAGTAAGCGTTTCCGGACACATGTCCACATAACATCTTTTCTTTCTTTGTGTGTGAGGAGTGTTTCCTGAAAGTTTGGCCGTACCTTTTTGTAACACCCTGTATATAAATGTGGCTCCTCTGACTCCGTTTCAGCTCGAAGCGCCAAGCGGTGCCTTGTGACGCTTGAGCCTGAACCCACGCAAGATGACACTTGTACACTCCTGGAATCTGAGCACAGGTCTTTTTATTCATTACAGAATTTTCTGTAACTTCTACAAATGATTGTCTGTGACTCTACTAAACTGCAGACTGAACGTCGCCAACCGCAACTTTTTCATCCCGCCTGGAAGGCGGCGCGGGGTCTGCTCCTGTGGTCTGCAAAATAAGCCGAATGAAGGAATCGAGCAGGAGCAGGAGAGGTATAGTCCAGTCAAGTTGCAGATATACCTTGCAAAAGATGGGGTAGAATAGTTTATTTTTTCAACTCGTTCATATGGTTGGAAAGATTAGAAAACCGAGTTTTGCCGCCGGCCGCGGTGGTCTCGCGGTTCTAGGCGCGCAGTCCGGAGCCGTGGGACTGCTACGGTCGCAGGTTCGAATCCTGCCTCGGGCATGGATGTGTGTGATGTCCTTAGGTTAGTTAGGTTTAAGTAGTTCTAAGTTCTAGGGGACTAATGACCACAGCAGTTGAGTCCCATAGTGCTCAGAGCCATTTGAACCATTTTGAACCGAGTTTTGCCAACAAAATTTCGCTTGGGAAAACTTTCTACAGTCAAAAGACTTGGAAAATTTTGGCCTTTTTTCAGTTTTTTCAAAATATCTCCTTTTTTCTACTCCCAATATCTAAGGCGCTACAGCGCCTAAAAAATATCAACTTTCATATTTTGAGCTTAGTGGCAAGATACCTTATTTTTGATCACTATTTTTTCTGTTTATGTTTGTGTAGTATAAATACATTATACATCATGTTATATGTTGGAATTTACCACCTCACTTTCAGGTATTCAATTTCTATGTATGCAACACGAGGATTGCTGCGCACCCAACTATTGTGATTCTTACATCACTACCTCAAGTTCACTATGGGGCACCTCTTCCCTGGTATTTGTAAAGCTATAAATATAAAAATACATCATTAAGACACACACACACACACACACACACACACACACACACACACACACACACACACAAAATAATTTGTCTCAGGAAACTGAACTTTTATTAGCTGCAATAGGCAACCTAATTAGGTAGGTAATTATTCTTGTGTATAAAAGCCACGCAGTTGACATTGAAAATAAGTAGCTTTATTACAATTAAAATGCATTGTCAGTTACTAAAAAATGCTGACAGTTCTGGGTGTGCAATACTTGTAGTATCGCACTTTAGCGCACTTGAGACAGATATGAGCATCACTTACAACGTTTTGATGGGCCAGGTTCCTCAGTGTCACCAGAAATACCTTGAGTTACGGATTCAGGGTCTGTACATAGAGTTGATCCCAGATTGACCTCTTTTTTTAAACAGCGAGTCACCCTCAGCAAGTTCGTCGATTTCGTCAGCGGTTTCCTCAACATCCTCCATAGCATCTTCTGCACTGTCTTCATATAAAAATTTTGGCACGTTTTCACAGTTGACCCCAATACATTTCTTACAAATTGAAGAACATTTCAAACCCGCTTTTCTGCAGGAGCACTCTCTGCCACAGTTCAGCTTGCATGAGCATGAAACAATGTGAAGAAGTGCTTCAGGTGCCGGAATTGGCTCATTATAACGGGTATTGGACCGAGGTCACTGTGATTCCAGCCCCATTTCTCAGGACGTTTCCAGTTTCCCATCCAACTTTGGACTTGTTGGTAAATCCGCAACGAATAATGTGTAGCATCTTGTGTAGGTGGCAATCGTGCAAGATTCAGTTTGTTTTTTGTGGCAGACTTGGCGAATAGCTGGTACCGCAAATGGTCTAGTGTGTGGGAACTGCTGACACCTCCACTATACAATGCGATAGTAAACTGTTTTCCTGCTGTTATTATTTCTACATGGGTAGCATGTGGTTTATTGAACGTGCAAAGGGCTGAGGTTAGGTGTTCATTTTTCGCAACAATATTGCAGCACTTAATTTTTCCTTGACCAAAAAAAGCGGATGTTGTACCACATCCGCTAAAGGCGTAAGTGAACAGAATATATTCACTGTCAAACTTGTAAGCTGCAGTGGAAAACCACTTGTCTTCTGCATTTCTTCTTCCTGGCTTTAAGAAAAATAAGTTTTCAATGCCTTGCCCCAAACCGGTCATGAGCACAAGCAGGTCAACATCTTCTCCTACAATGACAACACTTCCAAAATCTTTGGTTCTTCAAGTGGCAGATGTTACACTCATAACGTCAGCATCTTCTTGTGCCTGGAGCAATTCAATGCTACACTCCAGAAATTCCTTTTTAAGAAGTGTGATCAAACGCATCTTGGTTCGTTCGTTGTACAAGAACTTGTCGTGAGGGACTTGGTTCACCATCTCTGATTCAACCACAACGTCAACCTAAGAATGTTTTTTGGACCTACGAATCCTCTCAGCACTCTTTGTGCTACATTTGTCTCCCTCACGTGGATACCCATCAAATACAATAGAAAATTGAGATCCAAAATGACGTTGCAGGTAAGAAACATAGCTTTGGGCTATTGACATTTCGAGCCCAAGGCACTTTGTGGATAAGGTACCCTCCATCAATGACAAAAAATTTACTCGGTCCACCTGACTTCACATCTTCCACTGGAACGAAGGCCAAAGAATAAATACGCTTTTGTCTACTAAAGAACAATCCCTACATACTTTTTCTTATAACTGACCATTAACGTCAATCAACTGTAGAAAATGTACGGCACCTGCATGCAATATTGTAACACAAATAAACTTCACGCAGTCCGACGTGAATGTGTACGTAGTTACTGAATATGATGCTGTTTGTCCTGGCCCTGCAGCAGAGTGAGATTGTAAATTCCAATGAATAACATGATGAGTGAAATTTTTATACTACACAAATAGAAACTGAAATAACAGTGTTCAAAAATTAGGTAATTTGCCACTTTGCTCGAAATTTGAAAAAAATGGTATTCTTTGACGTGCTGTAGCGCCTTAGATACTGAGATACTGGGAGTAGAAAAAAATGGTAAGAATAAAATTTGTAGAGAATTTTGTGCTCTTTAAAAAAGAAAATAGACGTGAAAGTGATAGGAGAAAATGAAACTGAGATATTTTGAAAACACTGAAAAAAGTCCGAAATTTTCGAAGTTTTTTGACTGCAGAAAGTTTTCCCAAGAGAAATTTTGTTGGCAAAACTTCGTTTTCCAACCTTTCCAACAATATGAATGAGTTAAAAATATAAAATCTTCTCCCCCACCTTTTGCAAGGTACAGGTTTTTTTCTGACAGTTTCACTGGACTAGTAAAGCACTTCGGTACTGCCTGTAGATTTTATAAGTTTACTACAGGCAAAAATAGAAGTACATAACTGAATACATAACTTTGGCTGAGGTGAGCATGTAGGTGTGCAGCCGAATTCCCGTCGTAAGTAATACAAAGTCTCTATAGCCAGCTAAAACACACAAGATGAAGCGATATATCCAGGCCGTCTGCTCTTGATAAAATGGAGAGAAAGCAGAGCCACACTCGTTGAGCTCCACAGCGTCAGCTAGAGGGCGCTGTGGTCAGCGTAGTTCGTCCGCTCTCGTAGTGACAACCTATGAGCGTGCACCTACGCTGTGGCATCGGAACTATCTATCCAACATCGACAGGAAGTACTGCATGTGATTACGTAGGCTTTCCCGGCGTAATAAGTCTTGAAAGTCTCTTCGGGTTTGCTGCCGGATCCTAAAATCAACTTGACTCGATATTTCGGCGATCCAACTGGCTGCAAATCGACGTCCTATATAGGCCACGTTGAGTACACGGCGCATGCGACGCCCCCAGGATAGAGAGGTGGCGCCGCCCTTAGTGGAACACTGCTGGCAACGCTATGTCGCACTCAGGGCCGCACCGAAGAACGTTCAATTTTAATGGGAAATAATACAGGATTCTACGTCTTGCAAAGAGGAAACCCATAGTCTCTGTTGATTAAATTATCAGCCAACCTAATTTCAATTGCCTCTTTATAGACACTGTTCCAAAAACCGGAAATGTTGGCAACTACCACAGTTTCATCAAATTTCGTACTGTTTCCCTCATTTAAGCAGTGTTCTGATACTGCCGATTTTTCCGGCTGTTGTAGCCTCGTATGACGGCGATGTTCCACACACCTGTCATGCACTGTGCGAATCGAACGGCCAATGCAAGCTTTCCCACATTGAAACCTTCACGTCTCCTCTATCCCTCTTTTATTAATGTTCCCTGTCAAATAAACTATGAGACCTTTCCTTAGGTTTTCTATCTCTTGCTTAATAATAACAAATGAAATCTTCCCTTTGAAATTTATTCTCTTTCTCTATCTTCGCATACAAATTTAATTGCTACTTATTAAAAGTGATTTTCTGATCATTTCGACGAAACATAGAATTTGTCGTCGTCGTGGCCCTCAGTCGTTATCTGCAATAACCCAAAACTGTTCCTTACCTTTTTTACTGTTACTAGATCGCCATCTGACTGCTACATCGAACTGCGACGTGAATATACTTACTCTGTTTTACTATACTCTATTAGCTGCTGGTGGGCTTTCATAATAAGTGGCTGTATTTATTACCAAAGCTGACATTCTTTAATTAATTTGACTGAAATTACGTAATTCATAGTTAAACATTTTCTTGACAACAATAAAATTTTGCAAAGTTTTACGTTGATGGTTTTGGGACGGATTATAATTAGGAATGCAATATTGCTGGCAAAAGTCAATTATATTCTGAATGAAATTATTTTACAAACGTTCAAATGGGACTTACTTTTTACAATAATCTTACAACTAGCAATGCGCAAACATACCTTCAGTAGTGTTGAGTTTCTCAAAAAAATTAATTCAGTAATATTAGTTCCTCTTATTATAATAGTTAGCTGGTGTCTCTGTACATCAGTTTATAATCTCTCGTAAATCATAGCTAGTGGCTCGCCAGCACACCGCTCCTCTCAACCTCTCGCTTCAGACCTGCTACCGACTCGCTTCACTTCTCGCCTACTACTGACTTCCTACGAACGCTAACGTGCCGTTTCTCCTGCCAACAGTGCTTTCTGGTGCAGACCACCCCTGCTACCATTACAAAATGTATCAATGCCTGCTCTTTCTCGCTCTTTTCTTAAAGTGTATCCATACGCGGTCTCTCCCGCCCTTTTTAAAATTATATCAATTTGCGATCTCTCTTGTCAACAATACTTTGGTGCAGAAATTCCCTGCTACCACAATTATTTCCAACATGACAAATATTAATTATTCCTACTTAATCCTATTAATAAAATATAAACATCTTTCATAAATTGCGATTTGACAATAGACAATAAAAATATACACATCTTACAACATTGACAGGGAATTTTGTACACACCGGGTTACCTATGCCCCAAATCATCTTTCACAGAGCCGAGCAGTACCCTAATCCTAGAAGGTGGACGGAACACACTCTTAATGTTAAAATTCCTTAAAATTCGTCCAATCTTAAACGATAAGCCTCCAGCATAAGGAAGAAAGGCCACCGATCTATGTTCCTCTTCATACACTTCCGGAGATGGCCCAAACTCCATAGCCGAAATATCGAGCCAAGTTGATTTTAGGATCCGGCAGCAAACCCGAAGAGACTTTCAGGAAGTACTGCACAGTATACAGTTCCTTCTTGACAGCCATGTGAATTGATCAGAGTGTCGACTGTGATCAATAATGGAGAAAACAAAGTTTAGTGCTTTTTTTTTAAACATCATTTGAAGAATTGGACTTACACACAAATCAAAACAGAAGTGGAAGGAGTTACCGCGCACTCTGCCCCATCATTCAAGACCATTTACTTTTGGATTAATGAATTTAAAGGTGGTCGGGAAAACACTGAAGTGAAAGCGCGCTCCAGCCGTCCAACTGAGGTCACCACAAAAGAAACCATTGTCAAAACCCATGATGTGGTAAAGCAAGACCGCTGAACAGAAATTCTTGGGGCTCCTGCATCCCAAATGAACGAGTTCATAACACCGGGTGTTCAAAAAAATATATTTCTCATCCAAACAAGAAAAACAGGCCCAATAAACATGGGTTCCGAAACGCATACTTTCTGAGATAAACAGGTATTTATAGGAAGGACTGTGCGACGCTTCGTTGCGGCTATTAGCACAATTGCTACATTGGCGCTCCGTGAAATGTGTTGGCAGGGTATTATGATGTCTTACTCACAGTACTCTATCTACCGTTAGGTGGTCTGCAGTCAGTTGTGTGGTTCGAGTCGTATTGTAGGCCACGTTAGTTTTCGTCATGTTTATGTGCCTTATTGTACAGTACTGTCAAACCTGAGAATGTATCATGATGTTTCGTCTTCTTCCAAATGGGGATTCACTAACGTGTTTACTTTTTTTACGATGTTTGTACATACAAATGGTGTAGCACATTTACATTTTCTCTTTTACACCACTTTCTGGCAATGGAAGCCTACTGCTCGACAAGTAGATATGATATTCTGCTATGGCTTAACAAATGGATGTAGCATGCGAGCCCGTGCCCTCTACACTGAAAAACATCCACAGAGCAGAGTGACCTCTGATAAGCTGTTCGGCAGACTTTTTCAGCGTTTGAGGGACACAGGGACCTTTGGTATTCGGAAGACTGACAGTAGAGGGCCCCGGACAGGCCACACTCCTGACTTGGAAGAGCGTGTGCTACGTTTCGCGAAAGAAACTCCCGGGGCTAGTGTACGACCATTAACAACAGCAGAAGGTGTGTCTCACTTTCTTATCTGGGGGACTGCCTCCTAAACAATTGCTCTATCCATATCATGTACAGCACGTTCAAGCGCTAAGGCAACAGGATCATCATGGCAGATGGCATTTCTGTCAGTGGCTGTTGCAGAAGTGAGGTGCAGATCAGTCGTTCATATTCACGATTTTATTTACCGATGAGGCAGGGTTCACAAGAGATGGCTTTGTGAATTTCCATAACCAGCATGTATGGGCAGATGCAAATCCTCAAGTAATTCGGGGAAGAGGGCATCAACACCGATTCCCAATCAACCTTTGGACTGGTGTACTTGGCGATAGATTAATAGGGCCATACGTATTACCACGGAAGTTAACTGGGGGGCATATTTTAGACTTTCTCATTAATGTACTATCTACCCTTCTGGAGGATGTGCAATTACAGCAACGAATAGAAATGTGGTTCATGCATGTTGGCGCACTAGTACACTTTCGTCACAATGTGCGGCAACATCGGATGCAGGCATTTAAGGTTTGTTGGATTGGTCTGGTGGGAGGGGGTACATCTTGAACTGCTCGTTCCCCATACCTCAATCCCCTAGACTTTTGGGTCTCTACACCATGCCAATCAACGATGTGCGGACACTACAGGGTCACGTCCTAGACGCGCGCCAGCAGGTACAACAAGCAAGTACACTTCAAAGGGTACGTCATTCCTTATGCCAGAGGGAAGAGGGATGCATTTTGTTTCTCGCAAAATATATGTATTTATGGACCCATGTTTGGTGGACTTGTTTTTCTTGTTTCGATCGCTACTACCACCTCTGAAAGTAGTAGACACTTATTTTTTAACATCATGTATATTGTACAGAGAATCGGCTATGAAGAAGCTTCTCTCTTAGTCGACAAAGTCGCATCTAGCACAGCATTTCAACACAATGCGTGACGATGTTTAATCGCAATCTGCAAGACTTTTTGCGCCGATTTGTGACTGCTGATGTAACCTGGGGGGCAACGGCCTTGCCGCAGTGGGTACACCTGTTCCCGTGAGATCATCGAAGTCAAGCGCTTTCGGGCGTGGTCGGCACTTGGATGGGTGACCATCCAGGCCGCCATGCGCTGTTGCCATTTTCGGGGTGCACTCAGCCTCGTGATGCCAATTGAGGAGCTACTCGACCGAATAGTAGCGGCTGCGGTCAAGACTACCACCATAACGACTGGGAGAGTGGTGTGCTGACCCCACGCCCCTCCTATCCGCATCCTCCTCAGAGGATGACACGGCGGTCGGGTGGTCCCAATGGGCCACTTGTGGCCTGTAGACGGAGTGGTTTTTTTAATGTAACCTGGATCTATTATGACACATCACAGTCAAAACGGTAATCAAAACAATGAACAAAGTGTGGTGAAAGTATACTGAAGAAGGCAAAGGTCATTTTGTCTGGTGGTAAGGTGATGGCCTCTGTTTTTTGGAGTTCCCAAGGAATAAACGTCACAGATTGCTTGGAATAAGGCAGAACCATATCGGGAACCTATTATGCTTACTTGTTGGATCATTTGAAACTTTCACCAGACTTAACTGCAAGTGACTTTTTCCTGTTCCTTAATTTGAAACTTTAGCTTGCTGGGAAGAAATTTTTATCAAATGAGGAAGTGATAGTTACGGTCAACGAGTACTCGTATATTGCAGAGTTAGACAGAAATAATTTTTCCCACAGCATTGGCAAGGCAGAGATCTCTGGAACACGTGTATAGTCCTCAGAAGGGACTACGCCGAAAAGTCAGGTGAGTTGTTTACGAAATAAATATTTTTCTTGCCTTTTTGCCAGATATATCAAACCACCCCCATATATATCTTGGGTTTTCTTAGTTCTTACTCTGTTCACAGTAAATTATGGCGATTCCTTGGTGCGACTGCGATTTCGGGGCTTATCTGTAGTCAGGACGGACAGAAACCTTTACAGAATGGGGCCTAAGTAATGACGTCAGTTTTATTCTGTCCCATTCTCGTTCAGTCCTTGCCGAAGATCAGAAAGGAGCCGGTCTAACACCCTTGCGCACGGATTCCGTCGCCGATCCCCAACACAATAAACATGGCAGCAGTGTATGTACCAACCCCCTGTCGTCATTTCTCGTACGGACGCTCTCTCCCCTTAATGCGCAACGAAATCACAACCGCAGTTTACCAGTTGCCAGTGGAAAAAGAAAACACATGACGGCTTGCTTATTCTGCATTCAGTTTTACGTGACAGCTCTGTCACGTGGTACACTAAAGAATATAGCCATGCTATACCGTAGGTCTGTACATCTGCATATCTTCAATCACAAACACATCACTCGAAGAAAGAAAATTCCATTTTGTGCACTAGCGGAAAGTGAAAAAAGTGTGAAATTTCAAGATCTTAAAAGTGTGCTCACCAGGATTGGGACCGCCGGCCGCAGTGGCCGAGCGGTTCTAGGCTCTTCAGTCTGGAACCGCGCGACCGTTACGGTTGCAGGTTCGAATCCTGCCTCGGGTATGGATGTGTGTGATGTCCTTAGGTTAGTTAGGTTTAAGTAGTTCTAAGTTCTAGGGGACTGATGACCTCAGATGTTAAGTCCCATAGTTCTCAGAGCCATTTGAACCATTTTTTGATTGGGACTTTCTCAATGACTAGGAATGCAACATAGCACCACGTGCAGTCACACATCTACGAATTCTGCATTTCAGTTGACACGTCGCACAGCAGAAACTGGAGAGACGACGACTGCCTCGGTTCAGTCCTGGGCTGCTAAAAGATGTTTGTACCGGCCAATTCCAGGATGATTTCAAAAAAATGGTTCAAATGGCTCTGAGCACTATGGGACTTAACAGCTATGGTCATCAGTCCCCTATAACTTAGAAATACTTAAACCTAACTAACCTAAGGACATCACACAACACCCAGTCATCACGAGGCAGGGGAAATCCCTGACCCCGCCGGGAATCGACCAGGATGATTTCGGCAGGTTTCCACATTCATCTATTGGCCCTAGACTACAATTCACCTAAACAACCCAAGAAATATAGTTTTGAAAACACGTTTCAGTTATACGATATTGCAGTGCCTTTGTTGCTGAGAAGTATGATGTAGTGTTCCTTCAGACATACATGAATCTCTGGAGGAACCAGCACTGCGGTGACTACAGCCGGTATGAAATACATGAAACGTATTCGCAGTTACGAATATCGACAACCATCCTCTGTATAGTGGAATGAAGACAATGAACATTTATGCCGATAGTACATGACGACCACGAGAAAGCGCCAGGGAGCACAGCCGACCAAACTCCGGAGGCCCTGAACGGTCCACGTCCGCTTCTTCGCCTGCTCGTGGGCGACACGGCGCCACTACAGCATCCACCCATGACTCGGGCAGCAGACGTACCGGCACTTTAGTCGTGAGTGCATTGCACAGGCGGCTGTGCTGGAACGCGGGCTGGGCGGTCTAGAGGACGACCGTCGTGGTCTGGAAATAAACACTTAATGCTACAACTGTCTCACCAGCACCATTTCTCTCATAATTCCTGAGGTGTACTGGCCCGAAATAGGCCAGGTCGCTACATTTTATTCCTGATGACGAGTACAGGAATACTGTTTATACTTGATATAATTGTGAAGGAGAGTCACTTATCAGTTTAACTTTTAACTTTGGACACACATCTGACTTATAATAGAAGTACTGACACATCTGAGCTAAACTGAACCTCTAGTCTTTTTGACGACCACAGAGTGGGGGCCAATGGTTATGCTCTCTAATGTAAGTAGTCTCCTGGCAGCGGCGACGTATGGAATCTATTGAGGGGTGTGTCCTTCCCATCTACTTTCATGCGTGGCTGGGTCTGGCAGCGACTGTCTTTAGCTTGTGGTGCCATTGTAAGGTACCAACTATAGCCTGTGACCTCACTCTTTGGACGACACCACAGAATCAGCATTTCTCGCAACAGGAATTTTTGAGCAAATTTTTGACGCACCGTTGTTCTTCCTCCTTCTTTATTTTTTAAAATTATATTATTAGTTAGTTTAGTGATTGCCAAGTGTCGCGATCTCATCCAGTCATTCATTTCTAAGCAACTGAATCTTTGACTATAGTGTTTGCACCAAAGTAGAGCAATAACCACGCCAGCAGTGCTTTGAGCGTCCAACATTTCGAACGAGACTGACTTTCGCACAATACTGTTGCACGTGTTTGTTGAACAACCTAAGAGAAGTTGCACTATATGTTGCGCATTATTATTGTACTATATGAAGACGGACGCATAGTTGTAGAACTGACTAGAACTATTGCAATGTAGTGCCGCAGTATGGAGGTAACGTTGCTGTGTATCAAGGATGCGATGATGGACGCTGAGGCGCCCCAGTGGGGAAACTTAAACTTCTCGAAACACTCGCTCTACCTGTGGCGGGGCAGGTTGATCTCTCACTATCCTTTAAGTCATCAGTCCACCTACCTGGGTAGGTTTCAAGTTGTCTGCTCCTTCACTCTACGATGGTAGATACTAGTTTAGCCGACAAAAGCAGCGTTGACGAAAATTCAGCTAAATATCTACCATGCAAAAGCCACAGAACTCCAGTCTGTGGGCAGTAGAAAACTATCGAGCGTTCGTGATTCTTGCATGACTCGTTTGAAAAAATGTCTAAAATTTCGTTTAAGTTGGTTTATTGTCTTTAAAACACGGCAAATGGCTATCTAGTCCGTATTTAATACCCCAACATCTATCGTGCAATGTTAATGTGTCTGTTCCAAGTTCACGCCCGAAAAGAGCCAACGATATTTCGTTCGACCCCCATATTTCAAACGTCATAAACAGTCACTGACCCATGACTACTTGCGAGTTAAAAAAGGGTTCAAATGGCTCCGAGCACTATGGGACTTAACTTCTGAACTTCTGAGGTCATCAGTCCCCTAGAACTTAGAACTATTAAACTGAACTAACCCAAGGACATCACACACATCTATGCTCGAGGCAGGATTCGAACCTGCGACCGTAGCACTTACGAGTTAACATAGTTGTTCAGTGGGTTTCTTGTAAAGAAGTGCTCGCCATAATATCTCGTAATCTGCACGAACAATCCACGCGGATTTTGTGGACTACGTGGAATATTCACACGGGAATATCTGCTAAAATAAGTCACTCACAAAGCTCAAACGTTCACAAAATACTCAACACTGCAATATCTTTTCGTCAGCGACACGAGAACCGATCAAACGCGCGAATTTCTTCATTTTGGTAAAATTTGATCAGCACTATTTAACAGACGTATTTAGCAGAAGACTGCTCCCGAGCGACTATCTCGACAAAGCCCTACTCAAACGCGCAGGAAATGCTGAATTCCTACTGACTAGTATGTTCAGCAGCCAATCAGATCGTGTCGAGCACTTCTATACTCGCGGTATTTCTATTGCCAGGCAATCAGATTTCCACAAGTAATTTAGATTAGAAATTCCGTAATTACGAAAATAAATATAATTTATTGCAAAAATACGATTCCTTTCCGAAAATAACTTACTAATAAATTTAATACTCAACTCACCTTCTGGCTGCCTTTTACAAAATCAATCTCACTCGAACACACGTCATAAATTCCCCTATTGCACAACTTTCTAATGCAGACATTTAGATAGTTTTAATAAAATATCACATTCTCACTTTACGTATGTTCTCCATTCACTCTCAGTCTCTCCAGACCCACTAACACAATCAAAACACAATGAAATAATAATTTTCCAAAGTACTTTTAACTACGTCAAAAATCTGTGGTAATGAAACTAAAGAAAATTCCAGAAAATTAGATTATATGAAACTAACCTCTTGGTTGTAGTTTCAGTTGATACTATAGATAAATACATTACAGTCCCTAACTCAGTTTCACAACGCTACCACGGTTATTATGTTTGGGTAAAAATTTGTATCTTCGAAAGTATTGAAGTTACTGATTCGAAATATTAACAGTACGGCTGTATTATAAACATAATTTGGTATACTAAGTATGAAAAAGATTGATTAATATTTCGTAGTACTTCTTCAGACTCATAGAGAGCGTGTGTAACGTACTGCATGCAGTGTTAGAGAAGTACACGGCTAGCTCGGCCCAGTGGCCACCGTCAACTGTTTTCCACTAGACTCCACAGCAGGTTCGCTTTCAATGGAAGATGAAAAGTTGTAATAATTTGCTACGTTGCATACCGAAACTTGCGATTAGTCGACAGCGGCACAAAACATTGGACTGTGAAACGCCCCTTTGAACATTTATACATGACTGTGCTTAAACTGACACACAATTTTTTTAGCGCAACGGAATCTGACTTTCAATAATCCCTACAAGAGAATGGCCCTTACTAACATTAACCTATACCTTTCACAAATCACTTACCTCACAAAAATCTTCGTTACTCAAACTACTGCAATACATCGAGCACCACTACTGTCAGCTAAATAAAAGATTCTAGCTACTGAAGGCACTAACTACTGATAGGCATAGTTAGCAAATGAAAGATTTTAATAGAGAGAAAACAATGTATTTACCTTAATAGTGTTCAAAATTCATATTATCTATAGCAGTTCATGACATCCAGTCTTACAAATTTCGAAACTCTGCCATTTCTCTCCCCACATCCACCACTGCTGGTGGCTCACCTCCAACTGCGCAACGCTACGCGCTGTTAACAGCCAACAGCCCAACACTACAAAAGAAAATTCCAACAATGCCACCCAGCCACAGACTGCACACAGCACCGCCAGTGATTTTCATACAGAGCGCTAGGTGGCGGTGGCGTTTCTAATATAAGAACCTTAACAGCATACTTACAACTGTTATAACTAACCTTGAAAGCCTTCATGCGCTACATCTGCAGTGACCCTCTGTTTCACCACGATAGTGTTTCTTACGCACAGTTCGGTTGGTTGTTGCGATACAAGTTAAGTGACCCCCCACATTATGTCTATTTAGTCTACACCTCAGTGCCCATGCACCGTAGCATCTCGCAGCAGAATTAAGTACCTGTCATCTCATCATAATCGGAACACAAGATCTCACGTAACTATAACTATAGCGATGCCAAACCATAAAACAAAAACATTCGCAAATTCCTCTGTTGCTGGTATCTGGGTGTGGAACAATCTAACCTACACTCTGCCCACAGTTAAATACCGTGGTACTTTTAAGGACAAGGTAAAGCACTTCCTCCAGTCGGCCTCATAACGTTTCCCCAAAATTCACACGTATCGCCAGGTTTCCCTTCTGTCAAACAGTAACGCAAACGATCTCATCTATTTATGTTTCTTCCTGTTTCATTTCTCAGTCAGTCACGTCGCTTTCTTTTCCCCTATGTTTTTTTTTCCTTTATTGAGATTCGATTACCCCGAAGGGGGTGGGTTGGCAGCAGCTTAGTACGCCGCTCTTCAGCCTACAAATTAAAAAAAAAATGGTGATAATAAATAATAAAAGCAGGCGATAAATCGGCGACTTAAGTGGTAAAATGATGGAAAGTTGTGGAACTTAAAACATAAAACAAAGGGTTGGCGATGATAATCAAATACACAGGAAGCAGACAGGTAAAATTAAACACAGACAATTAAAAAACACGGCGACAGTCTGGTTTCTGTTGGCAAGAGATATAAAAATCACACCCAGCGACAGCATGATTTCTTTCGCAACACTTTGGAAAAGACACACAACACTGAACACTCACCTGAACACTACACTAAAAAGTTGGCACAAATATGACACACCACAGCCGAGGGCAGATGGGGGAACCTGGACAGATGATGGGATAGAAAAGGGGGAAGGAGAGGAATAAAGAAGTGGGGGAGGGGGGTTTTGTGGTGTCACCGCCAGACACCACACTTGCTAGGTGGTAGCCTTTAAATCGGCAGCGGTCCTAAGAATACGTCGGACCCGTGTGTCGCCGCTACCAGTGATTGCAGACCGAGCGCCGCCACACGGCAGGTCTAGTCTAGAAAGACTCCCTAGCACTCGCCCCAGTTGTACAGCCGACTTTGCTAGCGATGGTTCACTGACTACATACGCTCTCATTTGCAGAGACGACAGTTTAGCATAGCCTTCAGCTACCTCATTTGCTACGGCCTAGCAAAGCGCCATATTCAGTTACTATAAGTTGAACCGATAATATTGTGAATCATGTACCGTCAAGAGCGACGTTCATCATTAATGGATTAAAGTTAAGTATGAAACTAATTACGTCTGCTTTCTGAATTCTCATTCCTTGTCATGTTCCAGACATCACGTCAGTATAGTTCTTCCCCTCCTCACGCCAGCCTGTGTGAGCTAAAACGCGTGCATTTGGGCCTCCCCTCGTAACACTGTTGGCTCTTCTGCCAACACAACAAGTTTCCCCTATGTTCATTCAATGTCTTTTATCAACTTCTTTCTCCACTTCTTTCTCCGCTTCTTCCACCCTTTCCCCTAAGGTCCATAGTTGCTACCGCTTACAGTTTGAAAGTACCTCTAAGCTGTCTCTGTTGTATTCGTGAACGAATATAAACTTTGTTTATTCTTATTCCTTTTTCTGTACTACAGTAATTGTGAATTCTTTTACAATGTTATATATTACACGGTCCAGTCAGATTACAGTGACCACCACCTACGTTGGACGACAACGTGCAATAACCGCTCACAGACGGCAGATGGCAGCACTAGAACGGAAAGTATATAAATTGTGTCTGGGAGACACGGAAAAGAGTGCAGCCGTCAAAATGCGAAAACAGAGTAATTCATCTGACTTCCAAACGAGCAAGACCATCGGCTTTCTGGTGAAGTGTGGAACCATTTCCGAAACGGCGAAGTCTGTAAACTGTTCACGTGCCGTCCTGGTTACGGTATATAAAATATACCGTGCTTGGCAAACTGGTGCTATGCAAAACCTGCACCTAGGCAATCTTGGTGCACCATGGGCCGTAGATTGGGGCGAAAGACGGTTGAGCATCTGATCACTCAGATAAACCAAGGGGCTACCAACAGTGTTTCCTCAACCAGAGTTCAGCGAACATCTCTGCGTATGAGCCTCCACATTAGGCCTCTGGTTCATGCACCCATGCTGACTGCTGTTCATCAGCGACGAATGTCTGGAGTTTGCACGCCAGTCCCCCAACTTGACTTCCACTGACTGGCGACGTGTGAATCACGTTTTATGCTCCATTGGACAAACGGTCGTTGGCGTGTACGGCATGAACCATCTGAAAGCAAGCACCCTGCAAGAATCGCCGGAAGCGGAATGTTTTCGAGGCATTCCCTGGGTGACATAGTTATCCGAGAAGGCATATTGGATCAACAAGAATCCATCCTTGGGGACCACTTCCATCCCTACGTACATTTTGTTTTCCCTCGGCACGATGGAATCTACCAGCAGCACAATGCAACGTGCCACACAGCTCGCAACGTACGTGCGTGGTCCGGAGAGCACCAGGATGAATTTACCGTACTCCCCTAACCACCAGCTCCCGGGTTAAAACCCAGTCGACAATCTGTGGAACCACTTTGTTTCGGCTGTTTGCGCTATGGACCTTCAACCGAGAAACTCAGAGCAGCTTGTCATGGACTGGAGTCGGCCTGGATCCGTATTCCTGTCGGCACCTTACAGAAAGTCATTGACTCTCTCCTTGCACGTCTCCCGTTGGTCCACGCTGCAAAAGATGGTCATTCAGGCTTTTGGCGAGTGGTCACATTAATATGACTAGACAGTGTCCATGCAACTTACCACACGCGTGCCGTAATGAATGAATTTCAAAATGTATCGAATGTTTAGTTAAATGCAAGAGTGTGGCTGACGGTTAAGTGCGTTTATGTAGGACCTTGGGATGAGACCTCCCATGAAGCCATGAAATGAAGTGACAACTGGTCTAAAAAAGAAGTCGCTTCAGGCAAATGTCAGGATGGCTACTCTTTCAAAAAGCACTGCCGACTTCCTTCCGCATCCTTCCCGAATCCGCTGGGACTGATGAACTCGCTGTTTGGTCCCCTCCCCCAAATCACTCAACCAACGTAACGGCATAAGGTATATCCGTAAGCGCCCTGCGTATATCACTCCATACTTAAGACAGACAGATATAGTCGAGACGTATTATGGATTTTTATATGCCATTGAAGTGTATTCGATATCTGAATTGGACGTGGTTCAAAGCTTTAGAGAGATAAAAGCAAGGGCATCTCGCTTCGTAATGACAAATGTTACAGCTGAGGTAACGGTAATTTTTTGTTTTGTTTTAGAAAATAAGGTACGGATACCAGTACTTTTTCAGTTTTGTATTTCACATCATTGTGTTACTGAATGTTTGTTTTAATAAATTGTACTGTGGCGGCGTTGCGAAACTGCTTCGTAGGATGTCAAAGTTGCAGCGCCCGAAAAACTCGATTTGGAGCTATGGCATGCAGAAAATTTGCGATTTATCAGACTTACACATTTAAGGACGAAAACCTTCCGTTATCACTTTGCAGGACAATCTTCTTAACATTTGTTCACCCGTTGGCAAACTTAGATATTAATCACACATAGCTGATAATAGTACACTTCCCTACTGTGACTGATTTAAAATACGAATAGCTTGAAGATCTGTATGAGCCAGAGGAAATGAATAAGACTGTCACATACAAGTCTTATCTGCATGGGAGTACTGCTCGAAAACGCTCCACTTACAAGAAGATAACCAAGATTGATCTGCGTGGACTTACCTTTGAAAATTCACTTTATGTCATTCGGTGTGCTTCTATTTGCATCCCTAACAGCAACAGTTACTCGTCATTGCTGTTATCAACAACAAAAACGTGTGGAATGTGGGCAAATACATGTAATCTGAAACTTCCAAACTACAAAAAAGCAACATTATACGAAAGTCAGGCAGTGCTCTGCTTTGCTCGCGCACGTGAATCCGTGAACATGTAAAATAGGCGTCTTACAGCTACGGCTTCTTCAAAATTATCGATACTTGCTCTTTGCACCGAAGATTATGAACCGTGGTATGTCGAACGTTTGCATTTCATCTATTCACTGTGTGCACCTATCATACTTCAACTGACAACCACAGTATTGTTCGTCCCAATCCGCTCATGAGATTACTAGATTCTGCTCCTGATATTAGAATTAGCACTGGCCTCAGCACAGCACCTTGAACATTTAAATGCTGTCTTAATAACAATGTGTTATCCCGAATAGAAGTCCTTACCTTAATTTTTTCGACTCCATAAATTTATACGTTGTCATGTTGGAAGTCAGATCTGGAAGCTGGAGATATCTGTAGAGATTGAATAAAATTCTCTAACCATTCTTTCCACGAACCTGTCGTCTTCTAAAGTTGAGTCCCCCAGCGCAGAAGACAGCTCGTCAGTCGTGGGATCTTGTTCGTCGGAGGCTGCTATGCTGTCATTTCGAACTTGAACTTGTGTTTGCGCTTTTTTCTTTGTGGGATGCCAATTGCCCAGGTTATTCTCTGTATCTACAGTGGGCAAGATCTGTAGACCTGACAATGATGGTAGGGGACACCTCTCATTAATGTATCCCGCTTGTTTACATTTTAAAATATCAGATTTAACACTGTCTTCCACAACATTCGACATAGCTTTATTAATAGTACAGTAACTTTTCTGACAACTTCCGATATAGAGTACGATTTGTCCGCCCGAAACAGAGATTTACGTCCGTCTCTAAAGAACACCCCAGAGTGACAAGCGCAGCCGAAGTACTTCGTCTCCCAGGCACGACGAAGAGTCCCGAAGGTGTCCAAAGCACTTCGGTTGTAATATCATTACTTTCATGTTTCTCAAAACTAGTGAAATTTAATAAAGAAACACGTTAGACCCGTAGGGTAACCATGAGACACTGTCATACTGAAAACTGGGTTAAGTACAATAAAAAGTAGATAAATAATTAACAAGAGAAGTTGGACGTTTCGGCGCCTAACACCCGAATGTGCCGACCAATCAGAAGCAAGTTCAGTACAATTGGAGGACTCTCCCACTGGAATGGTACATACTGCACCATCTGCTGTTTGTACCACACTCACACCACTTCACCTGCATCGCGCTGCATCAAGGCGAGCATGTAGCAAAATAAAATACTGGCGACCACAGCCAGGAATACCATAACCCTCCTGGCCATTCCACGACGATTCGCCCATACTTCAGCAGCACCAGCACTACGGCAGCACCGATGCCGGCACTGGCGCCAGCAACTAGGGTCACGCGTACCTAGTATTTCTCGATGTCTATCACTTTGCGAACTCCGCTTATTGGCTCCGTTGTGGGACTAGTTAGACAAGTCCACGGAGACTGCAAACACTTCTGACAGTACCGGCGATTTGCCGATGTAACGATGGTGGTATTACGTCACATGTCAAGGTTACGTGCCCGGTTGTCTCGGAAGCATTGTGTCGGTATCGGCGATGTGTCAGAGTAACCATAAGCGATAAGCGTATTACGGCACGCGACAAGATGAATGGTCCGTCTATCTCTGGAACTCTGTGCAGCGAGCAGCACAGTCCTGTAACCTACAAACTCTTATAAATATTTGAGTTGCAATTATTCTTCTGTCAAGAGAAGTTCTTTATCCATGTCGCTGAACAGTAGTTCAGTCACGACCTAGCAAATGACTTACGCGATTTATCATTGGGTTAATTGGGTTTTAAGGAGATATATACAGGTTATCCGCAAGTAACGGGATGTACGAGGGCCATTCAATAAGTAGTGCAACAAATCTTTTTCTCGGCCAATTTCTGTTGAAAAAATTCAGAATTTGCTGTGGGACGTTGTGGAATATTGTCGCTTAAGGACCTGTAGTTCCATGAAGTTTCGATAGGTGGCGGCGATATATGTAGCTTTCCAAATGGCCTCCGTAACGGAGGTTAGATTAGATTAGATTAATACTTGTTCCATAGATCATGAATACGACACTTCGTAATGATGTGGAACGTGTCAGGTTAATAAAAGATGTCTGTACAAGAAATTACATTACACAAAATATTGCATGACACTAATGATTAAGTTTTTTTTTTTTATCTAAAAATTCAGCCAATGAGTAGAAGGAGTTGTCATCTAGAAATTCTTTTAATTTATTTTTAAATGTTAGTTGGCTATCTGTCAGGCTTTTGATGCTGTTTGGTAGGTGCCCAAAGACTTTTGTGGCAGCATAATTTACCCCTTTCTGTGCCAAAGTCAGATTTAACCCTGCATAGTGAAGATCATCCTTTCTCCTGGTGTTATAGGTATGCACACTGCTATTACTTTTGAATTGGGTTGGATTATTATCAACAAATTTCATAAGGGAATATATATACTGTGAGGTTACTGTGAGGATCCCTAGATCCTTAAATAGATGTCTGCAGGATGACCGTGGGTGGGCTCCAGCAATTATTCTGATTACACGTTTTTGTGCAATGAATACTTTTCTACTCAACGATGAATTACCCCAGAATATGATGCCATACGAAAGCAGTGAATGAAAGTAGGCATAGTAAGCTAATTTACTGAGATTCTTATCACCAAAATTTGCAATAACCCTAATAGCATACGTAGCTGAACTCAGACGTTTCAGCAGACCATCAATGTGTTGCTTCCAGTTTAACCTCTCATCAATGGACACACCTAAAAATTTTGAAAATTCTACCTTAGCTACAGACTTCTGTTCAAATTCTATATTTATTACTGGAGTTGTGCCATTTACTGTACGGAACTGTATATACTGTGTTTTATCAAAATTTAAAGAGAGTCCGTTTGCTGAGAACCACTTAATAATTTTGTGAAAAACATCATTTACAATTACATCACTTAGTTCTTGGTTTTTGGATGTTATTACTATACTTGTATCATCAGCAAAAAGAACTAACTTTGCATCTTCATCAATGTGGAATGGTAAGTCATTAATGTATATCAAGAACAGTAAAGGACCTAAGACCGAACCCTGTGGGACCCCGTGCTTGATAGCACCCCAGTTTGAGGAATCAGCTGTTTTAACATTACACGAACCACTTATTTCAACTTTCTGCATTCTTCCAGTTAAGTATGAATTAAACCATTTGTGCACTGCCCCACTCAAACCATAATGATTTAGCTTATCTAAAAGAATTCCATGATTTACACAATCAAAGGCCTTTGAGAGATCACAAAAAATACCAATGGGTGATGTCCGGTTATTCAGAGCATTTAATATTTGATCAGTGAAAGCATATATAGCATTTTCTGTTGAAAAGCCTTTCTGAAAACCAAACTGACATTTTGTTAGTACTTTATTTTTACAAATATGGGAGGCTACTCTTGAATACATTACTTTCTCAAAAATTTTTGATAGAGCTGTCAGAAGAGAGATTGGGCGGTAGTTGTTGACATCCGACATATCCCCCTTTTTATGCAATGGTTTTACAATGGCATATTTCAGTCTATCAGGGAAAACACCCTGCTCCAAAGAGCTATTACATACGTGGCTGAGAATTCTACTTATCTATGGGGAACAAGCTTTAAGTACTTTGCTGGAAATGCCATCAATTCCGTAAGAGCTTTTACTTTTCAGTGAGTTTATTATTTTACTGATTTCAGAGGGAGAGGTTGGTGGAATTACAGCTGTTTCAAACTGTGCAGGTATGGCCTCTTCTATTAATAGCCTTGCCTCTTCTAGTGAAGATCTAGATCCTATTTTCTCCACAACATTTAAAAAATGATTATTCAAAATATTTTCAATTTCTGATTGTTTGTTAGTGCACTTGTCATTCAATTTTATTGCACTAAAGTCTTCCTGTGCTCTTGGTTGCCCTGTTTCCCTTTCAATAATATTCCAAATTGCTTTAATTTTATTATCAGAGTTACTGATCTCAGACATGATACACATGCTTCTGGACTTTTTAATAACTTTTCTTAGTACCGCACAATAGTTTTTATAATATTGAACAATTTCGGGGTCAGTACTCCATCTTGCTGTTAGATACAGTTCTCTTTTGCGGTTGCAAGATATTCTTATTCCTTTAGTTAGCCAAGGTTTTTTATATGTTTTCTTGGAATTATGTTTAACTATTTTCTTGGGAAAACAATTTTCAAATACCCTTAAAAATGTATTGTGAAATAAGTTATATTTCAAGTTTCACAGCAGAAAGCTGATATGCTTTGGAGGAAAACAAGAACATTGGAGGTACTCATAGGTACTTAAAAAATGTCTACAGAGACTTGGCGGTGAACAAAAGCACGATGACTCGTTGGGCGAGGCGTCTGTCATCATCGCAGAGAGGTCGCGTAAACCTGTCCGATTTCCTGTGTGCCGACAGGCTGCACCCAGCTTTGAGTCGCGCAATGATGGAATGTGCAGATACTCTCATTCGCTATTGTCGACGGATCATAATCAACCTCGCTGCTCAACTAGACGTCTCTGTTGGTAATACTGACACACTAGTCCACCCGGTGGGGTATACAAAGCCGTCGCCCGCTAGGTTCCTCACGGCCTAACAGAAGACCATAAAGTGCAATGAAGGACCATATGTGCAGAATTGCTTGCGTGTTACGAGGCTGATCGTGACAATTTTTGTGGAATATCGTGACAGGAGATGACACATGGTTTCATCACTCCGAACCAGAAACAAAACGGCAGTCCGTGGAGTGGCGGCGCACGATCTCCCCTCTGAAGAAAAACTTCAAAGCCGGACCCTCAGGAATTAAAGTTATGGCGGCGGGCTTCTGGAACTCTGAAGGGGTTGTTCTATTTGATGCCCTCCTTCATGGTACAAAGATCAAATCGAAAGTGTATTGTGCGACCCTCAGGAAATTGAAGAAACGATTCCAGAGTGTTCGTCGCCACAAAAATGCAAACTAACTTCTCCTGGTTCATGACAACGCAAGGCCTCATGCAAGTCTGCGCGACCGAGAACAGCTTACAGAACGTCATTGGACTGTTCTTCCTTCTCCACCCTACAGCCCGGATTTCGCACCTTTCGACTTTTATCAGTTTGGAAAAGCAGTAAGTGGACGATGGAGAGGTTGCTGATGCAGCACAACCTTGACTCCGACGTCAACAAGTAGAGTGGACACGCAGCCTTCCCAGTAAGGTGACGTAGGCCGTCGCATTGAACGGAGAAAATGTTGAAAAATAGGGTTTTTTAGCCAAAAGAGTGGGGAACAATATGGTGTATTGGAATCTCGAATAAAACTAATCTAATTTCAGGAAAAAAAATGTGTTGCATTACTCAATGAATGCCCCAAGTATTAATTATATTTAAATTTGTAATCTCTATTACATTGCTCTTTGTTTTCAACTAGTTATTACTTACATTTTTCGTTCTGGTGATTCTATCGTTCATATGTTCCTAGACCCATTTCAGTCAAGAAGACAAGTAAAATTTTACGTACTTGCTGAACTGTAAGAAAGAATTGTATAATTTTCGTAAACCTTTTTATTTCACTGTAACACTTTTCTTTGTCCGTATTTAGAATTGAAAAGAACAATAATTGAGAATTATATGAATTGTCATTGTTGTTGTGGTCTTCAATCCTGAGACTGGTTTGATGCAGCTCTCCATGCTAATCTATCCTGTGCAAACTCCTTCATCTGCACCTGCTGCAACCTACATCCTTCTGAATCTGTTTAGTGTATTCATCTCTTGGTCTCCCTCTACGATTTTTACCCTCCACGCTGCCCTCCAATGCTAAATTTGTGATCCCTTGATGCCTCAGGACATGTTCTACCAACCGACCCCTTCTTGTAGTCAAGTTGTGCCACAAACTCCTCTTCTCCCCAATTCTATTCAATACTTCCTCATTAGTTACGTGTTCTACCCATCTAATCTTCGGCATTTTTCTGTAGCACCACATTTCGAAAGCTTCTATTCTCTTCCTGACCAAACTATCTATCGTCCATGTTTCACTTCCATACATGGCTACACACCATACAAATACTTTCAGAAACGACTTCGTGACACTTAAATCTATACTCTATGTTAACAAATTTCTCTTTTCAGAAACGCTTTCCTTGCAATTGCCAGTCTACATTTTATATCCTCTCTACTTCGACCATCATCAGTTATTTTGCTTCCCAAATAGCAAAACTCCTTTACTACTTTAAGTGTCTCATTTCCTAATCTAATTCCCTCAGCATCACCCGACCTAATTCGACTACATTCCATTATCTTTGTTTTGCTTTTGTTGACATTCATCTTATATCCTCCTTTCAAGACACTTTCCATCCCATTCAACTGCTCTTCCAAGTCCTTTGCTGTCTCTGACAGAATTACAATGTCATCGGCGAACCTCAAAGTTTTTATTTCTTCTCCCTGGACTTTAATACCTACACTGAATTTTTCTTATGTTTCCTTTACTGCTTGTTCAATATATAGATTGAATAACACCGGGGATAGGCTACAACCCTGTCTCACTCCCTTTCCAATCACTACTTCCCTTTCATGCCCCTCGACTCTTATAACTGCCATCTGGTTTCTGTACAAATTGTAAATAGCCTTTCGCTCCCTGTTTTTTACCCCTACCTTTAGAATTTGAAAGAGAGTATTCCAGTCAACATTGTCAAAAGCTTTCTCTAAGTCTACAAATGCTATAAACGTAGGTTTGCCTTTCCTTAATCTTTCCTCTATGATAAGGCGTAAGGACTGCATTGCCTCACGTGTTCCAACATTTCTATTGATATTCCACGAGGTCGACTTGTACCAGTTTTTCCAAACGTCTATAAAGAATTCGCGTTAGTATTTTGCAGCTGTGACTTATTAAACTGATAGTTCGGTAATTTTGAAATCTGTCAACACCTGCTTTCTTTGGGATTGGAATTATTATATTCTTCTTGAAGTCTGAAGGTATTTCGACAGTCTCATACATCTTGCTCACCAGATGGTAGAGTTCTGTCATGACTGACTCTCCCAAGGCCGTCAGTAGTTCTAATGGAATGTTGTCTACTCCCGGGGCCTTGTTGTGACTCAGGTCTTTCAGCGCTCTGTCGAACTCTTCACGCAGTATCACATCTCCCATTTCATCTTCATCTACGTCCT
This sequence comes from Schistocerca gregaria, assembly GCF_023897955.1. Classification (NCBI taxonomy): domain Eukaryota; kingdom Metazoa; phylum Arthropoda; class Insecta; order Orthoptera; family Acrididae; genus Schistocerca; species Schistocerca gregaria. The sequence goes on from NC_064927.1 coordinate 322,575,370, forward strand.
CTTCCATTTCCATAATATTGTCCTCAAGTACATCGCCCTTGTATAGACCCTCTATATACTTCTTCCACCTTTATGCTTTCCCTTCTTTGCTTAGAACTGGGTTTCCATCTGAGTTCTTGATATTCATACAAGTGGTTCTCTCATCTCCAAAGGTCTCTTTAATTTTCCTGTAGGCAGTATCTATCTTACCCCTAGTGAGATAAGCCTCTACATTCTTACATTTGTCCTCTGGCCATGCCTGCTTAGCAGTTTTGCTCTTCCTGTCGATCTAATTTTTGAGAAGTTTGTATTCCTTTTTGCCTGCTTCATTTAGTGCATTTTTATATTTTCTCCTTTCATCAATTAAATTCAATATTCTTCTTCTACTGTATTTCTTTCCCCCATTCCTATCAATTGTTCCCTTATGCTCTCCCTGAAACTCTGTACAACCTCTGGTTTAGTCAATTTATCAAGGTCCCATCTCCTTAAATTCCCACCTTTTTGCAGTTTCTTCAGTTTTAATGTACAGTTCATAACCAATAGATTGTGGTCAGAGTCCACATCTGCCCCTGGAAATGCCTTACAATTTAAAACCTGGTTCCTAAATCTCTGTCTTACCATTATATAATCTATCTGATACCTTTTAGTATCTACATGGTTCTTCCATGTATACAACCTTCTTTCATGATTCTTGAACCAAGTGTTAGCTACGATTAAGCTATGCTCTGTGCAAAATTCTACCAGACGGCTTCCTCTTTCATTTCTTACCCCCAGTCCATATTCACCTGCATTGTTTCCTTCTCTCCCTTTTCCTACTATCGAATTCCAGTCACCCATGACTCTTAAATTTTCGTCTCCCTTCACTACATGAATAATTTCTTTTATCTCATCATACATTTCTTCAATTTCTTCGTCATCTGCAGGGCTAGTTGGCATATAAACTTGTACTACTGTAGTAGGCGTGGGCTTCGTGTCTACCTTGGCCACAATAACGCATTTACTATGCTGTTTGTAGTAGCTTTCTCGCACCTCTATTTTTTTATTCATTATTAAACCTACTCCTGCTTTACCCCTGTTTGATTTTGTATTTATAACACTGTATTCACCTGACCAAAAGTCTTGTTCCTCCTTCCACTGAAATTCACTAATTTCCACTACATCTAAATTTAACCTATCCATTTCCCGATTAAGGGATCTGACATTCCACCCTCCGATCCGTAGAACGCCAGTTTTCTTTCTCCTGATAACGACGTCCTCCTGAGTAGTCCCCGCCCGGAGATCCGAATGGGGCACTATTTTACCTCCGGAATATTTTATCCAAGTGAACGCCATCAACATTTAACGTTACAGTAAAGCTGCATGCCCTCGGGAAAAATTACGGCTGTAGTTCCCCTTGCTTTCAGCTGTTCGCAGTACCAGCACAGCAAGGCCGTTTTGGTTAGTGTTACAAGGCCAGATCAGTCAATCTTCCGGAATGTTGCCTCTGCAACTACTGAAAAGGCTGCTGCCCCTCTTCAGGAACCACACTTTTGTGTGGATTCTCAACAGATACCCCTCCATTGTGGTTGCACGGCCATCTGTCTCGCTGAGGCACGCAAGCCTCCCCACCAACAGCAAGGTCCGTGGTCCATGGGGGAGGGGGGCTGAATTGTCATATTTATTTTTGTTTATCAGAATTTCAGAGTCATCTAGTAATACACTAATTTATATTTGTTTGTAAAAGAAAGAGAAGTTTCAGTAATGCATTTACAGCCACACGAGCTATTATTGTATCCTTGTTGCTCCTACCCTTAATTACATTAGCACTCCTGCTAACACAATACCTGACGTATTTGAATACCTGTCCCATTATGCGAGAAGCGCTGACGCACGAAAATTCTGTTCTTTTCAGAATACTTTAGAAATGCTTTCCTTTTTCCTTCAGTCTTATCACTGGTTTGATGTGGTCGGTCACGTACCTTTTTCCTGTAGCAAACTCATTCCCTCAGAGTAGCATTTACACACAATATCTTCCATTATTTCTTTGATATATTCCAATATGTTTCATCCACTTCAATTTAGTCTTTCAAGTATCACAGAATTCCGTGATGTCCTGTGATTTTTTTATTTATTCGTTCGGCATTTACAAGGCAAATACTAAAAGAGATTGATGATGATTAAGTCCCATACTCCTTCACAGAGGGTAGGGGAACGATGCGGGAGACCGCATCGCCGTACTAGGCAAGGTCCTGGTGGAGGTGGTTTGCCATTGCCTTCCTCCGATCATAATGGGGATGAATGATGATGATGAAGACGAAACAACAACACCCAGTCATCACGAGGCAGATGAAAATCCTTGACCCCGCCGTACTGCATAAAATAACACAGAGTTAGTACTACATAATAGAAAAATTTAAACAATAAGACTTATTTTTTAAGCCAGTCAATGGCATTGTCCGGAGTTTATGTATGCCCTCAAGTTCAACCTTAAAGCCATGCAGAGTTAATCTGATCAGGTCGTCCATCGATTGGTTGAGTGCACACTGGCACTGAAGGACGTTCGAGAGTTACCATATTGTCATCATCTTCCTATCTTCTCCGACGCCAGTCCTCAAGCGGTTTAGGATAGTCCATACTCTTCTAGAAAGGTTAAAGCTCTCTACTGGTATGTTTGGATCGTCAAGCAGGCTTCTATTCTTGACTTTGTTTATACCCCACAATCTTTCCCATTACTTTCCTGGACCACAGGGCAACACCTCTTCACCTGTTTCCCATATGGTCAGTCTTTAGAGTTAGGAAGATTTGGATTCGACAGTATTGTACTACATTATCTGAACAGTATCTGATTTCCTCTGGTTTCAGATAATCCTACTTTAGAAAGGTTCTCTGAAACGAGTATAGAAACCAGACTGTGCTTTTAAGACTCGACGGAAATGATAGTATGGCAGAACTTGGTCAAAGGTACGAGACAGAGTCGGAGCGTAGCCCTTGTGTTACTCTATCTGTACTATGAGAGAGCTGTTCAGGATACCAGTGAGAAGCTTCGAATGATTAATGTTTAGGGAGAAGAAATAAAAATAGCGAGGTTAGCTAATGGCACTGTAATTCCGTCAGAGACAGCAAAGGAAGGAACTGTTGATACGTGAAGAGTGGTTACAAAATGAATATCAACAAACATGAACAAAGATTAATGGAACTTCGTCGAATTAAATCAGATTATACTGAGAGAATTAATTAGGATATTGAGACACTAAAAGTAGTAGATGATGTTTGCTATTTGGCTGGCAAATGAGTGACAACGTCAGAAGTAGAGAGAATAATAGTAGTAGTAGCTTTATTCATCTGTAAATCTCTCTTTCCAAGGATATATGACGTGTCAAAGTATTTACAAATTTATATCAATTTAAAATGCCTATGCACATATATATACAGACTTCTAGTTAGAGACAATCGTTGGATTTACTCCTGGTACACAATACATTTTTTTACTAATAGCTTATTAAATGATGTAATGCCACATTGTTCATTCATATCTCACTATCAGTCACTGCACACACTATACACACATTGTTTCATAACAATTCACTCACTACACACACACACACACACACACACACACATACACTCTCTCTCTCTCTCTCTCTCTCTCTCTCTCTCTCTCTCTCACACACACACACACACACACACACACACACACACACACACACACACACACACACACTCACTGGTGATCTCTGGGCCATTTTCTGTATTGCAACTTCCCATTTGCTATCCTGAAAACAGAGTCAGTATCCCTCCATAATGAGTGAGATGTTGAGCTCAGAAAGAGGAAGAGGTGTTAGTATTGTGCTATGCATAGCTGGAGGTAAGTATTTCTAGAAAGGAAAAAGAAGGAAATAAACGTAATGTGAAGATGTTATGTGGAATTTTGGATATTTTATAATCATTATTATTATTATTATGTATTAGTATAACACTTTATATTAAACCCCTACTCTGTTTTAGCTAAGTAATCCTTCAATCTATAAAATGTATTGCATAACAGGTACTTTTTAGCTGCCTTTTTAAATAAGTGTATTTTTGCAGCCTCTTTAATCTCTTTTGGTAATTTATTGTGCCGTTTCATTGCTTGGTATGAAATGCTGTTTTGAGTTTTATGTTTATGTTTTCGTGGTAAATTGAGTCTATCTCTTGTTGCATGGTCATAGACAGATCTGTGCAGTAATTACCAATGTTACTTTAGATGTGTACAACTGACTGGTAAATGTATTCACATGGAGCAGTTAAAATCCCCAGTGTTCTGAACAGATCTTTACAATGAGCTCAACTAGTATTTTTTGTTATTATTCTTACGGCTCTTTTCTGGAGTTTGAAAATTGTGTTCATATTTTTGTGCATTCGTTCCCCAAAAAAGAATGCCATAGCTAAGAATTGAGTGTACATGTGAATATTATGTAACTAAAAGACACTGCTTGTTACACACTGATGACAGGATTGTAAGGGCATAACATGCTGATGACATTCTGTTTGCAAGTACCTTTGTGTGTTCACACCACTTCATCTGAGAATCAATATTCATTCCTATAAATTTTGCATTTATTACACAGTCTATAGAGGTGCCATCTACATTTAATTTAACATTGTCATTTTTCCTCTTCAAACTGAAATTCATGGCATTAGTTTTCTTTATGTTCATTGTCACTTTATTACTTATTGATCAATCATAAACTTCCTTGAGAGTTTCATTTGCTTTCTCGGCAAGGAGTTCTCTTGTTTTCTCAGTGACAATAATATTGCTGTCATCAGCGAAGAGGATTTTTTCACCATGAGTAACACTACTGGGGAAGTCATTGATGTATATCAGTAACAGTATTGGTCCTAATATGCTACCTTGCGGAACCCCTATATTAATATATTTTGGTTCTGATAAATGTTTAGATCTCCTTGAAGATTGTGTTATCCTTACTCTTTGTACCCTATCTGTTAAGTATGGTCGAAACCAGACATTAGCTACCCCTCTTATTCCTAATGCTTCTAATTTATTTAATAGAATCTTGTGGTCGACTCTATCAAACGCCTTAGAAAGATCCAAAAATATACCTGTGACACACTCATCTTTATCAAGAGTATCAAGTACAATTTTTGTGAATTCTACTATGGCTGACTCTGTATTTTTGCCACTTCAGATACCAAAATGCCATTCGCTTAAAAGATTGTATTTATTCAGTTAATTCATTAATCTGTCTTTCATAATTGTTTCTATTACTTTTGAGAATGCTGACAGCAGGGAAATGGGCTGGTATTTTCTGTGTCTTCTGCATTACCTTTCTTAAGCAAAAGCACAACTCTTGCCTGTTTCAACTGCTCTGCAAATGTCCCTGATGTGAAGGATTCATTTTTAATATATTTGTAAAGGGGCCTTGTATAATGCCTATGCATTGTTTCAGTACTTGAACTTCATCTAAACCTACAGACTCTTTATTTTTTTAGTTTTTGAACAGTTTTATTGACTTCATTCTCTGTGGTTAGAAGTAACATAATTGTTTTTAGTGCAACATTATTTACAGGTGTTATATTTGTTTGGGGGAATTTTTTCTGTAACTTCTCTGCAATACTTGAAAAATGCTCATTTACATAGTTTGCTAGGCGTTGTGGATCATTTATTACCTTATGCCCCTCCATTAGCAGTATGTTATTCTGTGTTTGTAAGCCTCTCCCCGTTTCCTTTTTTGTAACTCCCAGACTGCTTTGCTTTTATTCTCTGCACTATATATTATTTTGTTATTAAATGACTTTTCTGCAGCAATCAACACGTTCCTATAGATCTTTTTGTATCTATGATAGAGATTTAAAAATTTTGGATCATTGCGAATCTTTTTCATGGAACTGTCTGTTTAAGTGTTTGGGAGGACGTCTTAACACTTGCTGTTATCCATCTGTTTTTGTGAGATGTTGATACAGACATGCATACTTTTGGAAATGGCTTTTCAAAGTTCAGTTTAAACAATGTGGAGAATTTAGAGAATTTCATATTCACGTTGATTTCGTTATACACTTTATCCCAACTTTGTTTTTCTAGTTCTTTTGGAAAATCTTTTATTTTGATTTGTAGGCTTGTAGTTTAGGGATTGACTCGATGCCTGACTTTACTGTTGTTATTTGACAGAGATGGTCTGATAGTCCGAGAGCTTTTGCAGCTATATAACATTTTTACGTGGCCATATCTGTGGCCACATGGTGAATTGCTGATGAAGTCGTTGTGGAAACCCTTGTTGCACTATTGACCAACAGGGACATGCCGAAACTTTGAAATTTGTTTATGAAGGTGCTGCCGGATTCATTTATGATATGGACTGGCAAAAGCAAGAAAGGCATTTCTAAGAAGGGGATATTTGTTAACACTGAATGCGGCAAGTGACGGGAAGTCTTTCCTGAAGGTATTTGTGTGGAGGAAATTGAAAAGTGAACAATTAACGGGTGATTCCGATACTAATGAAGAAGTACTGACACAGCTGGGAAGAACAGGAATTCATAGAACAACTTGAGTAAAAAAAGAGTTCGATTGATAAGCCATCTGTATTCATCAAGGAATTGTCACAAGCTGTGGCATTGTCGCGAAAATCCAGTGACCAGTAAATGTAATAAGTTTCCTTTAATTTACGTCTATGGCCACAAACTTTTTGTTAACAGATTACCGGTTTCGATCTTTAACGACCATCATCAGATCTGTTTCATAAAAACGGAAGCCTAATGTACTGCAGCCATAGTAGCATTGTCAGATGTTAAATGTGGAATCACACCAGCATCGTCAGATATGTTATAGCTAAGAATTGAGTGTACATATGAATAATATGTGCTACTGACAACATGACTCGTGCATATGATGTTATTTATATGTATTTGATGATGCTGGTGGTGATTCCGCATTTAACATTTGACGATGCCACTATGGCTGCAGTACATTAGGACTTTGTTTTTATGAAACAGATCTGATGATTCTCGAACAGTCCACGGGTATACTGCCGGTTCATAGTGTCCAACGCCGGGAGAAACTGAAGAATCACGGATCTGATGATGGTCATTAAAGACCGAAACAGGTGATCTGTTAACAAAAAGTTTGTGACCATAGGCGTAAATTAAAGGAAATTTAAGGAGTTGTCAGTTTTGAGCTGGGGGGGGGGGGGGGGGGGGGAGATGTGGGTCGTATAAAAGGGGAGACCGAGGCTTAAATACTTTAAGAAAGTTCGAATATTCGAGGTTGCAGTAGCCACACAGAGATGAACAAGCTTGTTACGTTAGTCTAACGTGAAAAGCTACATCAAACCAGTCTCCAGACCACAAAGATAACAACAACAACATGGAACACAAAAATGCTGATTATGTGTTTATGTGTGAAAAGTGAAAAATCGACGGTCTGTTCAGTTCGTGTCTTGTACCTACTTGTGAGGAAATTACAGCTAAATTAGTATCTATATTTTGGCACATTATACTAAATAACTCTTGCAAAATGTTACCCAGCGCTTATCAATGTGGATCTAAAAGATCACTAAGAACTTGAACCAACAGTTTTAGAAATTTCGGCTATCGCCCTATAAACATTTTTGAGGTCTAATGATGAAGCAGCTTTCACTCATCTTATAAAATTTTCCACAGAGAGAATGAAAGTCCAAATGTCATAATCTGTGCATGAAACTCATCTATTACCTACGTCCTCTTGCCTTGAAATAACTTTCTATGACATAAGTTATCAAATGCAATTTAAAAACTCGCATAGTGTAGACGAACATTCTGAAATGTAATATAATTGTGCCGATCTATGAAAAATAGGGCTGGGTATAAAAAATAACACATACAGGCACACTATTTAACAAGGGACTATTTATTGTATAAAACATTTCCAATTATAAATAGCAATATAGCATTATTGTTCTCACATGATCACTGAGAAATATTTAATGCTTTGCAATCTTTAACAGACGGATACAGGATCTATCTTTATCTTAGATCGGTTGGCCAGTTGGCATCACAATTACATCGTGCACCTGCAACAAGAAGTCAGAATGGTGTTAAGGTCTTTATACGCTCAAACAAATGAAAAAAAATAGGACTGTAATTTTATAAACAGTTTAGCCATCTCTACTTTATGGAAGTGAATCGGAAGTGAATCGTCGGTATTGAATAAATGGCAAGGAAAACAAATACAAGAAATAAAAATTAGATTTATTAGAGCGGCGAAGGAATGAAAAAGAATAGATAACATACGAAATGAAGATAAGTTGAAAACTTGGAGTGCAAAAGAATAGGAACTTTAAACCAAAAGGAAAAATGAGATACTGGCAGGCCAAGAGAGAGGTGGGACCCGTAACAGAACACAATTAGCCTAATACTAAAAGAGAGCCCCCGTTTTCATAAGACAGTCCCAGTTTTTTAAAATAACTTCCATCATATTTGTTTCATGTTATTATCAGTGGAATCCACTCACTATACCATTTTTCTCTCCAGATGTTTTGTGATAACTGGGCATATTAACAACTGCACGACCATAGTAGCCCTTTGTCCATAGAAAATTACTCACCTTCCAGCCGACTCACTGTATAAGCGACGCATTTTTAAACTTTAAACCAAAAGGAAAAATGAGATCCTGGCAGGCCAAGAGAGAGGTGGGACCCGTAACAGACCACAATTAGCCTAATACTAAAAGAGAGCCCCCGTTTTCATAAGACAGTCCCAGTTTTTTAAAATAACTTCCATCATATTTGTTTCATGTTATTATCAGTGGAATCCACTCACTATACCATTTTTCTCTCCAGATGTTTTGTGATAACTGGGCATATTAACAATTTCACGACCATAGTATCCCTTTGTCCATAGAAAATTACTCACCTTCCAGCCGACTCACTGTATAAGCGATGCATTTTTAAACTTTAAACCAAAAGGAAAAATGAGATCCTGGCAGGCCAAGAGAGAGGTGGGACCCGTAACAGACCACAATTAGCCTAATACTAAAAGAGAGCCCCCGTTTTCATAAGACAGTCCCAGTTTTTTAAAATAACTTCCATCATATTTGTTTCATGTTATTATCAGTGGAATCCACTCACTATACCATTTTTCTCTCCAGATGTTTTGTGATAACTGGGCATATTAACAATTGCACGACCATAGTAGCCCTTTGTCCATAGAAAATTACTCACCTTCCAGCCGACTCACTGTATAAGCGATGCATATTCACAAGCAGCAATGCCTGAAGACACAAGACGTGTGACGTATAATTTTTGGAGCGTGTTACAACTAAATATAAAAGCCAAATATTTCATTGGTAACGCGGAGCATTATCGTGGCTAAGGAACCAGTTGTCAGGTCTTCATGTTTACTAGATGGCTATGAGTACCTGCTGTGAGTCTTGACGATCCTTTTTAGTACGCCGAAATTTTCCTTCCAATGCACCTTCCTCTTTGCTGCTAGAACTGTGACAACCTACGAACACCTCTGCAACGAAGAGCGGTTTCGTCGTCTGAAGCAGGTGTGATCAAAACTCGGTTCACCAGCTGTGTCCTGGTGTGTTTGCCATGGCGCTCAGCCTAGATGCACACTTCTCCTACCACCACAACACGCTGTCTAAGCATTAGGAGAGATAAAACTTGAACACACCGCATTTCAATGGCAAAGCAATCACACTGCAAATGACTCGGTTTTGAATTCCACATTTCTCAAACACAAAACAAATTTTCAGTGTTATTTAATTATTTTTGGCATGCTGATACTTAATATAATTTTTATCGGGTATAAACTGTCGGCTTGTAGGCAGACGCAGACGATTTGCACTCAAGTTGCGATGTAAATCTGACTTATTTAGATCCATAATCGAGAAATGGCCTCTCACACACGTATGGTGATCGAAGTACTGTATCCCTTTTGCAACCTAATTACGGAGACGTGGAAACTGTACTTGAGGAAAACAAGTAGACGTCCTGCAGAATTTTAGCATAAACGGATTTGTCTATGAAATGGGAATTACGCTGCAGCCTAGCCAGTTACATCTACAAACACACAGGGTGCTTTCAACTGAAAAGGCAAACGGTCTCGGAAACAGATTGAAAACAGATGTGGGTTTGGCAGTGCCGTCAAAAAGTTTAGAAAAATATCCTTGTAATTCTTTCAAGGCGACAATGGATGCTTCAGACCTCTAGTTTTGAAGTCAATGAGCTTAGCGATCTGGTGTGTGTTTGTCAGAATTTGTCCCATCTACAATGTGACGTCTGCAATCCATTCTGAATGTTCTTATTTTCATATTTCTATCTTAGTACCCACTTTACTGCAAGTGAAGAGAGACCCTCAAGTTGAGTTTCACAATGTTGTTTCAAAGTCTAATTTGCTCTGTTATTGTTCTACAACAGTAAAAAAATGCATGTGCCTCACTTTATGGATACTGTGGCTGTAACTTATGCGTTCAGTTACACATGCCGACTACAGTAGTTCAAGCTTTGCACCCCACTTGGTATGGTGCAAATGGACCCTCAAATACAGTGCTAAGATGTTAGTTCTAGATCTCAATTGTCTGTATTATTTATTATAAAGTCGCCTTAGTCCGGATAAAACTGAAACATCATGTATAAGAGTCTGATGATCAAAGTGCATTCAACATGTATGTTGATCGAAGGTTCCGCCTGCCCGAAACTGGAAGCTACATATACCACACACAGCACTTGCATATACGCTGTCTATGAAACGCAACACAGTTCAATGGAAAGTGACAGATCTGCCAGTAGCTACGTGATATGGGATACCTGGATCCGCTACAGGCAACAACTCACGTAAGGAAAGTTAGGGATATACTCGGATATAGTGGTAAAACTGGGACCCCACATATTTGGTAACATTGTTTTTTGGCCTTAGACCATGAAGACAGCCAGCAATTTCATTATCGCCTTGGTAGCGTCAGACGCATTGCTGTAGAGCAAAATAATTTGTTAGATTTTTGTGGTTGTTTACGTTACTTCGTGATGTTTGTATTCAGTAAGGGACTTACACCGTCGTATTAGAAGTAATATAAGGTTTTATGAACGTATGCCATGTTAACGATTCTTCACCTTCTTTCTTATGCAGAAGGAATTTTGCAGATAAGGTACAGTAGTTGTAAAACAGGTAGGAGCAATGGTGTAAAACCGGAACTACCTGATACATTACCCCATGACTTCGTGACATATAACTTATATTTGTAATATGTTAAGTATATGCTTTTAACGGCGTAGTAGTTGTGTGTGCACGTCTTAATAACTACAGTTTAACAATTATATCTAGAGTTTAAGTTATTTTGCGCTAATTTGTAGATTAATTTTGTCACTAATAATTTGATTAACTACCCATTACTGAAGAGGTATATTTTAATTTGAGCTGGGACCATTAAGCGCTTTATACGGTCAGGAAATTGAGACTTGGCTTATTAGTCTCGTGGGAACGATGATAACCCAGTACCAGCAACAATGCAAAACGACCTATTTGGATTTAAAGAGACGAGTATTTTCCCGCTTAATGCAAATCCATTCGGCAATGAGGAATTTGCACCATCAGATACAACAGAAAGAATAATGCCAGATTCACAGAATACGACAGAGTCAGTTACTGCTTCTTCTCCACATCCTGATCCGTCGACTGATATACGAACGCTGTCCTAATTCAGTGTATCACCGCAGAGTGTAAGGCCACTTCCTCATTACGACGGACCATGAGCAACCAGGTGAAGAGGAAAATGCGCCGTGGTCACAGAGTCTGCCAGCAAAACTGAACTCAGTGCAAGAAAAGCATCTTCCCGCCGGGTTAAAAGAAATTCTGTAGGACTCCGGGTCTATAACGTAAAAGAGGGTCAGAAGAGTCTGAAGACGTGTAAGGCAAGCAGCTCTTCTGAAGATGGGAATGAAACACCTTGTCTTCTTAGCAAAGAGACCTTCTCCTCAACAAGAAATTCATATGTTGGGTAAAATGTTTATAAAGTGTGGCCATGAGGCTCGCACAGGTTGGATCGAAGATGACTTGTGTAAGTATCGGTGGTCTCATGCCTCAGACAGAAAATGGAACATCGTCCGTTTGTTCTCCATAGAGTGCTTGTGTATGTTGCATAACGGTATATTGCATAGCGCTGAGTTATGTTAAATATAATTTAGATCATCAAAACATGTCCTCATAATCCATATGTGTCGTTCATGCCTTGTTTATCTATCACTGAAATTAATTAGAAGTCCCAGCAATGAAAACTGTCATTGTTATCTACCTTTCTCCTTAGCTACCCGATCATACCCCAGTTTTCCCTACAAAGCCTCCTAGCTACGCATCATAAATCCATGGCAATCTTTATGGAAAGTCACAGAAGTGCCTGGATTTGTGCTGTTGGATTCCTTAATACTAGATAGTTACCCTATAAACAGCTCACTACCCGACATAACTAGGAAAAGATGGACGAAATCTCAAATTATTTTAGTAAAGTTCTGTTAATGACAAAGTGTTCTTCATCCTGTTTTGTGATAGAGAATGCACTAATTTGTTAATTGATTTGAAGATGACTGATTGTTGAGCTCAAACCTGTCACCAATAACTGTTAAAATATTGTCATATGGACTGTTAAAGTATTTTATATAAGAAATTCTTAACATTAGGCAAAGTTATCAATCCACAAATAGTATGCATAAAAATTTGCAGCCTACTGATTCTATATTGCATGTAACACACCTGAACGCGAGGATGCTGAGACAACATGTAAACAACGGCTTCCGCTATGTCTCCTGATTCCAGGGCTGGCATATCCTTGAATTTGTCAGCCAAATCCTTTGGAATAACAGCCATTGCGTTTGACACACCTTCAGTTTGAACTAATCCTGGAGAAACTTCCTGTAATAAGAAGACGTGTTACACAAAAAGTAAGTACAGCCACAGAATTCAAATTCTGAAAATTCAAATTTCCTCTCTCTCTCTCTCTTTCACACACACACACACACACACACACACACAGAGAGAGAGAGAGAGAGAGAGAGAGAAAGAGAGAAAGCCACGCACGCACGCACACACGCGCTACACACACACAAATACGCCCAAGCATATATACAGAACACAGATAAACTAATCAATATATTGTTTCACTACGCCACTATTAGTGGGTATAATTTCAGAGTGCAAAAAAAGTTAATTTATGAGTAATTTAGCATTCAATCGTGTTATGTGAACTACTCTCTGTGAACTATTCGAAGATGTTTTTGTTTTACATTCACTTTTTCTGTCATAGGTTTTTTATGGTAGCCATCACATACCTGACAGGGAGGCGCTGATTGCAACACCATGCCCATTCCGCCCTTCCTGAAATCCAGTCCGTCACAGAGTGTAACATGGACAGCGCACACGGGACACATAGTGCACGTGGTCCTGAACGCGAGATTTGTCTGCTTTCTTCCCGGGACTTGTAACCAGTGCTACGAGACTCTGTATGTCCATCTTTTCAGAGAGGGTTGGAGGACTCGGATGTTCAGTACAGAATGTCAAAGCAAGTACCTTTCAGCTGTCTAATTTACGAACTGTTATTTTATTGGGCTATCAATTTCGGTGATTTGCTATCTATCTTCAGACCCTTGTCCGCCTGCTTAGCTAGGAGGTAACGTGCTCGCCTCCCACACAAGCGACCCCCGGGTTCAATTCCCGGCCGGGTTGGAGATTTTCTCCGCTCGGGCACTGGGTGTTGTGTTGTCCTCATCATCATTTCATCCTCATCACCGGCGCACAAGTCACCCAATGTGGCGCCGAATAAAGTAAGACTTGCACTTGGCGAAGGAACTTCCCCGAATAGGGGCCTCCCGACCAACGATGCCATACGCTCATTTCCATTCTTTTTTTTTTTTTTTCAGGTCCCTTACCAACATATAGGAATATACCAAGCTCGATTCCGGCCAAAATGGGGGCCAGCATTCAAAGACTGGTATCTATAGGTCTCTGATTGAAATAGCGATCATTTCAATCATCATCTGCTGACTCCTGATGATGGTTGAAATGGTCGCTGTATCAAGCAGAAATCTACAGATGCCGATCTTTGAATGCTGGACCCCATTTTGATCGGAACCGAGGTTGGAATCTTCCTACACGTCGGTAGGGGACCTCAGGATAGCTAGTAAATCACCGAAATTTATAGCACAATAAAATAACAGTTTGGAAATTAGATGGCTGAAATGTACTTGATTTGATATTCAGTGCTACGAGGGTCCAAATTTACTGCGATGACAGCGCCGTAACTTCAGACACGCCTGTGTTGTTCTTATGGACTGTGCTGCAGCATACGTGAAAGGAGGTGTACGACTCTTCTAGTGACGTCAGAATCTGAGTTATCTTGACAGGCACAAGCGGTGTGGCAATTACAGTTCACGGTGGGACTTCCAGTATGAAACTATGCTGCAGACCTTTAAATGGTCATACACGGTGCATTTCACGTATACCCTGTATTACATTACACCGGAGAAGAACTGAAAAGAGGGAATAAAAACTCTTCGGAAATATTGCTTTAAATGAAAATTACCTTCAAGGCGATTTCTCGCTTTGTTTACGATCTTTGCAGCCTTAGATCTTGATCTAATGCAAAAAAATACAACTTTTGAATCTCGTTGTACAGAATAAGAAACATTCACGAGGGAAAACTATTAAGGAAAAGACTAATCAGTAAACAGGAATCTGTTTTTATTTGGAAAATTTTAGTAATTTCCGTCCGCTATTGTTTACATGTCGATTGATCCTTATTATATTACTGTATATGAAAAATTTCGCAAAATATGACATTTTTTTAAAGCGATTTCGTTCACATCTTTACCACAAGCACGTATCTCAGAAAAGAGAGTATAGTCATTCCAAAAGCTGTTTCAACATTTCTCCGTGACTTGCGCTGCTTAGGAACAAATTTTCAACGTCATCAAATACTAGTGTTTGAAACAGATGTTACCTGTCAACAACACAGATGGAACAAATATGAATTAACGCTGCTGTTTACCCCACTTGCACTAATTCATCACCACTGGAAACAAGTACTTTACATGCATAGCAGCCGTTTTTGAGTTTTAAAAAATAATGCAGAACAAAACACTTGTGTCATTCTTAAATGAATCTATTTTATTTCCGTTTTCCGTGTTCGTCTTTTAATTTATCTGACAACTTGGTACATAACAGGTACGCCCCATTTCATTTACCTAGATCAAGTAACAGACAGATTTATGGTCTTCGAAAGCAAGGAAAAACAAGCTGCACACAGTTAAACAAGGATTACTTATATTACGAAAAAAGTAACGGATTGTGCGTACCATACAAAAATCTAATATATCTGACAAAGCTCAGACGCACCCTATGGCTCTCGCACAAACGTTCAACACTGACTGATAGCATGAAGCGCTCAACTGTATACTTTCGGACTTGTCTGAAAGAACAGACAACATACACATAATTAAGGCGAGGCCGGACAATGATCCCTTCAGGTGCAGATGCACACCACCCTCGAACTCTGGCAGGAATCGGTGAAACGCAGGGGTTAATGATGATAATGGGGAAGGACACTACGTCAGTAGTGTATGGATAAGTTGATAATTTTGGCCTGACGGGAGGCGTGCTACGGTAGTCCATACAGTTGCGAAGACCACTGTGTCCGGATGGCTTAGCGGTCGGAGCATCTGCCTAGTGAGCAGAAGACCCAGGTTCACATCCGAGTCGATACAAATTTTCGACTTCCGCGTTGATGTAAATCAATGCCCACTAGCAACTAAATGTCATTAATTCCTTTGTGTCCATATCCTACGGGATTAGGATTCAGCCGTAGCTTACAGGATTCCACATAGGTCTACTGGGGCGAGGCACCGACTTCGGGAAGTCACGAGTGCTAGCTGCAAGTTGTCACTAGCTCTGTATTTCACAGGATACGACTGTGACCAAAGTTATGACAGTCACAGCTCCAATACGCCCTGTGAACAACTGCTACGGCCGTGGCTGCCTCCAACCTTTGGCTGGTCCCGGCGGAGGTTAGAGTCCTTCCACGGGCAGGGGTGTGTGCGTTTGTCCTTAGGATCATTTAGGTTAAGTACTGTGTAAGCTTAGGGACTGATGACCTTAGCAGTTAAGTCCCATAAGATTTCACACACATTTGAACATTTTTTTGCCTCCACATTCAGAAATGTCTATGCTGCAGCAGTTCTGCCACAGTTTCTTCACAGATATTTACAATGGATTTTCTTCTGATAATAAATACAATGTTACATGCCTACAATCAGTTTTACACAACTCTATTTTTACGAATAAAAACTCATGTGGATATTCATTTTGGAAAAAAAAATGGTTCAAATGGCTCTGAGCACTATGTGTACATAAGCAAGCGAGAGACATAATTCGCAGCATATACACTTTCTTCAAGAGCAAAGCACGTGAATGGGAGTTCCGAAAATGTCGCTTGGATCAGGCGACACGGCAATCCTTTGTCCATGCCACGAATGGCGTGAACCACCGTCGTTCTTGAATCGGACAACAGTAGGAACAGAGTTCTGTCTTGGAGCACTATCTATGGTCATCAGTCCCCTAGAACTTAGAACTACTTAAACCTAACTAACCTAAGGACATCACACAACACCCAGCCATCACGAGGCAGAGAAAATCCCTGACCCCGCCGGGAATCGAACCCGGGAACCCGGGCGTGGGAAGCGAGAACGCTACCACACGACCACGAGATGCGGGCATTTTGGAAAAAAAAATTCAAAAACGTTAACTCGCATATACGTACAGATATTAACAACGACGTGAAGTATGTGATCACCATGTCAGTTCTGCGTAAAACTATCATACGCAAACCATCAACTCTACAGTCTGTGTCATTTGTCAAGTGAAATCGTATGTTTGAAACAAGGGTGGCACTTGGTGTTCTGAAAGTGTGGGAAGACGTATGTGAAACCAACTGATGAGAAGGTGTCAATGTCTCAGTAGCTGCCTGATCTGCAGATAAAGCAATTGGTATACAGGAGGCACGTAACATGTGGAATTGGAAAAGCTGTCAGATGTAGTCACTTTGTGGATGGTGGCAATAGTTACTCATCACTTTAGCAATTGAATTGGAAACCTCATCGACTATTGTGCACGGAGATCAGATGCATGCGAGGTGATGTGGGAAAAATCATAGAAGAAAGCAGTAGACTCCCTACAATGTGCCGAGTGGACTGCGTGTCAACAGAGGACCAGTCTCATCACGGATGATTCAACAAGCGAGGTGACATTCTGGAGCATTTCAGATTCTGGAGCATGTCAGTTTAAAACCTAGTTGGCGACACAGATTTAGGTTTCTGTGGATTCACTACATCACAATTAGGTAGATAATGAAATGGCTCCTTCCTCATTCTTTCCCAATCCAAGACAGAACTCTGTTCCCATTGTTGACCGATTCAAGAACGACGGTGGTTCACGCTATTCGTGGCATGGACAAAGGATTGCCGTGTCGCCTGTTCCAAGCGACATTTTCGGAACGCCCATTCACGTGCTTTGCTCTTGAAGAAAGTGTATATGCTGCGAATTATGCCTCTCGCTTGTTTATGTACAGTTTGTCGCTTACCACCATCATCAGCGATGACAACTTGCAACAAATGGAATAAAAATTCACTAAATAACGCCACGATCACTTTAATGCTCGCATTGGATACGATATTCACAGAAGGGAGTTCAGAACATCACTGAACGCTCATTGTCTGTCGGGGAGTGCGTGACGTAGGTGCACGAACAATCCTAAACTCGTACCGCCATATTCTTGACTCCAACCGTAATCTCATCGTACACAGTGAATTCTGCCCTAATATGCCTCGTTCTTCAGGACTGAGTCATAGGTTTGGTTGCAAAGTAGCCTGACTCGAACTTTAATCGAAGTGTAATATCTGATCAATCGTCAGAAATGGATGAAATTAATACCCTCAAACGAAACATTGATTCCCAGAACAATGGTGCATTTTCATTCTATGTACACTCTTACTCAGCTTCATGATGGAATTTCAGTGTGTTAATCTGCTGACAAAATTCCTTAGCACTTTTAGATGTCCTCGTGTTTGTTTAACATGTAACAGTCTAATTCAACAGGGGAACAATGCTCGAACACACATACCAAAGAATGTTGCTGTCGTTGCTGTTGCTGTACTTATTATTATTATTATTATTGTTGTTGTTGTTTTTGTTGTTGCGACCTTCAGTCTGCAGACTGGTTTGTTGTAGTTCTCCATGACAGTGTGTCCTGTGAAAGATTTTACTCTTATTGAGACACTGTACTGCATTGTCACGTCAGAATGGTTACCAACGGATTTGCATGGTTAATTTTAAGGGGTGGGGCAATGTCCTTCCTGTCACCACACCATTACCCATCAGAGGGAATACTTGTACTCCAACTGTCTGTGGGCTGTTTTACTCATGTGAAAGTGAGCAAAAGTTTTATGAATCTGTCCCGTGAAAGATTATCCGTTTTACTGAGCCGTTGTCCAATACCGGTGCAAGGCCGGCTTGGCTATGAACGGGTTCAGCAAGGTTAATTTTAACAGGTGGTCCAATGCCTTTCCTGTCCCAAAACCATTACCTAGCAGAGGGAATACATTTACTCCAATTGTCGGAGGGCTATATTACTCTTGTGAAAGAGAACGAATGTTTTCTAAATCTGTTCTGAGGAAGTTTATACTTTTTATTGATCCTTCGTCCCACATCGGCACAAAGTCAGCATGATTATGAACAGATGTGGCATGGTTAAATTTAATGGGTGACTGAATTCCCTTCCTGACACCATCCCATGGGCGACTGAATTCTCTTCCTGGCACCATCCCATAACCAATCGAGGTAAAACGTGTGCTCCAACTGTTCGTAGGTTGTGTTTCCCGTGTGAGAGTGAGCAAAAGTTTTCTAACTCTGTCCTGTGAAAGATTATCCTGTCTACTGAGCCATGGTTCCACATCAGCACAAAGTATGCATGGTTATAAACGGATTTGGCATGGTTGAATTAATGGATTGGCTGGACACCCTTCCTGTCAACACCCCATTACTCATGGAGGGAATGTATGTACTCCAATTATCTGTGGGCTATGATACTCATGGGGAAGTGAAGTTTTCTAACTCTGTCATGTGAAAGGTTATTCCTTTTACCGAGCCCCTGTCCTAGGTCGGCGTGATTATGTACAGATCTGGCACAGTTAATTTTAATGGGTGGCCAGGTGGTCACCACCTCATTACTACTCAGGGGGAGTACATTTTCTTCGACTGTCTGCAGGCTTTGTTACCCATGTGAAACTAAGCAAAAGTTTTCTAAATCTGTCCTGTGAAATATTATATTTTTTATTGATCCATCGTTCCACATCGGCAGAGGATCTGCAATGTTATGAACGGATGTCGCATGGTTAAATTCAAAGGATGGTTGGATGCCCTTCCTGTAAACACCCCATTACTCTTAGAGGGAATACATGTACTTTAAATTTCTGTGGGCTGTGTTATTCTTGTGAAAGTGAACTCAAGTTTTCTAAGTGTTTGAAAATTGTGTAACGTAAGTGGCCGGCCGCGGTGGTCTCGCGGTTCTAGGCGCGCAGTCCGGAACCGCGCGACTGCTACGGTCGCAGGTTCGAATCCTGCCTCGGGCATGGATGTGTGTGATGTCCTTAGGTTAGTTAGGTTTAAGTAGTTCTAAGTTCTAGGGGACTAATGACCACAGTAGTTGAGTCCCATAGTGCTCAGAGCCATTTGAACCATTTTTTTGTAACGTAAGTGGGGCTTGTGCACCAGTCCAGTATTCACCTTGTGGCATGTGAGAAACCACCTAAAAACTACATAAAGGTTCGCTGTAGCACCAACACTACTCATTTTTCCACCAGTCGTTTTCGATTCGGGACCAACGCACCTCCCCTTCCCAGGAGTAGCAGCTGTCTGGCAGGCCCTGGGAAAGTTTCTTCTACTCTACATAATTACTGCAGTCGACAGTCATTTTAATGTGCATATTGTATTCTGGCCTTGGTCTTCCTTTACAGTTGTTACTCCGCTCGCTCCCTCCTATCACGAAACTGACGACACTTTCATGTCTCAGGATGCGTCCTATCACCCGTTCCTTTCTTTTAATCAAGTTATCACATAAATTTTTTGTTCCCCAGGTCGATTCCATACTTCTCCATTATATTTTCGATTCACCCATCCAGTACCAAATTTCAAAAGCTTCTATTTTCCTCTTGTTTGAACTGACTATCGGCCGCATTTCACATCCGTTAAAGGCTAAGCTCAATAGAAATTCGCTGACGGGAAAAAATACGGCAACAGTGTAAAAAGGAATGCAATTTTGGGGAATACATTTGCCTAGTAATATATTTAAATGATTAACATGCCAAGATCACAGATTAATGTAAGTACACTACTGGCCATTAAAATTGCTACACCACGAAGATGACGTGCTGCAGACGCGAAATTTAACCGACAGGAAGAGGATGCTGTGATATTCAAATGATAAGATTTCAGAGCATTCACACAAGGTTGGCGCCGGTGGCGACACCTACAACGTGCTGACATGAGAAACGTTGCCTACCGATTCCTCATACACAAACAGCAGTTGACCGGCGTTGCCTGGTGAAACGTTGTTTTGATGCCTCGTGTAAGGAGGAGAAATGCGTACCATCACGTTTCCGACTTTGATAAAGGTTTCCTATCGCGATTGCAGTTTATTGTATCGCGTTGGTCGAGATCCAATGACTGTTAGCAGAATATGAAATCGGTGGGTTCAGGAGGGTAATACGGAACGCCGTGCTGGATCCAAACGGCCTCGTATCACTAGCAGTCGAGATGACAGGCATCTTATCCGCATGGCTGTAACGGATCGTGCAGCCACTTATCGATCCCTGAGTCAACAGATGGGGACGTTTGCAAAACAACCATCTGCACGAACAGTTCGACGACCTTTGCAGCAGCATGGACTATCAGCTCGGAAACCATGGGTGCGGCTAACCTTGACGCTGCATCACAGACAGGAGCGCCTGCGATGGTGTACTCAACGACGAATCTGGGTGCACGAATGGCAAAACCTCATTTTTTTGGATGAATCCAGGTTCTGTTTACAGCATCATGATGGTCGCATCCGTGTTTGGCGACATCGCGGTGAACGCACATTGGAAGCGTGTATCCATCATCACCATACTGGCGTATCATCCAGCATGATGGTATGGGATACCATTGGTTACACGTCTCGGTCACCTCTTGTTCGCATTGACGGCACTTTGAACAGTGGACGTTACATTTCAGATGTGTTAAGACCCGTGGCTCTACCCTTCATTCGATCCCTGACAAACCCTACATTTCAGCAGGGTAATGCACGACCGCATGTTGCAGGTCCTGTACGGGCCTTTCTGGATACAGAAATTGTTTGACTGCTGCCCTGGCCAGCACATTCTCCAGATCTCTCACCAAGTGAAAACATCTGGTGAATGGTGGCCGAGCAACTGGCTCGTCACAATACGCCAGTCACTACTCTTGATGAACTGTGGTATTGTGTTGAAGCTGCATGGGCAACTGTACCTGTACACACCATCAAAGCTCTGTTTGCCTCAATGCCCAGGCGTATCAAGGCCGCTATTAAGGCCAGAGGTGGTTGTTCTGGGTACTGATTTCTCAGGATCTATGCACCCAAATTGCGTGGAAATGTAATCACATGTCAGTTCTAGTATAATATGTTTGTTCAATGAATACCCATTTATCAATCTGCATTTCGTCTTGGTGTAGCAATTTTAATGGCCAGTAGGGTATGAGAAAAGCCATTGTGAATGTGAATTGCTGGTACATTAGTAACCCATGTAATCTTCATAATATCGAATGTAACCATGCAAAAGTGCACACATTGTACTGTACAGGTGTCAGATGCCAGTTGCCATTGGTCGGTCAATACAGGGACGTTTAATGCTGTTTGTGGATGACGCTGGAGTTGTCGACGAATGATGACGACGATGGATCAGCTGATCGAACAGGTCAAGGCAACATGTCGAAACTCTGTAGAGCGTATTGGGTTACAAGAGCGGTACGTGGTCGAGCGTTGCCTTGCTAGAAACCATCCTGCGGAATGCTGTTTATGAATGGCAGCACAAAAGGTCGAATCACCAGACGGACGCACAATTTTGCACTCAGGATGCGTGGCATAACCAGGTGCGTGTTCCTGCTGTCATATCCAATCGCACCCTAGATAATAACACGTGATATAGGTCCAATGGGTCTAACACGCAGACAGTTTGGTTGCACGGAACTGGCCTCCTTCTAAACAAAACATGGCCATCTTTGGCACCGAGTCAGAACCAACATTCACCAGGAAACACAACAGACCTCCACCCTTCCCTCCAGTGAGCTTTCGCTCGGCACCACTGAAGTCACAAATGACCGGGATTTGGGTGCAGTGGAATGCACGCCGCAGGGCGCCTGGCTCGGAGCTGTCCTTGGAGAAAGCCATCAGGTGACTGTCTGGAGCCCGTTCTTCTTGCGATCGTACATTCTTGTGATCTCCGCTGTCAGCAGTCGTTTACAGTGCAACATTCCTACGAAGTCCTACTGCAATATCGCAGCTTCTCGTAAAATATGTTACACGGCCTCTTTCAAATTCAGTGAGGCGTTTGTAAGAGGTCCATGACTAAGGAATTTATTGCTAGCGCACTCGAGCAGATGTGACTTCGATGGATTGCTCACGCGCTTCCTGCGATATGTAAGCTACAACAGAATCGCAGACCAAAGAGCAGTGTCGGCAGCAGTAGTAGTAGTAGCTCGCAGTCGGGCGGTTGGATCAGGTCGCTCGTAGAGAGAAGTTGTCGAGTTGTATGCACTTGTGTCCTGGAGTTCGTACAATGCAGCCCAGTAGTGGTGTTTTGTAGCTCGAGAAGAGCAGTAGAGTTATGGAATTACCGAGACCGGTCGTGGAGAACGATGGCGGTGCCTGAGCAATGTAGTATAAGTTAAAGCAAAATGTTATTGTTCTTTATTGCCACGCGCGTATGTTAATTGCTGCAACTGATTTTTGTTCTATTGTTATATCAAAGTCCCATGTAAATGTTTTCAAAAAGTCTTTGAATAATAATCTTTCTTATCAAGATAACTTTTGACAGTCATTCATCAGAATTTA
Source organism: Schistocerca gregaria (assembly GCF_023897955.1). NCBI lineage: Eukaryota > Metazoa > Arthropoda > Insecta > Orthoptera > Acrididae > Schistocerca > Schistocerca gregaria. Next base: position 322,598,465 of record NC_064927.1, read on the forward strand.
AAGTTTTTACTAATTTCTCCTATCCGTAGTCATGCCTATTCATGGTCATGCCGGTTGTTGTTGTTGTGGTCTTCAGTCCTGAGACTGGTTTGATGCAGCTCTCCATGCTAATCTATCCTGTGCAATCTCCTTTATCTCCCAGTAACTGCTGCAACCTACGTCTTTCTGAATCTGTTTAGTGTATTCATCTCTTGGTCTCCCTCTACGATTTTTACCCTCCACGCTGCCCTCCAATGCTAAATTTGTGATCCCTTGATGCCTCAGGACATGTTCTACCAACCGACCCCTTCTTGTAGTCAAGTTGTGCCACAAACTTCTCGTCTCCCCAATTCTATTCAATACCTCCTCATTAGTTACGTGATCTACCCACCTAATCTTCAACATTCTTCTGAAGCACCACATTTCGAAAGCTTCTATTCTCTTCCTGACCAAACTATTTATCGTCCATGTTTCACTTCCATACATGGCTACACACCATACAAATACTTTCAGAAACGACTTCGTGACACTTAAATCTATACTCTATGTTAACAAATTTCTCTTTTCAGAAACGCTTTCCTTGCAATTGCCAGTCTACATTTTATATCCTCTCTACTTCGACCATCATCAGTTATTTTGCTTCCAAAATAGCAAAACTCCTTTACTACTTTAAGTGTCTCATTTCCTAAACTAATTCCCTCAGCATCACCCGACCTAATTCGACTACATTCCATTATCTTTGTTTTGCTTTTGTTGATATTCATCTTATATCCTCCTTTCAAGACACTTTCCATCCCATTCAACTGCTCTTCCAAGTCCTTTGCTGTCTCTGACAGAATTACAATGTCATCGGCGAACCTCAAAGTTTTTATTTCTTCTCCCTGGACTTTAATACCTACACTGAATTTTTCTTATGTTTCCTTTACTGCTTGCTCAATATACAGATTGAATAACACCGGGGATAGGCTACAACCCTGTCTCACTCCCTTCCCAATCACTACTTCCCTTTCATGCCCCTCGACTGTTATAACTGCCATCTGGTTTCTGTACAAATTGTAAATAGCCTTTCGCTCCCTGTATTTTACCCCTGCCACCTTTAGAATTTGAAAGAGAGTATTCCAGTCAACATTGTCAAAAGCTTTCTCTAAGTCTACAAATGCTATAAACGTAGGTTTGCCTTTCCTTAATCTTTCTTCTAAGATAAGGCGTAAGGACTGCATTGCCTCACGTGTTCCAACATTTCTACGGAATCCAAACTGATCTACCCCGAGGTCGGCTTCTACCAGTTTTTCCAGTCGTCTGTAAAGAATTCGCGTTAGTATTTTGCAGCCGTGACTTACTAAACTGATAGATCGGTAATTTTCACATCTGTCAACACCTGCTTTCTTTGGGATTGGAATTAATATATTCTTCTTGAAGTCTGAGGGTATTTCGCCTGTCTCGTACATCTTGCTCACCAGATGGTAGAGGTTTGTCAGGAATGGCTCTCCCAAGGCCGTCAGTAGTTCTAATGGAATGTTGTCTACTCCCGGGGCCTTGTTTTGACTCAGGTCTTTCAGTGCTCTGTTAGACTTCTCACGCATTATTGTATCTCCCATTTCATCTTCATCTACATTCTCTTCCATTTCCATAATATTGTCCTCAAGTACATCGTCCTTGTACAGACCCTCTATATACTCCTTCCACCTTTCTGCTTTCCCCTCTTTGCTTAGAACTGGGTTTGCATCTGAGCTCTTGATATTCATACAAGTGGCTCTCTTTTCTCCAAAGGTCTCTTTAATTTTCCTGTAGTCTGTATCTATCTTACCACTAGTGAGATAAGGCTCTACATCCTTACATTTGCCCTCTAGCCATGCCTATTTAGCCATTATGCACTTCCTGTCGATCTCATTTTTGGGATGGTTGTATTCCCTTTTGCCTGCTTCATTTACTGCATTTTTATATTTTCTCCTTCCATCAATTAAATTCAATATTTCTTCTGTTAGCCAAGGATTTCTGCTGCCCTCGTCTTCTTACCTACTTGATCTTCTGCTGCCTTCGCTACTTCATCCCTCAGAGTTACCCATTCGTCTTCTACTGTATTTTTTCCCCCAATTTCTGTCAATTGTTCCCTTATGCTCTCCCTGAAACTCTGTACAACCTCTGGTTTAGTCAGTTTATCAAGGTCCCATCTCCTTAAATTCCCACCTTTTTGCAATTTCTTCAGTTTTCATCTACAGTTCATAACCAATAGATTGTGGTCAGAGTCCACATCTGCCCCTGGAAGTGTCTAACAATTTAAAACCTGGTTCCTAAATCTCTGTCTTACCATTATATAATCTATCTGATACCTTTTAGTATCTACATGGTTCTTCCATGTATACAACCTTCTTTTGTGATTCTTGAACCAAGTGTTAGTTATGATTATGTTATGCTCTGTGCAAAATTCTACCAGACGGCTTCCTCTTTCATTTCTTAGCCGCAATCCATACTCACCTACTACGTTTCCCTCTCTCCCTTTTCCTACATTCGAATTCCAGTCACCCATGACTATTAAATTTTCGGCTCCCTTCACTACCTGAATAATTTCTTTTATCTCATCATACATTTCTTCAATTTCTTCGTCATCTGCAGAGCTAGTTGGCATATAAACTTGTACTACTGTAGTGGGCATGGACTTCGTGTCTATCTTGGCCACTATAATACGTTCACCATGCTGTTTGTAGTAGCTTACCCGCACTCCTATTTTTTATTCATTATTAAACCTACTCCTGCATTACCCCTATTTGATTTTGTATTTATAACCCTGTATTCACTTGACCAAAAGTCTTGTTCCTCCTGCCACCGAACTTCACTAATTCCCACTATATCTAACTTTAACCTATCCATTTCTCTTTTTAAGTTTTATAACCTACCTGTCCGATTAAGGGATCTGACATTCCAGTTCTAGGCGAATGATGGCCTCAGAAGTTAAGTCGCATAGTGCTCATAGCCATTTGAACCTTCTAAGTTGGTTTTATGACTTGATCTCATATTACATGTTTGGGATGCTCACTGTATCAGTATTGTTGCTCGCAGAGTTTTAATTCAGACCCAAAACCATCCAAAGATCAGCTTTGTAAGACAAATGGTATTCACAACGCATGGAGCACTTGTACTAGTTTGTACGTGTACGAGATAGTCTATGTTCTAACACTGATTATTCATCTGGCATTCCCTTTTTTTTTATTGATCAAGCGTGATGTGTTTTATACTTCAATTATGTACACTCTATTTGACCTAAAGATTTTTTATTTGTTGTATCCGTCTTTTTTTCTTCATTTATGAGAAGTAGGCTGCTAGATACATTACAAAGAGCTGCTGGAATGCAAGTTCTCAGACAATTTGCGAGAACAGCTGTGTAAGGAACACACAAAAAAATTCACAGCAGTACTGATACTCATCTGTCACTTACGTAAAAACATAAAGCTTCTGGTCTGCTAGACATGAGTGCCACACAATGGATAACTGGATAACTTACCCCAACTCGTATCTTGCTGCCCTTGGCGACCAGGTCTTTCCTCAGCCCTTCGAGTAGCACTGTGACGGCGTGCTTGCTGGCGGAATACATCGCCATAACATCTAAAGTCGGTGGTGCGTGTCCCACAACACTGAAAGTTAGGAAACAGGTTGCAACATTAGAAATAGTGTGCAACATCATAGGTGCGTGTGAAATCAGTACCTGAGCCCAGACGTGGATTGTTAATCTCAAATAGTAATATACCCATGAAATGCACAATGCTATTTTGCTGCGTATTCCGTAAGGTGATACTTTATCTTTCATCTTTCCAATCTTTTTCCCTAATTTTTGTTTTTCATCTCTCACTACAATTTCTAGCTTTTCGTTATCTAGAGCCAGTGCATAAATCAGTAGTGATGATTTACTGAATTACTTTTAGCCCGTTCTAGGCAATGCTAAAAAGCTATGGTCATACTAATTCATACCACTGACAGGAACAAATTACTTGAACTTAATAATCAATTTTGGTTACACTTTTTGAGAGATGCTATTGCACTCCACCTGGCAACATTCTTTGGATGCTCATGTACCGATAACGTATCAGCTTCGCTTATTGATGGTTTATTGTTTCCATGGGAATAATTCCGACACAGTGTTAAATCAAAATGGCTCTGAGCACTATGGGACTTAACATCTGAGGTCATCAGTCCCCTAGAACTTGAACTACTTAAATCTAACTAACCTAAGGACATCACACACATCCATGGCCGAAGCAGGATTCGAACCTGCGACCGTAGCTGTCGCGCGGTTCCTGACTGAAGCCCCTAGAACCGCTCGGCCACACCGGCCGGTGACACAGTGTTATTATAGGAACAAAGTTTCTTGTGACGACATCATGTTTAAAATATTTTCTGTTTTCTTGCTGCATCAAATTGGAGTATAAAGGTAAACTTTCTATCATTACCTCCATCACCTTCATCAGAAGTAACTGGCTGTTAATGTGCCAAGTTACTGTTGTAATCTTTGATTTGGTCCAGTAATCGGAGAACGTGAGAGAGTCCTCTTTGATTTGGTCCAATGATTGGACAACCTGTGAGAGGTGTCTTTACTATGACCTGCTAGATTTTGCGATATTGTCCTGAGCAAGGATTCACACAAAACTGACCCGACATTTTTATACTCTAGTACATTAGTACTTACAACTGAGGCACCACCCGGCTCTTTAGCAGTTACACTAAGTCACAGAACTTGTTTGAAAGACATAGTAGCTCGAGTGAAAGCAATTTGCACCGAAATAATCACCTTAGTCCGGAATTAAGTTCTTCACTTGACTGTTGCGGCGTTGGTCGCTATCATTCTGAGTATAACAGCACACATCTATCTTAAATTGCACGATAAAAGACTGAGTGACAATATCTAAGCAAGATTTATATAGCTGATCGGCTGGTATTGAGAAGTTTTGGCTTTTTTTTAACTTAGCGTACACGTCGTCGGCCGTATTATACACTCATGTGAGAACAGTCATGAGATAGCAAAGTGCACAATGGCAAGAGTGTGCCGAGAATACCAAATTTCAGGCATTACTTCTCACTACGGACGACGCAGTGGCTGACAACCTTAGCAGTGGCGTTTGCATGGAGTTGTCAGCGCTAACAGACAAGCAACACTAACAGCACATTGCCTGGAGCGCCTCTCCTGGGCTCTTGAGCATATCGGCCGGGCCCTGGACGGCTGAAAGACCGTAAACTGGTCAGATGAGTCCCAATTTAAATTGATAACAGCTGATGGTAGGTTTCGAGTGTGGCGGAGACCCCGAGAAGCCATGGACCCAGTTTGTCAACAGCCTCTGCGCAAGTTGGTGGTGTGGTGGTGACTCCATAATGGTGTGGGCTGTGTTTATATGGAACGTACTGGGTTTGTTTATGTTGAGCTACTTGGAGACCATCTGCAGCCATTCACAGACTTCATGTTCCCAAACAACGATGGAATTTTTATGGGTGGTAATGCACCATGTCACTGGGCCACAAAGGTTCGTGATTGGTTTGAAGAACACTCTGTACAATTCGAAATAATGATTTGGCCAGAGAGATCGCCCGACATGAATTGCATCGAATATTTATGGGACTTAATCGAGAGATCAGTTCGTGTACAAAATCCTGCACCGACAACAGTTTTTCACTACTGCACGGCTGTAGAGGCAATATTTGTACAGGGACTTCCAATGGCTTGTTGACTCCATGCCACGTCGAGTTGCTAAATTATACTGGTGAAAAGGAGGTACGACGGGGTATTAGGAAGAGTCTTATGATATTTGTCACCTCAGTGTATTTTAAACTTCATTAACGTTTGTCGGCTTAAAAAGCTAAATAGATATGTGTAGATGAGCTTGCTCAGTTTTTTTCTCATGACTGAAGGCATTTTTGTCTGTTAAAAGTGTGCTGAATGTTTACGAGATTGTATGTTAGGGCTTTATGTAACGCTTACCCGTGAGAAAACGTTTTTGCATCGACAATGATCTCTTTTGCTTTTTTTGCACCCGATGCAACTGGTGCTCACTAGTCGTGAGAAACTCGTTCAGACGTTTTTCTCACGATCGAAAATCTATGCCAAAACTATGTATCTTAGACTGCAAGCTACAGAAACAACATAAATACGTAACTGAATAAAATTAAGAATACATTCCTGGCATAGGGCCTGCCACAAGCTCACCTGTTGATATGGATGATGAAGCCGTCCTCGACGCCCCTGCTCAGCATGTCCTGCACGGCCTCCCTGGTGCAGATGCTCAGACCCATCATGTTCACGTCCAGGATACTCTTCCACTCTTCTGTCTTGCCACTTGCCCACAAGAATAAAAAGAAATTTTACTGCACTAGCTTAAATGCGATGTCATACATCTGCTGTTGCGGAGGCTAAAAGACGAACTTACTATTAATATCCAGAGAGTATAGGTTCAAAGAAGGGTCAAACAACGTATTACTTCCTGCCACATAAACTCTGTGAACCGTCTATGGGGAGAAATTTCAATGATACAGAGGCTCACAGCGTTTGTTCTTTCTGTGCACCATCTGAGTATGGAACATCAAGTCGGGCAGATGGTAGTGATGCCCAACGTACTCTTCACCTCACTTCGTAGGATGGCTTGCAGAGTGCAGCACAATTAAGAAGGCAGGATCGAGATTTCCATTGACCAGTGTGATTGAGCACCGCAGGATATTTACAGATACAGGGTGGTCCATTGATCGTGACTTGGTCAAATATCTCACGAAATAAGCGTCAACCGAAAAAACTACAAAGAACGAAGTTTGTCTAGCTTGAATGGGGAAACCAGATGGCGCTATCGTTGGCCCGCTGGATGGTGGTACCGTAGGTCAAACGGATACCAACTGCGTTTTTTTAATATACGAACACCCATTTTTATTACATATTCGTGTAGTACGTAAAGAAATTTGAATGTTTCAGTTGGACCACTTTTTTCGCTTTGTGATAGATGGCCCTGTAATGGTCACAAAATAATGGTCACAATTTTAGACGAACAGTTGGTAACAGGTAGGTTTTTTAAATTAAAATACAGAACGTAGGTGCGTTTGAACATTTTACTTCGGTTCTTCCAATGTGATACGTGTACGTTTGTGAACTTATCATTTCTGAGACCTCATGCTGTTACAGCCTGGTTACCTGTAAATATCACATTATTGCAATAAATGCTCAAAATGATGTCCGTCAACTTCAATGCATTTGGCAATACGTGTAACTACATTCCTCTCAACAGAGAATAGTTCGCTTTCCGTAATGTTCGCACATGCATTGACAATTCGCTGACGCATGTTATCAGGCGTTGTCGGTGGATCACGATAGCAAATATCCTTCAACTTTCCCCACATAAAGAAATGGCGGTAGTATCATGTATAGGAGATATATTGGCGGAGTCGTCACTTGTACTCAGATGATTCAAGTGAAAAGTTTTCCGGCGTGATCATGGCCACACTACCTGAATTAACAGACTTTGAACGCGGAATGGAGTGAGTTCAATATTCCGAGATCTACAGGGCCAAGCATGTGCCGCGAAGACAAAATTTCAAGCATTAATTCTCATCACCGACAACTCACTGGACGACGAACTTCACTTAACGGCTGAGAGCACCGGCGTGTCCATAGGATTGTCGGTGCTAACAGAAGAGCAACACTGTGTGAAACAACTGCAGAAATCAATGTGGCATGTACGACGAACGTACGAGACGTTAAGCCCCCTGCACACAGGGACAGTAATGGCAGCCAGTAGTGATAGCCACACTGGCAACAAGTAATTATCCCTCCACTGTCTCCATGTGTAGAGGTATTTCGGCATCGCCGTGGAGTAGTCTGCTCGCGACCAGCAAACTCAAGCAGTTTTGAGATTAGTAGACTTCAAAGGTCCAGTAACACGGTCACATTATCTGATGGCAGCCGTTACTGGACGTGTCTTAAAAGGTTCTGACTGTCAGTAGAACACTAGGCACTACCGTTCTGCGTGTTATACATTGGTTGCAAAATGTCTTCAGTATATGGAGAAGCGCGGTCAAAACAGACTGCTTGTGTAAAATGGAGTGTGAACAATATAAGTATATTTTTAGAAATTTATGTAAACTATGGAACATTTGTCATTGTGATTATACCAACAAGGCAAAGACGGAGAGTTCTGTGATGAAGTTAAAGAGTGACTTAGTGGAACTAGCGGTCTCAGTTCCCGACGTGGGTTTTTTGAGAGCCCGATAAAGGCTACAAAGGCCACGTATAGAGCTGAACTCTTGAAAGTGAGTTCCTCAAGACAAGCGGAGCGGGCACTGACATCTGCGTACCGAAGCTACCATGGTTCACTGTAGCTGACCATCTCAATGAGAGATGTAGTCAACACGAGGGGATCAGCATCGAATTTGGCTTTTAATCCTTGTGTGTGTCAAATGACAACCTCCCAATAAGAAAATTGACTAACCTCCCAGCAAAAATGTGACTCATATAAAACCTTTCAACAGAAATCTTGTAATGCAACCTTTCAATAATTAACTGACTGTTAATCTAAACTGGACGTCAGCAGTGCTGCGTCATGGCCCTGAAAAATTATTCTCAATAAACTGAAAATTCTTACCTCAATGATGTCGCCGGATAGCGCGTATATATCTGTTCCTATAAGAAATTTTTCTGGCACAGCCTAGTGCAATGCTGGCCACTTGATTTTGTTACATATGAAAAACAACAGATTTTCTTTACGATAATCGGCATGACTAAGGATAGGAGAAATTAGTAAAAACATTAAATTCAGATGAATGACTGTCAAAAGTTATCTTTATAAGAAAAATTATTATTGAAGGATTTTTTGAAAACATTTACATGAGACTTTGATATAACAATAGTACAAAAATCTGTTGTAGCAATTAACATATGCGCGAGGCAATAAAGAACAATAATTTTTGCTTTTACCTTATACTACATCGTTCAGGCACCGCCATAGTTCTCCACGACCGGCTTTGGTAATTCCATAACTCTACTGCTCTTCTCGAGCTACAAAACACCACTACTGGACCGCACTATATGAACTTCAGGACAAAAGTGCTCTCTGTGAGCTACACAACTCGACAACTGCTCTCTACAAGTGACCTGGCCCAATCGCCCGACTGTCAGCTACTACTACTATTACTACTACTACTACTGCAGACACTGCTCTCTGGTCTGCGATTCTATTGTAGCTTACATATCGCAGGCAGCGCGTGAGGAATCCATCGACATTACATCTGCTCGAGTGCGCTAGCAATAAATTCCTTAGTCATGGACCTCTTACAGTCTAAACAAACTTTGTTATTCACTGCACAATAACACTAGTAAGATGTTCAGAACAGTTTATTTTACAGAGTCTGTCGATAACTACTTAGGGCCTAAGTACAACTGCTGTGCCACTTATTACATGCCAGCAGCATTCATCTACCAAGACATTCGTCGTTCACCACTGAAGTACTCAGCCAGTTCCTGCCTCGTTTCCCAAGCAATTTTGCACTGTGTTTTTATGGAGCCAGCCGCTATCAGTGACGGAAGTTCTGTTCCAGTGGAACGCTGCTTGTTGGGGTGAAACAAACTTGTGTCAGTGTCATCATTTTCAACCAATTCTCTTTCAACATAGGTTGCTGGTGACGTTGTTCGCAACCAGTTTGGGGAGTACATTGTACAGTCAAATTTATCGTTTCTAACTCAACTTTGATTTCTTTTCCAAAGACAATACATCTTGCTGCAACTATACCAAATTCGTTTTCCATCATTCTGGAGAATGGAAAAGCGACACAAGAATTTACGTTCGCGCAATATCAAATATCGTTTCATTAAGTTCGGTGACAAAGGGAAAGCGTCATCACTCAAAAGAGACTGAGGTGACTAATATCATAGAATAGTGATATACACACACACGAATTGCGGTAGTACCGCGTACACACGGCATACAAGGGCAGTGCATTGACGGAGCTGCCATTTGTACCCATGTGATTTATATGAAAAGTGCCCGACCTTATTATAGTCGCACAACGGAAGTTAACAGACTCTGAACATTTAAATGAGTGAAGGCAGCAAACTCTGACGCTAGTTTCTTTGCTAACAGCACAACATCGCCTGCAGCACCTCACCTGGACTCGTGAGCATATGAGTTGGACTCCAGACGACTGGAGAACTGTGGGTATTTCAGTTAGTCAGAGCTGATGGTAGACTTCGAATGTGGCGGAGACCCCACGAAGCCATGGGCCCAAGTTGTGCACGCTGGTTGTGGCTCTGTAATGGTTTGGGGTGCGTGTATGTGGAACAGGCTCTCCTCTGGTCCAACTGAACCGATCATTCATTGGAATTGATATGTTCGGCTACAAGGAGGCCATTTGGAGACATTTATGGATTTCACATTCCGAAACAGCAGTGGAATTTTTTGTGGATGATAATGCCCCATGTCACCGACCCACAATTGTTCGTGATTAGTCTGAAGAACATTCTGAACAATTCGAGAGAATCATTTGGTCACCCAGATTGCCCGACAAGAAACACATCAGACATTTATGGGACATAATTGAGAATTAAGTTTGTGCACAAAATGATACACAGGCAACGCTTTCGCAATTATGCACGGCTTTAGAGGCAGCACTGCTCAGTTTTTCTGCAGGGGTCTTCGAACGGCTTTTTGAGTCCATTCCACGTCGAGTTAGTGCACTGCGATGACATCTGTAAAGTGTTTATTGGAAAATTTTTATGTAGTATTGTCTTATGCTGACTAACGCGAGAACAATCGGAATACACTCGCGTCATTCGTTCTTCCATTGGTTGCTGTGCCCACTAGCGATAAGTCGTCAGGCCTCTGGTTTTGGACACGCAGGAATGGCATTTCTCATTCCCGTACCTGTTTTCGATATTTTATATTCAGTTAAATTACACAGATCGTTAAATTGCCCCACACACATTCTCATAATTCTCTTGTATTCTAGAGAATCCTGCTCGGAAACTTCCCAAAGTACTGTAGACGAAGTTCTCAGCTGACCTCTATGACGCACCGAGTCTTTAATCCAGCACGACCTATTATTGGTTTATGTTTCTTGAAGCTCTTCACTAGCACAATCTACAGTTTCACCCTCTCACTCATAGCCTCATCAACAGCTTCCTCATACTCTTCATCAGTCTCCTGAATGTTCTCACTCATCCTCGGACAGACTCGCACTTATTACATCCGTACACAAATCAGCTACTGTCTATCGCTAGAAAACTTTCACTGGAACCCATTCCTGTCTTCTCGTGTAAGCCCACTGTCCCAGCCAGTTCACTGGCTGCCAGTTCTGGTTGCAAATGTTGTTACTTTAGAACAGTATGGCGAAATTTCGCGTTAATGGCCTAAGGCAGTAGACAGCTGACGCGACTGCCTTTGCCAGCAGCACGTTACCTGCAACACCTCTCCTGGGCTCGTGATCATATAGATTGGATCCTAGAAGACTGGAAAACTGCGGCCTGATTAGGTGAATTCCTATTTCATTTAGTAAGAGCTGATGGTAGGGTTCGAGTGTGGCACAGACTCCACGAGGCCATGAACCCAAGTTGTTAACAAGGGTCTGTGCAAGCTGGCGGTTGCTCCATGTTGATGTGGGCTCTGTTTACATGGAATACGAGGTGCGCCAATAAAGTAATGAGACTGATTTTCTTTGCAAGATGTGGCAACCCTGCAGGCTTGCTTAGGCACAATATCTTTGACCTTGGTCTATAAGCTGCTTCTAGTCCAAGCGGCACATCGATGCAACTGCTCAGTCCTGAGCTGTGCTGTAATAAGTTAACAAGTGATTGTGTCTCTCGTCATGGAAATGGAACCGCATAATATTACGCAACGGTATGCCATTTCTTTTTGCGTTAAATTGGGTGAAAACGCGACGACAACTCATAGTAAGCTTCAGAAGGCTTTTGGAGAGGAGGTTATGTGAAGAGCTAAGTTTTTCGTTGGCATAAAATGTTTAGTGAAGGCAGAATGAATATTGAAGATGAAGACCATAGTGGACGACCATCTGATCAAAGATTATCCATGAAAATGATTGCAGAAGAACTCAACATCAATCGAGAAACGGTTCGTCTAATAATAACTGAAGATCTTGGTATGAGAAAGATTTGTGCAGAAATTGTCCCCAAAAATCTCACACCACAACAGCGACGAACACGAAAAAATGTGGCAGCCGATCTGTTAGAGCAAACGGAAATCAATCCAGAATTGTTGAGCCGTGTTATCACTTGTGATGAAAGTTGGTGTTTTCAGTACGCTCCAGAGACAAAACGTCAAAGTTCGCAATGGTGCTCAATGGGGTCACCCAGACCAAAAAAAGCTCGCATGTCAAAGTCTAAAGTGAAATGCATGTTTGTGTGCTTCTTTGATTCCAAGGGAATTGTTCATAAAGAGTAGGTGCCTCTTGGACAAACCGTTAACCAATATTACTACAAAGAAATTTTAGAAAGACTTCGTAAAAGAGTTCTTCGTGTCCATGCCAACATTGCTGATAATTGGATTCTGCATCAGGATAATGCGCCACCCCATACTGCTCTGTCAGTACAGCAATTTTTAACCTCAAAACAAATGTCGGTACTACCACAGCCACCTTATTCACCAGATATCTCTCCGCGCGACTTTTTTCTATTTCCAAGAGTCAAGGGACACCATTTTCAAACAACACAAGATGTTCAAAAAGCTGTTACGAGGGTCTTGAATGGTTCAAATGGCTCTGAGCAGTATGGGACTCAACTTCTGAGGTCATCAGTCCCCTAGAACTTAGAACTACTTAAACCTAACTAACCTAAGGACTGTAGCGGTCACGCGGTTCCAGACTGTAGCGCCTAGAACCGCTCGGCCACTCCAGCCGGAGAAGGTCTTGAAGGATATTACAGAAGATAAGTTCCAGAAATGTTACCATCAACGGCAGAAGCGCTGGAAAAAGTTTGTGCAATAGGAAGGGAACTACTTTGAAGGAGACAACAATAAACTTCACTAAAACGGTAAGCAAATTTTTTCACATCAGTCTCATTACTTTATTGTCGCACCTTGTAGAAAGCGTCCTCTGGCTCAACTTAGACAGCTGAGACTATTTACAGTCGTTCATGGACTTCATGTTCCCGAACAACGGAATTTTTATGATGACAATGCGTCACAACTGTTCGCATTTGGTTTGAAGTGTATTCTGAACAATTCTAGCGAATGATTTGGCTACTCAGGTCGTTCGATACGAGTCCCATCGAACATTTATGGGACATAAACTAGAAGAGAGTTCCTGCACAAAATCCTGCACCGGCAAAACGTTCGCAGTTGTGATCGGCCATAGACACAGCATAGCTCAATATTCCTGCAGGGGGCTTCCGGAGACTTGCTGAGTCCATGCCATGTCGAGCTGCTGCACTACACCAGACTAAAGGATGTCTGACACGATGTTTGAATATATCGCATGGCTTTTTTCTCCTCGCTGTACGTCCCACTGATGGCTGCGACAACAGATGGAAGTAGCGAGGAACACTATCTCCTAAGATGGCATCCGGTGCCTCTAAGACACACGGTACATTGTATGTTGGGTCCCATCCATGTTGCATCTTTGATTTCATGGTTTAATGTATCTAACTTGATGATGTGGTTTGTAGGCTATAAAACCAGTGAATAATTAAATAAATAAATTACAATAGCTGCCAAGCAGTTATTAGTCAAGATGCCTCTAAGATAATCTCTACTAACGATTAGTGCAGTTGTAAATGCATCAGACTATACAAGGTAGTGAAAATGCTGTCCAATGCAGTGTGAAATTGTTGTCCAATAAAATGCAACTATGCGTGCATAGCTCTCTCATTGCAAATATTTGAATATACAACATCGACACAATGAAACAAAGACGTTATTTGTGTGGTCTTATAGTTGCACAATGATAATTTCTAGTTTCATATTTGTCAGTGACCATGTGCTTCTCACAGGCACAGCTGTTTTTCTGTAATAGTGTTTTACTGGTCACAGTACAGGCAACTGTAATGAAAGGAGGCTTCATGCCTCATTGCAGTATAGCTTGTCACTCACACTTTATTGATGGTAACTGAGCTCACTGAAAGTGAAATTATACTAGATCTGCGACACAACAGCTCCGACAAAAGTCCGACATGCTTCTCCCCATTGACGCTGAAAATCTTCTGCTGCCGACAACTTTCACGTCATGTATTCATATGCACGTCGATAAACACATGTACGTCTCAAATAGCCTATAATGAATGGTTCCGTCTGCTAGAGTAGTTTTATCTGTGGTTGGGAATTGCATGGCCTAACTCTAACCTACCAATCGTATTTTTTTTTCGTCTTTTTTCCGTCAGTCTTCTGACAAGTTTCATTCAGTCTACCACGAATTCTTCTCTTGTTCCAACCTCTTCATCTCAGAATGCACTTGGAAACTATATCCTCAATTACATGTTATATGTAGTCCAGTCTCTATTTTCCTCTTCTTCTTGTCACTGTTTTCCATATGTCCCTTTCATCGCCGAGTTCGCAGAGACCTCCTCATTCGATACTTTATCAGTCCAGATAATTTTCAACGATCTTCTCTAGCACCACATATCAAATACTCCGATTCTCTTCTTTTCAGGTTTTCCCACTATCTATAGTCCATGATTCACTACACGTTGTGTCCCAAACGTACATTCCCAGAGATTTCTACTTCGAATAAAGGTCTATGCCTAATACTAACAGACTTTTTTGGCCAGGAATGCCCTTTTTGCCTGTGCTATTCTAGATTTTAAGCCCTTACTTCGTCCGTTACAGGTTATTTTGCTGCGCATCACAATTCCTTAACTTTCTCTAATTCGTCACCAACATTTTTTTATGTTCAGTTTCTCGCTATTCTCATTGCCGATACTTCTCATTACTTCCGTCTTTCTTCGGTTTACTTTCAATCCACATTATGCACTCATTAGACTGTTCATTCCATCCAACATATCCTATAATTCTTCGTCACTTTCACTGAGGATAGCAATGTCATTTGCGAATCTTATCATTGATATTCTTTCACCATGAATTCCAATTTCACCCTTGATCGTTACTTTTGTTTCCGTCATTGCTTCTTCTATATATAGATTCTTTTTAATACAAGCTCCCCTTTCGTCGTCTTCCAATCTCACTGCTCCCTCTTGGTTCTTGTACATATTGTATATTGCCTGTCTGTCCAGTTTACTCCAATTCTTCTCAGACTTTGGGTCAACTTGCACCATTTTACATTAGCGTACGCTCTGTCCTGGTCGACAAATCCTACGTCCGTGTCTCGATTTTTCTTTATTCTTGCTTCCATTACCAAGTGCAACGTCAGAACTGCATTCAAGATGCCTTTACCTTTACTAAAGCCAAACTGGTCACTGTCTAACAGATCCTCAATTTTCTTTTCGTATATTATTCTCGTCAGCAACTCGAATGCATGAGCTGATAAGCTGATTGTGTGATAGTTCTCTTACGCATCAGCTCTTGTTGTCTTCGGAATTGTGTGCATGATGTTTACCCGAAAGTCTGCTGGTAAGTCGCCAGTCTCATAGGCTCTGTACTCCAGTCTGAATAGTCGTTTGGTTGCCACTTCCTCCAGTGATACTTACGTCACTTGGGCCATAAACTGACACCGTACTACTAGGAAAATTGACAGAACTAACATTTGCGACATACTGCACAACGATCCTACGGCCACCAGCATATATCTCGCGGAAGGATGTCGATGACAAAATAAGTGATATCATGGCTTGTAGGGAAGCATATAGGCAATTGTTTCTCCCTTGTTCCAATTCTGAATGGAACAGGAAAGCGAATGACTAGCAGTGGTTCAAGTAACTAAATATTTTGAGTGTCATTTTTCCTCTGCACACTGCATTGTATTATAACAGCCTTAATTTTAGTTCATATTACTTGCCAGAAACATGCACAGATGTGTAACTCTTCAGTCTTTCCAGGCGGATATATTGTAAATAGTTTCATGGGTTTGCCGCCGGATCACGTTGTGCAAATTCCACAATATTTTCTCGGAGCGATTGTCCGACATCTTCAGGTGGTTCAACCTTGCTGGTGGCTAGGTACGATTGACGGTAACCGCAAGTCGAGACCCCGTTTCTAGAACACGCGCGCGAAGAAGGCGCGGGCGCGGAAATCGCGCATGCGCAGTGATTTGCAGACAGATAGTGCTATATTCATAAATAAAAATCATTAATACAGCCAGTGTGGAATTTTCTTTGAAAAATGTCGAAGTTTGGCTGCGGTTGCCCTCCCTACATAACAACATATTCAAACTCCCTCTAGCGAAAATCGCAGAGCGGTTCTCCTGCGCGTGCGCTGTACACTGTGTTTGCCAACATTGTGGCCAGACGTTACTCACCAACGGCCGTACCAGACCAATGTTATGAGGGGCCTGTTATCGAAGAATCTTGATTTGGGCGTCGTGATTTAATAGCAGCTAATGCAGGGTTACAGGCTGCGCTCAGTTGAAATCCCGCATCTCCTACTCGACAAGTGAAATGGCGTATATGAGATCCTGCTATGGTTTAGCAAATAGACGTAGCCTGCAAGCCCATGCCCTCTACGCTGAAAAATACCGACAGCGGAGAGTGCCCTGTGATAAGCTGTTCGGCAGACTTTTTCAGCGTCTGAGGGACACGGTACCTTTGCTCTTTGGAAGACTGACAGTAGATGGCCCCGGACAGTCCATACTCCTGACTGGGAGGGCGTGTGCTACGTTTTGCGGAAGAAACTGATAGGACTAGTATGCGACGATTTGCAACAGCAGAAGGCGTGTCTCACTTTCTTATCTTAGGGGTTGCCTCGTAAACAATTGCTCTACCCATTTCATCTACGGCACCTTCATGCGCTAAGGCCACAGGATCATCATGGCAGATGGCATTTCTGTCAATGGCTGTCGCAGAATGTTCCGCAAATCCACTGTTTATAACTAAAATTTTATTTACAGTTGAGGCCGGGTTAAAAACAGGTGGTGTTGTTAATTTCCATAACCAGCATGTATGGGCAGATGTAATCCGCAAGCATTACAGGGAAGAGGGCATCAACATCGATTCTCAATCAACCTGTGGGCAGGTGTACTTGACGATAGATTAATAGGGCCATATGTATTACCACAAATGTTAACTGGGGCGCATTATTTAGGCCTTCTCATTAATGTATTCCCTACCTTGCTGGAGGCTGTGCAGTTACAGCGACGAATACAGATGTGGTTCATGCATGATGGTGTACCACTACACTTTCATCACAATGTGCGCCAACATCTGACTCAGGCACTTAAGGATTGCTGGATTGGTCTGGGTGGAGGGAGAGTTTTGGTTAAGGGGACACTTGAAGGAATTGGTCTACACCATGCCAATCAGCGATGTGCGGACACTACAGAGTCGTATCTTTAATATGTACCAGCAGGTACAACAAGAACCAGGTATCCTTCAAAGGGTGCGTCATTCCTTTGCCAGAGGACAGAGGGATGTATTGTCATGAACGGTCACCACGCTGAACACCTCCTGTAAATATGTTATTCTCGTAGATAGTATGTATTTCCGGACCCATGTTTATTGGACTTGCCTCATGAAGTATGCATTTCCGGACCCATGTTTACAGTACTTAGTTTTCCTGTTGCTATCGTACTACCACTTCGTAAAGTATTAGACACTTTTTTTTTTAACACGGAGAACTGGCTATGAAGAAGCTGCGTGTGAGGTTCGCATTGCGATTCCTCTTAATTGACAAAAATTGCATCCGGCGCAGCATTTCAGCACAATGCGTGGCGATGTTTAATCGAAATGTGCAAGACTCTTTGCGCCTATTTGTGACCGCTGGTGTAACCTGGATCCATCATTACACGCCACAGCCAAAATGGCATTCAAAATAATGGACAAAGTCTGGTGAAAGTGTACTGAAGAAGACAAAGACCATTCTGTCAGCTGGTAAGGTGATGACCACTGTTTTTTGGGGTTCCCAAGGAATAAACGTCACAGATTGCTTGGAATAAGGCAGAACCATATCGGGAACCTATTAAGCTTCATTGTTGGATCATTTGAAACTTTCACTAGACTAGCCCCAACTGACTTTTTCCTGTTCCTTAATTTGAAACTTTTGCTTGCTGGGAAGAAATTTTCATCAAATGAGGGAGAGATAGTTACAGTCAACGAGTATTTTGCAGATATTGGCAGAAAATATTTTTCCCATGTGATCAGAAAGCTGGAGGTTCTCTGGAACATATGTGTAGTCCTCAAAAGAGACTATGTCGAAATGTCAGGTGAGTTGTTCACGAAATGAATATTTTTTCTTGCTTTTTTGCCAGATTTATCAAACCACCCTCGTATATATCTTGGGTTTTCTTAGTTGTTACTCTGTTCACTGAAAATTATGACGATTCCTCGGTGCGACTGCGATTTCGGGACTTATCTGTAGTTAGGACGGGCAGGAACCTTTACAGAGTGGGGCCTAAAGAATGGCGTCAGTCTCATTCTGTTCCTTTCTCGTTCAGTCCTAGACGAAGAACAGAAAGGAGCCGGGCTATCGCCCTTGCACACGGATTCCGTCGCCGATCCCCAATGCAATAGACATGGCAGCAGTGTACGTACCTACTACTTGTCCCCATTTCTCATACGGACGCTCCCTCTCCCGAATGCGCAACGAAATCACAACCGCAGTTTACCACTTGCCTGTGGAAAAAGAAAACTTATGATGGCTTGCTGATTCTGCATTCAGCTTTACATGACAGCTCTGTCATGTAGTACACTAAATAATACAGCCCTGCTATACTGTGGGTATGTACATCTATCTTCAGTCCCAGACACATCAGTCGAAGAAAGAAAATTCCATTGTCTAGGAATGCAACATAGCACCATGTGCAGTCACAGATTTACGAATTCTGCACTTCAGTTGACTTGTTGCACAGCAGAAACTGGAGAGATGACGACTGCCTCTTTTCAGTCCTAGACTGCTAAATAATGTTTGCGTCGGCCAATTTGAGGATGATTTCGTGTGGTTTCCACATTCATCTAGTCGTATATTGGCCCTAGGCTATACTTTACCTAACCAATCCGAAAAACGTAGTTTTCAAAACGTATTTCAGTTACACGATATCGCAGTCCGTTTGTTGTTGAGAAATATGATGCAGTGTTCCTTCAGAAGTGCATGCACGACTGGAGGAACCAGCGCTGCGCAGGTGCGAATATGGACAACCACCCGCTGTATAATGGAATGAAGACAATGAACATTTGTGCCGTAGACCCTGACTTCCTCTTATCGCGAGCGGCCGCCATACCATTTTTTTTAATTGTTCCTTATTGATTGTTGCAATTGTCACATGACTCCCGTTCACTTTCATCGCCGATCCCTTCACTCAGTTGCTTTTTATTACAGAGGACAGCCAGTCCTCTGACCGAACACGCTGAGCTAACGTGCAGACGACCATTAAGCTATCCGAGACGCTTCACTGCCAGACCCAAACTTCCATATTTCGTCTACCATGTGTCTAAAACCTGCACTTGTGCATTCGTTATGTGTATTCTCATGCAAGAGAGACAATTCAACTGAAAGTTTCTAGCCCGGCGTTGGCAAATAAACGCAGGTCCGTAGGAGCATTGCATCGTACTTCTAAACAACACAGGTATTTATGCGCCGACATCAGGCAAGCGATTTTCAATTAAAATGTTTCTCCCATATGGGAACATACATAATTAATGTACAAGTGCAGGCTCTAGACTCATGGTTGACGACTTAAATGGAAGTCTGTGTCTGGCCTTGGAGCATGTTCGGATAGCCTAACGATAAGGCGACCGCCCACGACAAGCGGGAAATCCGGTTTCGAGACCCGGTCCTGCACAAATTTTCATTGTCGAGGCAGACATCACATGACAGCTGTCCATATTCGTAACTGTGAATACGTGTCATGTATTTCATACATTTCAGTTACGTCAGCCGACACTAAATAATAGAAATCATAAAAGTAATGCAATAAATTCATCTACGTGAAGTTTTATAAGCGCGAAAAGAGGACTGTATGTTATTCATGATGATGATGAAGTGGTGTAGGGGCACGATGCGGGAGACCCGCACCGCCGTACTAGGCAAGGTCGTAGTGGAGGCGTTTTGCCGACCGTAATGGGGATGAATGATGATTATGAAGACGACACTACAACGCCCAGTCATCTCGAGGCAGGAAAAAATCCCTGACCCCGCCGGGAATCGAACCCGGGACTCCGTGCTCGGGAAGCTAGAACGCTACCGCGAGACCATGAGCAGCGGACAAGTTATTCCTAGCTTACAAAATCTCTCTATGGGTGTTGACGCGTTGCAGTCAATGCCGAGTTGTTATCTATTCCTATTTTATGAGGATAGTGCCAGCGTCAGTGTTCTTACGAAAAATACCTCAAAGTCTACGATGTCCAAAGTATTTGTGGCCTACTGAAGACTAGAAAACACTAATAATTGTAACAGTTGCAGATTTATGACGTTTATTCAGCGGCTGGTGCAGGTCAGCATTATTTGTAACTACACTCTCATCCCTAAGCACAGTTACAGAAATGGAAATAAAACTAAGTGAATGTTTTTTCGTATTCCGCGCCTCGGTAACCGCATCTTTCAGTCACAAGTTGTAGACACTTCTGAGACCAGTCAGGGGACACATTGGATGGTATTCTTCCTGTTAGTAGTATAACTGAATCTTGGCAACAACACAGAATATGTTTAGCAACTTGCGACCGACTAGTTACTTCCTGATTCTCACAGAACTAACCTGCTAAGTTCATTTGATTTCTTGTGATATTTTCATTGAAAAATCTTTGATTTTTGTTTGAGGTGTGACACAGTGTTATCAGTTTATGCTTTTGAGCCCATGAAAGTCGTTACAAGCGGAAATTGCAACTAATGTTGTCGTTCACTTTGCGATTTATCTCTCCTAGCCGCCACCGAGGCAGTAAGAAATACTGCAGCTTTTCGATAGGTCTGAGGTAACGTAGTTGCCTCTAAACTAGAGGCTGCTTTGGCTCACAGTTTCAGTCCTGCTGAAGGGAGGATTTTCAGTCTATCTGTGACGAAGCTACTAGCAGCCAGGTCGAAAATCAATAAGGAAGTTATATGATTACTTCTCCATGAAAAGTCATCTCGCTACATCCAGTGCCTCATACTGTAACTGCAAAAAACTTATGATACTGCGTAGTTGATAATGCCTTTTTCCGCTTCTGCTGACATAGTGTTTCGTAATTATGAATACAAAATTTTATTTGTGAAATTCCTCAGTTCCATACAACTTGAGAATGACACGAGACAGTAAGTGAACATAGATTGTTTTTAAATCCAAAGTGAGTAATATATTACTAATTCATGACAATAAAGACACTTTCTGTTTTGTCGAAAGAGGTTTTCGTTGTAAGGTTATCATGCAACTTGTATTTCATTTGTATTAGCACAGTACATACTTTAATACCGTTTTTCAGTTTATTTATTGAACGTAACCATAAAAGAGAAATTAATCATGAAAATATAATCCCTCACATTACCTGAAACAGGTCAGCAACGCCCCGGTAGTTCACTGATTCCACATATGTAGAAATCTACTGGTTCTTAGTTAAAGATGTCGTCAAACCAGGTGTGAACTGTATTTTCGTATAGAAAGGAATTTTCTTGACAGTTTTTCGATAAGGAGTGGGAAAGATAAATAGGCCTATTTTAGGGAGCAATATGAGAAGAATAAGTGCGTGAGGAATGACTTCCCAAACAAACCCCTGGATAATTTTGTTTGCGAAATCACCAGAGCGCGTTATCGTGTGGTAGCAACAGGTGATGCAGTTTTGTTGGTATTTTCTTTTGTACTGTGATCTAAATGTGCCTCAGTTGTTGGCAACAAGTACCAGGTGCGTTGGGCACATCTCTGCGGAGGAGGAGACGGTAGGTTATAACGACCTTTTTGAGCCAACACATGACAAATATTATGTTCACACTGAAGCACATGTTATAAAGTGAGGTGGTGCAGTGGTTAGCACATTGGACTAGCATTCTGGAGGACGATGGTTCAAACTGGCGTCTAGCCATCCATTTCTCTCAATTGTTCCAGGCAAATGAGAGGATGGTTCCTTTACAAAGGGCACGTCCAATTTCCTCCCCCATCCTTAACGCGGCCGGCCGGAATGGCCGTGCGGTTCTGGGCGCTACAGTCTGGAACCGAGAGACCACTACGGTCGCAGGTTCGAATTCTGTCTCAGGCATGGATGTGTGTGATGTCCTTAGGTTAGTTAGGTTTAATTAGTTCTAAGTTCTAGGCGACTGATGACCTCAGAAGTTAAGTCGCATAGTGCTCAGAGCCATTTGAGCCATCCTTAACGCAATCCGAGCTTGTGCTCCATATCTAATAACCTCTATGTCGTTGGGATGCTCAACCAAATCTTCGTTCTGCCTCAAGTATGTATTTTTTGTTAGAGCTCAGGTCTTAATTTTTTCTTTAGAGGCATCATAACTCGTCACCAGTAATAATATCGCATAGGAATGCTCAATGAGCGAACTGATGGCGTTCAAGCAGAAACGCAGAAACAGTCTCCCTTCTGATTTTGACTGCTTTGAATTAGAGCACACACTACTCCTAAACCCGACTTCTGGACCCTGCCTATTGAATAAAAATTTCGCACCATAATTACATCCTCTCATTTCGTCCGCATATGTCAGTTATTGAGACTTGCTGAACGTGGAAAATCATTCATGCCGGAACGGTCTTTCGTGAAACAAGAAAATCCTTTTCTGACATGTTTTGCACAAAATCACTCACTGCCACACACTATACAGATGATTCGAGCTGCCACCGCTGCCTTGAAACAAGAAAATGGTGGTTGATAAATACACTCAAAGTGCCGCACCGTGGTCGCCTCGTCGGACGGTGCTTGACATATGACGGGCTGGTACCGTGTAGCCGGCAGCCAAAGGGTGCAGTAGAGGACACAACACTTCATCCAGACACTTACGCATCCTAGGGTGTTACCATTGACGGGCATACGGTTCTGCGGGGTGGCAGGCTTTATTGGTCGCCATAAGTGAACGACTCGGACATAGCCTGTCCGGCAGCCGACTAATGGCCAGATTTTATGTCTAAGTTAGTAAGAAGAAGTCTAAGCGAGCAATCATAACCGGGAGAGTAACATTTGTGCTATAGAGGCTGAATTAGTAGGCCCTTGATAAAAGACACCAAATACTGTATCTCTCTAAAATCCACAAAGAAATATACAAAAACCAGTAACCACGAGGAGATTTATAAATTTTCTTCGTTCCTCTCTTTGCAGAGATACGTTCCAGATGAAACTAGATTAATAATAGCTCCCATAACATTATGCACCCCATGTTTGCTCCTTGGCATTAATATTGAAACAATAAAAAGGTCTGTAACTACCGCAGCAATTTATTGCTATTAGCAGAGTACAGATGCAGATTACATTGCTCAGTATCAAAGGATGCGTTGAAAATCTAATCATAATGTACTTCAAAACAGATATTATAGATCACAATACGACAAATTAGTAGCGTAAACTTACATTCTCCTCCCAAATAATTCACGACATACGTCTGTTTCATATTTCCTACTTATTTCTACACTAGCTGTTACTTGCGGCTGCACTCATATATCAGTTGTCTTGTCGTGATGAACGATGGTGAGATAACAAGTTACTGTACGTACAATAACGTCAGCTGCCGTCTCCTGGTCTGCAGGCCTATAGCGAACTGTCGAAACGCACAACGCTCGATGTCACTGCCGAGCAGTGAGTACGGAGAGTCGCGGGTAGGAACACACATCTATGCATTGTGTCACTGAAGTTGCTACACATCGTACAAAGCGTGCCTTATGCTACAAATTTAATAATTTTTAACATGGTTTTTACTCAGTAGTGTAAAAAAAGATGTTGCAATCCATACTTCACGCTCTTGGGAGTTGTGTATTTTTTTTATTTTTTGTTTTTATTGTATTTTACTTTCTAAAGTACTCTTTGTTCTTCTTCAGGGTTTGTGTTAACTCCATAGAAAATTTAACCGGAAAAAGTTCAGCGGTTTAGTCGTGAAAAGAAACAGACGTAGGTACTTTCGCCTTTAATAATATTAGTATGGAAGTGTGGATTAAGCAAGTTGTGGACTGTATATACGTTGCAATCATTACGTTGAATTTTATTATGTACAACATATCAACAAATAAAAGCATTTTCACAAATATGTTAAAGTTCATACGTCAAAGAATAAATATCTTTTTCAAAGAGTAAATATTGTTCCTTCCTTCACGTATTATTATTCAAATTAATAAATATCTTGTACTACAAACCTTATAAAGTAGCTTATGTTCTTCATCAGCGTTCAAGCTATCTCCACGGCAAATTTAATCGAAATCGGTTCAGCGGTTTAGTTCTGAACACATAACAGAGTTATTTTCGCATTTATAATATTACTACGGATATGATTATTATTGTTATAGATTTACGTGTGTGAGCATAGTCCGTACTCTGCAAAGCCTACTGAAGTATGAACGCACGGTACTTTGCATCCTACTGTACACTAGGAGTTCTTTATGTTCTGTTTGGTGATTGAATATAGGAGGAACGACACAAGTAAATGCAGAAATTTTGAATTCTGTGTCCAAAAGTTCCTTCACAAAGGAAGATGCAGAAGTACTTAACTTAAAACTTAAATTCCATCCGGACAGGTCTCGGAGGACCTGTGGCGTCACTGGATGCGGATATGGAGGAGCATGAGGTCAGCACAGCGCTCTCGTCAGTTTTCGTGACCGATAGAGACGCATTGTCCCAGTTTAATCACATTCTGAGGCATCAAGGGATCACCAATTTAGTATTGAAGGACAGCGTGAAGGGTGAAAATCGTAGGGGGAGACCAAGAGATGAATACACTAAACAGATTCAGAACGATGTAGGTTGCAGTACGTACTGGGAGATGAAGAAACTTGCACAGGATAGAGTAGCATGGAGAGCTGCATCAAACCAGTCTCTGGACTGAAGACCACAACAACAACATCGATATATTGATACTTTTCTACATCTACATCGACATGGATACTCTGCAAATCACTTTTAAGTACCTGGCAGAGGGTTCATCGAACCACCTTCACAGTTCTCTATCATTCCAATCTCGTATAGCACGCGGAAAGAACGAACACATATATCTTTCCGTACGAGCTCTGATTTAACTTATTTTAACATGATTATCGTTTCTCCCTATGTAGGTCGACGCCAAAAAATGTTCTCGCCCTCGGAGGAGAAAGTTGGTGATTGGAATCTCGTGGGAAGATTCCTCCGCAACGAAAAAAGCCTTTATTTTAGTGATGTCCATCCCAAATACTGTATCATTTCTGTGACACTCTCTCCCCTATTACGCGATAATACAAAACGTGCTGCCCTTCTTTAAACTTTTTCGATGTAGTCTGTGAGCCCTATCTGGTAATGATCCCACACCGCGCAGCAATATTCTAAAAGAGAACGGACAAGCGTAGTGTAGGCAATCTCCTTAGTAGATCTGTTACATTTCCTAAGCGTCCTTCCAATGAAACGCAGTCTCTGGTTAGCCTTCCCCATAACATTTTCTATGTGTTCCTTCCAATTTAAATTGTCTTAATTTTCCTCGATATATCGAGAGCCGATAATTATACATTTTTTAAATATTGTTGTATAGGATTTCTGAGATTTTTAAAAATATCCACAGTTCTAATGTAAAAGCCAGCCTGCGCTTGCGACGGTAATTTTATAGTTTGGTTGCTGCTAGCTTCCAACTAGTGGTGTGGGATGACACAATGTTGTAGGCGATCCATTATTTGCTCACGGACGGCTAGTGAAGATCTGAAGTGGTTAGATGTGCTTGGTGCTCAATACTGTGTTCTTCCCTTGTGGTGTAGAGAAGTCGTCGATCAGAACATTAATATGCCTGCTCTCACGTTTCCTTGCAGTCCAACATCGAGTCACTGTCCAATCCGCATGCCCCAAAAATCTGGATATTGTACGATTCGACCAGACAGCCAATTGGAGACACATAATGAGATCCCTTTGTAACTCCATCACCTACTTCTATTGCTCACACGAATAAGCGACATCTTCATCTTATTCACAGTGATCACTCGACATCCGACGCTGTTCACGCCCCTTATATACCCTGACACGCCTGGTGACAAAACAAAACTCGATCAACACTAATGCACTCTGGTGGCGGTTCTTACTGTCACAGACAGTTTCAACCATAATCATATACATACTTGCTAATATAAATGTCAGTACAAACTTACATTAACGTCTTACCATGCATTCGGGTGTTTAGGTATTTCTTTTTTTTTTTCTTCTTTTTGTAAGGTATTGTAAAAAAATGGTTCAAATGGCTGTGAGCACTATGGGACTTAACGTCTGAGGTCATCAGTCCCCTAGAACTTAAACCTAACTAACCTAAGGACATCACACACATCCATGCCCGAGGCAGGTTTCGAACCTGCGACCGTAGCGTCGCAGCGGTTCCAGACTGAAGCGCCTAGAACCGCTCGGCCACACCGATCGGCAAGGTATTGTAGGTACGAGTAAGGCCATGTACAATCTCTATATAAAGAGGGATTATACAGTGGTCACCTCATTCTGAAACTAAATTTTAATGCTGTTTGCTTGTGGGAATATCGTGTTATGCCTCGTGTAAGAACGATAACTGACGAGCATCTCGCGTCGGATATCGACAATAGCAGCTTTCTGGTCCATTGAGTCTGTGATTATTTATGCCGTGATGTCGCTGCTTGCACTGGTCGGGAACGCACGACTGTCTTGCATATATGGGACAGATGTAATGAGGAGAGCCATACTCAGTGCCACACCGGATCTCAATGGCCCCAAGAGGAGAGAGATATTGATAGGTCATCAGGCTCGGACAATTAGGTCACATACCTTGATTCGGAAAATGGGATTCCTTGCTGTGAAACAAGCATCCAGATGAACAGTGTGACGTCGTCTGAAGCACCACGAATTGTCGTCAATACGAAGTCTGCAGCACGTGGTCTAGTGGTCAGTCTCGCTGCCTCCAGATGGCAGGGCTCCGGCTCAGACACTGGGTGTTTGTGTTGTTGAAATCGCGTCATCTGATCTTCATCGGCACACAAATCGAGAAAGTGCCAGTAAATATACTGCCAGAAAAAATTAGATCACTCTTTTAGAGGTTTCAAATTTACTCAAGATTTATTGTTGCAATAGAGCATGTGGAGTATATGAAATGATTATATTTACGGATCAATAGCACAAGCGGCTTTGAAGTACCAGGTATCGAGCCATGATGAAACACCCATATTAATACGTGGTGTGGTCTCCACAGACGGCAATGCAGGCTCTGATTTTGGCATCCAGCCGACCGTACAAATGGCTATTACTTTTCTGGTATACGTTACGACACACTTGCTCCAGCTGTTCACCACAAGGCTTGGGGCGGGGCCAGTATGTCTTGAAAAAACGCACTCTACGTGGTAGTGTTCACCAGGTCTATGTTGTACTGGAAACATACACCACTTGCCTGTAGGCAGAATCTGCTTTCGTTGCTGAAGACCACAGTGTGCCATTCTATATCCCAAATGGTCCTCTGATGGCACCAGTCGAGCCGTGTATGTCGATGCTGTTTCTAGAGGTGTGTGTGCCCATAGTCCCACTGCTAATAGCCAGTTCCCAACAGTTTGCGTTGACACGTCTGGGCTCACAATTCCTCTTATCAGTGCTGTGGTAGCTACACGATCTGCCACTGCTACCCTTAATATACGACTATCCTGGCGGGCGTCTGTGCTGGTGGATGTCTAGAATCTCGCTGCTTTCCACGGATGATGCTGTAATATACAGAGAAGTTGCAGCATTAGAAAGTTGCAGCAAAATACAGGAAGATCAGCAGCGGATAGGCACTTTCTGTAGGGAGTGGCAACTTACTCTTAACATAGACAAATGTGATGTATTGCGAATACATAGAAAGAAGGATCCTTTATTGTATGATTATTTGATAGCGGAACAAACACTGGTAGCAGTTACTTCTGTAAAATATGTGGGAGTATGCGTACGGAACGATTTGAAGTGGAATGATCATATAAAATTAATTGTTGGTAAGGCGGGAGGTAATGACAGTGGCACGTTAAGTGCCCTCCGCCACACACCGTTGGGTGACTTGCGGAGTATAAATGTTGATGTAGATGTACAAGTGTCTGAATCTCCACATGACCACCTATATCAGCATCATTGCACAGCTGAGGCAGCACGTCCAACTTGTGTGGCAATCCTCCGAAAGGGCCATCCCCCTGATCGGAAGGCCACAATTTGACCCCTTTCAAACTCGCTCAGTTGGCTGTAGGAAGTATGAGTGCACGTCCTTACATGGTTGCCTGCTTTCTTCACATGGCTGTGAGCAATCTCTATTGAAGGGTAGACACAGATAGTGCTCTAGTAGCTGTGCCACTGCTCTATATGTTTGTGGACGACTTTGAAACCATTATCAGTACATCCTCTATCCCCCAGATGGCAAATGCCGTCATCAGATCAAATTCGACTTTGTCTTTCCCAGCTCCAGGCTGTGTCTCCTGGCCAATAATACCATACGGCCATTATATCACTGCGACCATTGTTGCAGCCACCCTTGACGTGGCAGCCGAGAGGGGCCACGACAGTGCTGCACCCAACTGCAGCGGTGGACACAGTAGTGACACCATGTCGTCTTTGCAGGTGTCTCCCATTTCTGCGTACTGCATCATGATAGGCACATTCGACAATGAAGGCTCCGAGGAGAATGAGTGGTGTCAGATTCCGTTCGTCATCATCTGCTGGGCCCTGCATCTGGCATGATGACATAGGGAGTCACTGGGTATGCAACACATCACCTTTGGTTAGCATATGCTGAAATTTGTATAAAAGGCGTTACACTGTTGACATTTGAACAACGGTGGCCATGCTCTGTCTTCAAGTCTCCATGGCATTACCTATCAAGAAGATAATGCAAGACCGCATGTAAGCTGTGCTATCCTGACCTAACTCGATACAGATGATGTCTGGCAGTTGCCTTGGCCAGCAAATTCACCCGATCCCTCACCCACTGAAAACATCTGATCGTGGGTAGCTGAGAGACTGGTACACCACCAATCGTCAGCCACTAAGATGACGTAGCCGCATCCGTCATCGAAGCTCAGTTCGACTCGATACCCAACCGCGTTAGAGCCAATTCTGTGCCATAGGTGGCACCTCTGTGCACTGAATTTCGCACCGTATATACCCCCAAGCATAAAATTTTTAATTGTGTTGTCTTCCTATGGTACTGTATACCGTATACATACAATAAGTAAAATTTCATTGTTTATTGTCATTCATAGTGTTGCAACGTAAGGTTATCAAACGTTTCGGGGAAGAAAATACTAGGCTTTATTGGAATGAATAGTCACTCTGCAGCGGAGTGTGCGCGGATATGAAAATTCTTTCGAGACTGAAACTATGTGCTGGAATGGGATCAGAGCCCAGACCTTCGCCTTTCGCACGCAGTGCTCTACCAGCTCCTTTTCTTGTCTTCTTTGTATCTGTTTTTTTTGTCGCTACTTCATCAGCGGTTCCTTGCGGACGTCACATCACACATTTCAAATTCCATCGATGAGAAACTTGATTCAGTTTTATTACTGCAGAGGGTGGCCAGTCATCTGGCCGATCAGGCTGGGCTAGCGTGCCGGCTGCGAGCTACGCAGTAGCACTTCTGGTAAGTTTGTAAGGTAGGAGATGACGCACTGGAGGAGATAAAGCTGTGAGGATGGATCCTGAGTCGTGCTCGATTAGCTCAGCTGATAGAGCACTTGCCCACGAAAGCAAAGGTCCGGGTTTGAGTCGCGGGCCGGCACATGGTTTTAATCGTCAAGAAAGTTTCATGCCGGCCCTCACACTGCTTCGGAGTTACAATTCATTCCGGAACCAATCCCCCCCGCTCTGGTTGCGCCATGTCACTGCAATATCCTTTCTTCGATGAGTGGCGATATGTAGTAAAACTTCTGTGAAGTTTGGGAAGTGGGAGATGAGCTTCTGATGGAAGTAAAGTTGTGAGGAACGATTGTGCTCAGGTAGCTCAGCTGGTATATCAATTGCCTGTGAAGGTCGAAGGTCCCGGGTATGAGTCCCGATTCGGCATAAGGTTTCAACGTACCAGAAAGTTTCACTATACTTATTCATTAAATCAGTCAAGATCGCTTAAAATACACTCCTGGAAATGGAAAAAAGAACACATTGACACCGGTGTGTCAGACCCACCATACTTGCTCCGGACACTGCGAGAGGGCTGTACAAGCAATGATCACACGCACGGCACAGCGGACACACCAGGAACCGCGGTGTTGGCCGTCGAATGGCGCTAGCTGCGCAGCATTTGTGCACCGCCGCCGTCAGTGTCAGCCAGTTTGCCTTGGCATACGGAGCTCCATCGCAGTCTTTAACACTGGTAGCATGCCGCGACAGCGTGGACGTGAACCGTATGTGCAGTTGATGGACTTTGAGCGAGGGGGTATAGTGGGCATGCGGGAGGCCGGGTGGACGTACTGCCAAATTGCTCAACACGTGGGGCGTGAGGTCTCCACAGTACATCGACGTTGTCGCCAGTGGTCGGCGGAAGGTGCACGTGCTCGTCGACCTGGGACGGGACCGCAGCGACGCACAGATGCACGCCAAGACCGTAGGATCCTACGCAGTGCCGTAGGGGACCGCACCGCCACTTCCCAGCAAATTAGGGACACTGTTGCTCCTGGGGTATCGGCGAGGACCATTCGCAACCGTCTCCATGAAGCTGGGCTACGGTCCTGCACACCGTCAGGCCGTCTTCCGCTCACGCCCCAACGTCGTGCAGCCCGCCTCCAGTGGTGTCGCGACAGGCGTGAATGGAGGGACGAATGGAGACGTGTCGTCTTCAGCGATGAGAGTCGCTTCTGCCTTGGTGCCAATGATGGTCGTTTGCGTGTTTGGCGCCGTGCAGGTGAGCGCCACAATCAGGACTGCATACGACCGAGGCACACAGGGCCGACACCCGGCATCATGGTGTGGGGAGCGATCTCCTACACTGGCCGTACACCTCTGGTGATCGTCGAGGGGACACTGAATAGTGCACGGTACATCCAAACCGTCATCGAACCCATCGTTCTACCATTCCTAGACCGGCAAGGGAACTTGCTGTTCCAACAGGACAATGCACATCCGCATGTATCCCGTGCCACCCAACGTGCTCTAGAAGGTGTAAGTCAACTACCCTGGCCAGCAAGATCTCCGGATCTGTCCCCCATTGAGCATGTTTGGGACTGGATGGAGCGTCGTCTCTGCACGTCCAGCACGAACACTGGTCCAACTGAGGCGCCAGGTGGAAATGGCATGGCAAGCCGTTCCACAGGACTACATCCAGCATCTCTACGATCGTCTCCATGGGAGAATAGCAGCCTGCATTGCTGCGAAAGGTGGATATACACTGTACTAGTGCCGACATTGTGCATGCTCTGTTGCCTGTGTCTATGTGCCTGTGGTTCTGTCAGTGTGATCATGTGACTGATGTATCTGACCCCAGGAATGTGCCAATAAAGTTTCCCCTTCCTGGGACAATGAATTCACGGTGTTCTTATTTCAATTTCCAGGAGTGTATTTCCTTATTTATAATGTCGTTTTGGGCACTACCCTCAACAAATCTGTATTTAAGATTAAAAGAATATAAGACGACAGGTGTTTGTTATTCTTTCGTTCCTTTGACTTTAATCATATACCTGAGGATAATAGTAGCCGAAACCGTTTTATAAATAAAGAAATTATTTAAACTAGGGTGGGTTGCGTGAGTGTTTTGTAAACAGCCTGCTTTGCAGAATAATTGCACATCCCCAGTATCTTACTAATGAGTCCGGAGTCTGTCACCTGTAATACCTGAGACCGAGTCTATGTGATCATCCCATTTCACATCCCTGCAAACTGTCACTCCCGGATAGCTGTCTAAGCGGACTGGTTACAGCCGCCCGACATGGCCGCGCGATTTGAGGCGCCATGTGACGGATTGCGTGGCTTCTCCCGCCGGAGATTCGATCCTCCCTCGGGCATGGGTAGGTGTGTTCTTCTTAGCGTAATTTAGTTTAAGTAGTGTGTAACTCTAGGGACCGTTGACCTCAGCAGTTTGGTCCCTTAGGGATTCACACACATTGGACTGGTTACAATTGCAACTCATTAGTACTGAAGTTATTATTACTGTAGTAACAGACAGAAAAACTCCTTTTTATAGTTTTCAGTGGACTGACACAAAGGAGTGTAAAATGCAGGAAAGTGTAAAATACTGGAAAGCATAGGAAACACAACAGATGAAAATGAATTATTTACTCTTAGTGTCATTCTATTTATGTAGTCCAAAATACGAAATTCTTTCTAGCAGGAGTTAGCTCTGTGTGTCTTCCCACAGCATACAATCAGTTACAAAGGCAGCAAATGAATGGTGACACACACAAACGTAGGCGCGGATTTCCTTCTTCGTTCCGATCATGTCCAATGGTGTAAATAAAACACGAAAGCAAAAGTCCTCCATGAAACCACATTAAACAGATATTCGTGTTCTAACGTGAGACTTACTGACAATTATTATAAAATTACATAAAAACTCTTGGCAGTCTTCGTAAACAGAGAATAATATGCACGAAATCTGTAGATTGCTGCCGGCTGATGTGGCCGAGCGGTTCTAGGCACTTCAGTCTGGAACCGAGCGACCGCTACGGTCGCAGGTTCGAATCCTACCTCGGGCATGGATGCGTGTGATGTTCTTAGGTTAGTTAGGTTTAAGTAAGTCTAAGTTCTAGGTGACTGATGACCTCAGATTTTAAGACCCATAGTGCTCAGAGCCATTTTTTTACAGATTGCTACCGACAAGGAGCTCCGTCTGTTTAGGAACGTCCTGGGTGAGGAAGAAAGCGGAAATTATCGTTAAGTTACGGTACATCTTGAGAAGGAATGTTTACGTTTGACATTAAGTCGTAAAACTTAAAACTGCGCGCCTAGTTCGCATTAGCATATTTCACGCGGAAGTAAGAACGATTCGTGAAAGCCATTTACAGAGAAGGTCGTCTTGGAAAGCTGTGTTTATTTGTGTAAAAACGCAGAAGGGACGTTTCTACTACAGTCACTCTCGTCAGAGTGTGATTATCATTAAAGCAGTGACTCTGTTCAGACACTGCGAGCGTGTAACAGAAGCGGCCTTCCCCCAAGACGCCAATGATGAAAATCTTTCTTACCGCGCTAACGCCACGTTACATGATTTGTGCGTTGTTTGCGTTTTCTGCTTTGATCCAAGGCTGACGCTGAGCAGAAATACGATGCACGTTTGCAGAAATCTGTATGAAAATCAATGTTAATGGTCGTGATAACGTCAAAGAAAACTTAAAATGCGGGAAATGCTGTAACACGGCAGGAGAGCATTAGATTAAGACAATAGGACATATTTTGCACCGACAAAAATGAGTGTAAAAAGCGGGAAAGAGTAATATGTGGGAACGTAAAAACTGGGTTTTATTGTACTATAAATGTGAAGGTGCGCGTAATGAGCTTTAAATTTTCAAAAATTCAGCAGTACGTTATGGTACAACTTATTCGCTTCAGACCTATTCCTTTTTATACTTTTTTCCTTTTCATACCTGTGTAAGCTTTTTCACGGGTTACAGGGACCCGATATGTCCACTTCGAGTCACACGCCAAACGTCGAGATGATGTAAATATGCCTATTCTTCCCAAACCTTACGTCACATGTCAGGGCAGTTCTACTGCAGCTGAGATTGCTGCCGTGGCTGCGGCAAAGACTGTGGCAGGGGTGGGACACACTCTTTCACGTAACCCCGTAAAAAATCACAAGGGGTGAGTCTGGAGACAGTGTGGCCATCTTTACCACACGTCATCATCATCATCTACGCGGCTCAGCTATCGTCCAGGCGGACATGTGTTTAGGTGCTCCAGCACAGCTAACTGGGAGTAGAAAATGCCCCGTCTTGTTGCAAGATGATGCTGTTGGAGTCTTTTTACAATTGAGGCAGAAGCGACAAGCAAGCATATCGATGTAGCAAATGCCTGTCACGATTTTCTCCATGAAAAAGAAGGGGCTGCAGATCTTCTCTCTCGACACTGCACAGGAAACATTGGACATCGGCGAATCTTGTTCATTTTCGATGGAAAAATGGTTTTCTGTTCTCCAAAATCGAACAGTGTGTCGATTAACTTTATCGTTAGTGTGAAACATCAATAAAAATTTGTCATATATTGACGACAAAATATCTCACTCGTTGTTACACTTAAGGCTATTTGGAGCCATCAAGGACACTCCAAGGTAGGAAATCAGAGACATAATCCAGAGAGCAGGCAAAAGTGGTAGCATTGAAGTTACCAGAGATGAGAGGTAACACTGGAGCCGTGCAAATTGCAGACGCGATGTGCAAAGGTCCCAGGGGAGAAGTTACACTTCAGAGAATTACCTGGTAACTGCATCCACCGCCTAGAGGCTGTTGTAAAGCGTCACTGTAGGAAGATGGCCACTAAAACTCATGTCTTAGCACAGGCAGCAAGCTTGATACCTGCTCCTAAGAACTGCAACGTCAGAGGGTTTACACAGGTTAGAGTGATACGGCAGCAGTCCTCACCCATAGGAGGATGGAGCCAACTTATGTAAAACACTGTTGTTTCCGGCCATAATAGGAGTGAAAATGACGTTTAGCTTTAAGCTGAACGCTGTTGATGCCAAACTTGGAGTTTGTTACTGTAAGACCCAGAAACATCCTTACCTCCCGAGTAGGAGCAGGGGAGGAATCTAAATGTGGTTGGCCAGAGGCGGCCTGGAGATGCAAAACGACTCGCCATATTGACCAAAGCTTGTTAAGTGTCGGTGGATTGGTGAATCGACTATAGGAAGGGAGAAATGGTGCACCGCCACGATACTTTAAAGCCTCATGTCTTTGTATTCAGAGGGAGTTCTCAGTCACGTTGCTGGGGCGCCGACTCCGTGTCGCTGGTGGCCAGCCTCGGTTAGCTCCGACATGCCTATTTTTCTCATTTGGAGTGCTCCTCTCAAGTTTGTACGTACGGTGGTGCTAGTGTTCGCTACTTCTGTTAACACTTGCCACCGTGGTTTCAGACACTGACTTCTGTTGTGCAACCAATTGCCTCCTTTGCTTTCACCAATGTTTAGAATTAACCTTCAGTATAGTAGTTAGTCTGATCACAAATAAATAGTGTACTCGTATATCAGACACAATTCCACGAGTCCCTCTCGCGTCAGTCGGCCGTCGTAATTTAATTTGTTATTTATGATGCTGAGGGAATTAGATTAGGAAATGAGACACTTAAAGTAGTAAATGAGTTCTGCTATTTGGGGAGCAAAATAACTGATGATGGTCGAAGTAGAGAGGATATAAAATGTAGACTGGCAATGGCAAGGAAAGCGTTTCTGAAGAA
This sequence comes from Schistocerca gregaria, assembly GCF_023897955.1. Taxonomy (NCBI): domain Eukaryota; kingdom Metazoa; phylum Arthropoda; class Insecta; order Orthoptera; family Acrididae; genus Schistocerca; species Schistocerca gregaria. Next base: position 322,633,902 of record NC_064927.1, read on the forward strand.
GAGAAATTTGTTAACATCGAGTATAGATTTAAGTGTCAGGAAGTCATTTCTGAAAGTATTTGTATGGAGTGTAGCCATGTATGGAAGTGAAACATGGACGATAAATAGTTTGGACAAGAAGAGAATAGAAGCTTTCGAAATGTGGTGCTACAGAAGAATGCTGAAGATTAGATGGGTAGATCACATAACTAATGAGGAAGTATTGAATAGGATTGGGGAGAAGAGAAGTTTGTGGCACAACTTGACCAGAAGAAGGGATCGGTTGGTTGGACATGTTCTGAGGCATCAAGGGATCACCAATTTGGTATTGGAGGGCAGTGTGGAGGGTAAAAATCGTAGAGGGAGACCAAGAGATGAATACACTAAGCAGATTCAGAAGGATGTACGTTGCAGTAGGTACTGGGAGATGAAGAAGCTTGCACAGGATAGAGTAGCATGGAGAGCTGCATCAAACCAGTCTCAGGACTGAAGACCGCAACAACAACAACATTTACTACAGAAATTGATTGGTAATGGTGGGCCTTAATCAAAATGATATTTCATTCAATTTTGATTTACAACTAAATGCTTTTCTGAAGTTCTATTTTTTAACAATATTAATCTTCAGTGGAAATTATTTGTTTCGTTAATGAACGTTAGACTCGCTAAATCTTAAAACATGAGGGTATAAGTTGAACAATGGAATAAACTTTTGATATTAATTTTCTCGGCTAGTCAGTTCACCTTCAAGCAAAAAATCTTTAGTTATTAATTACAATTGCGAGCCACACACGCGCGAGAATATTTTTCTTACCTCCGTTAACCATTGCATTGTAGTCAGAGTCTAGGCTCTGGCTCTCGGCTGTTGTGCTGAAAATAACAGTCTTAAAGCTGCGTATATTCTGCAACGTCGGGCGGCTGTGGAGAAAAATGTATGTTATGTTCATAGTGGGCGAGTTTTCGCTTCCGCTATGTATTATAAGTTAATATCGCCACGTCATGGCGTCGTTGACTGCATCGGCCGCTGCGATTGTTGCACTGTAAATTACTCGAATGCAGGTTAATTCAAGGAAGGCGGGCATCAACCCGGGATCATCTCTTACAAATTACAAGTGAACAATAATGTTAAATCAATATATTATCTGCTTAATTAGTACAAATATGCTTACATTTGCCAGCACTCGCAAGATGTCCGTCTACACGCAACCAATACAAGTGAAGCAGTGAAGACGACAAAAGAAATTAACGAAAGAGCGTATCTTGTCGTCTCTTTACATCATTTTGTTATATTTCTTTGCCCTCGAAACTTGTACACAGAAATTATTATAATACGGATACATGAGAAAAATGTATGTTCCCCCTGAGCGGGTGGTGTCCACTTATTATTCAATTTTTAAATGTCTCTTTTTTATAAATACTGTTTTTTAAGTCTTCTCTTATTATGGGGACGCTATATCCCTTGCAGCAAGCATCTTGTCGAGTCCCAAAATCCGCGTCTCTCTTAGATGTCCTGAGACAGTGTTTGGACGCTGGTCCAAGTCTTCAGCCTGTTTTCACGGGAATTTGTCTTTCTGGAATTGCTCATCACATCTCGGAAACTGCAGATTGACGACGAATCCCCTTACTTCCCTCTATCCTGTGTCAGGACACGACAAATTAACCTCTTTGCCGTGTTACTGTCATTGTCCATCCCTGCCAACATCTCGGTGCAGAAGTTGTAAGTAGGCTGTTTAGGTTTTTTTATTGGTAACGCCATGTAGCGCTCTGTATGAAGATCACTGGCTGTGCTGTGTGCAGTCTGTGGCTGGTTGGCATTGTTGTAATACTCGCCATTGTAGCGTTGGGCAGATGGATGTGAACAGCGCGTAGCGTTGCGCAAGTGGAGATGAGCCGCCAGCAGTGGTGGATGTGGGGAGAGAGATGGCGGAGTTTTGAAATTTGTAAGACTGGATGTCCTGAACTGCTATATACATATTATGACTGTTAAGGTAAATACATTGTTCCACTGCCTACACCATTATTTGCAGCCCGCTCCATTTCCCTATGCACTATTACCAAATTACTACTTTGAACATTAGTTAATTCATTACATGGTGGCGCTAACACAATGCTTTCGTCTTCACTGTCATTTCTCAGTTTACTTTGGAGCCTAGTATTACGTTTTTCACACGTCATTATTGCCACAATATTTCACACGATAACACAGAAAAACACAATTTGAAGAGCAAAAATAAGAGAACACATTAACATAGCACTGAAAATAATATCTAGTTAATTGCAAGTGCAGCTGCGAAATACTTGGTGCAAATGTACATGCATGCCACAACTGTTTTACTGTACAACAATGAAAGACAACAACTACAAAGGAGATTCTCTCTACATTTACGCGCTAGCAATAAACAAAATCTACACTAATTACACAAACTACAAGCAACGCCACTACTGCCAGCTAAATAAAAGATTCAAACTTTAAATGCGGACATTTTTAGGTTAGGCTTTACCGTGACTGTTATTGACATTAAATGAAACAATAAGTTTACTGTTACCAGTCACTGTTTATTTGTTTCCACGACGCGTTTCGAAGGTTTAAACCTCCATCATCAGGTGGATATACATCAGTTAATATGGCATTTGTGTGTTTGTGTTGTGTTACGATTTCTTTGGAGGAAGTTGTGACACTGTCTAGTGGAGAAAACAAAACAGACCAAGTTCTGAAATACTGTTTTGTTTTCTCCACTAGACAGTGTCACAACTTCCTCCAAAGAAATCGTAACACAACACAAACACACAAATGCCATATTAACTGATGTATATCCACCTGATGATGGAGGTTTAAACCTTCGAAACGCGCCGTGGAAACAAATAAACAGTGACTGGTAACAGTAAACTTATTGTTTCATTTAAAAGATTCAAACTACGGAAGACACTAACTACTGATAGGCATAGTTAGCGAATGAAAGATTTTAATAGAGAACAAACAATGTATTTACCTTAATAGTCATAATATATATATAGCAGTTCAGGACATCCAGTCTTACAAATTTCAAAACTCGGCCATCTCCCTCCCCACATCCACCACTGCTGGCGGCTCACCTCCAACTGCGCAACGCTACGCGCTGTTCACATCCATCTGCCCAACGCTACAATGGCGAGTATTACAACAATGCCAACTAGCCACAGACTGCACACAGCACAGCCAGTGATCTTCATACAGAGCGCTACGTGGCGTTACCAATAAAAAAACCTAAACAGCCTACTTACAAAGTGAGAAATGTGATCATGTATCATAATCTCATGGAGTGAGTGCCTGGACCAATTGCAGTCTGTACGATTTCATGCTCTAGCGTTGGAAACGGTTGTTTGTCGGATGTGAAGGTAGGACTTGCTCGACGTGTTGTTTTCTGTGGGCTTCGCTGGGATACTGCTCGAAGGCGATCAACATTTTGTCATTGCAAACGCAGCGCTTCACCGCAGTTTGTACCAAGCAAAACTGAATACACAATGCTCCTTGAACAACAGTTACCGACTTCCGTTTTGCTAACTGAAGACACACCAGCTGTTCCGTTGTGGTGTAGCTGACATTTATTACACTAGCATTGTCTAGCAGCCTGCAATAAAAGAATAATAAAAATATTTCGGCAGTATGCAAAAAAAAATATTTCAGAGGTACTCTATTTTTAGTTTAAGGTTTGAAGGAAATAAGTCATACCGCTTCCTTAGTATGAACTTTTGAAAGTTTAAGATTCTTTTGTGCTCACTCAGCGTTTCATTCCTATTATTGTTAAAATGACAGGCAACTGTAGGACGTTAAAAGCGAGAATGACACAAGTTAAATTAGGGAGGAACGGAGGGAAGTAACAAACTGCAATCCCCTCCAGAAGCTAACACTGGAACCACAACTGAGCGTGTCTACATAAAGTTCTGTTTGAAACTATGTAAAGCAGCTGCAGAGTAACACAACTGATGCAGAAAGCTTTTGGAGAGTTCGCTTTATGTCAGACACAGATCTACGACTCGTGTAACGTCTCAAAAGATGACTGACACTGTCTGATGACGAGGTTCGTTCCGTTCGCACGTCAACTGCTGTCACACCAAAAAATATTCAGAATGTGACAGATTTAATTTTGAAAGATCGCAGGCACATCATCCGAGACCTCTGCAACAACTTAAGAATGGGCTATGGTACGTACGAAGGTATTTTGTTAGACGAATATAACATGAAAAGGATTGTGGCGGAATTTGTGCTACAGCTACTTGAATACCATCGGTAGCAACATCGCGTCGAGGTCTAAAGGAAACTGAAACAATTTTTTCAAGAGATCCTCACTTTCTTTCAATGGCTCTCGTTGGTGACGAAAGATGGGTTTATGGCTATGGTCCTGAAGCAAAACAGGAATCGTTCCAATGGAAGACTCCTTCATACCTCGGCCAGAAAAGCTCTACAAGCCAAGAGGAGGTTTGAATCCTTATTGGACTTTTATTTAATGTAAGACGTGTGAGGGAGGACATGAGGAGAAAACGTCCAGAGAAGTAGTGTTACGTACAGCCGAGTACTTCATCATGACAATCCACTAATTCATACGACCCACCTGAAACACTCACCACACGGCTCCCCGTGACTTCTTCCCCATCCCCAAGATGAAAATCATGTCGAAGGGGACGGAGATTTAATACATAGAAGGAGTTTCAAACACAATCCCAGGAGATGGTGAATTCTTCCCCTTCCCCAAGATGAAAATCAAGTCGAAGGGGACGGAGATTTAATAAATAGGAGATTCAAACACAATCCCAGGGGATGGTAACACCTTAACAAAGAAAGACTTCTGGGATGTACTTCAAAACTGGCAGAAATACACTCCTGGAAATTGAAATAAGAACACCGTGAATTCATTGTCCCAGGAAGGGGAAACTTTATTGGCACATTCCTGGGGTCAGATACATCAATCACATGATCACACTGACAGAACCACAGGCACATAGACACAGGCAACAGAGCATGCACAATGTCGGCACTAGTACAGTGTATATCCACCTTTCGCAGCAATGCAGGCTGCTATTCTCCCATGGAGACGATCGTAGAGATGCTGGATGTAGTCCTGTGGAACGGCTTGCCATGCCATTTCCACCTGGCGCCTCAGTTGGACCAGTGTTCGTGCTGGACGTGCAGAGACGACGCTCCATCCAGTCCCAAACATGCTCAATGGGGGACAGATCCGGAGATCTTGCTGGCCAGGGTAGTTGACTTACACCTTCTAGAGCACGTTGGGTGGCACGGGATACATGCGGATGTGCATTGTCCTGTTGGAACAGCAAGTTCCCTTGCCGGTCTAGGAATGGTAGAACGATGGGTTCGATGACGGTTTGGATGTACCGTGCACTATTCAGTGTCCCCTCGACGATCACCAGAGGTGTACGGCCAGTGTAGGAGATCGCTCCCCACACCATGATGCCGGGTGTTGGCCCTGTGTGCCTTGGTCGTATGCAGTCCTGATTGTGGCGCTCACCTGCACGGCGCCAAACACGCATACGACCATCATTGGCACCAAGGCAGAAACGACTCTCATCGCTGAAGACGACACGTCTCCATTCGTCCCTCCATTCACGCCTGTCGCGACACCACTGGAGGCGGGCTGCACGATGTTGGGGCGTGAGCGGAAGACGGCCTGACGGTGTGCAGGACCGTAGCCCAGCTTCATGGAGACGGTTGCGAATGGTCCTCGCCGATACCCCAGGAGCAACAGTGTCCCTAATTTGCTGGGAAGTGGCGGTGCGGTCCCCTACGGCACTGCGTAGGATCCTACGGTCTTGGCGTGCATCCGTGCGTCGCTGCGGTCCGGTCCCAGGTCGACGGGCACGTGCACCTTCCGCCGACCACTGGCGACAACATCGATGTACTGTGGAGACCTCCCGCCCCACGTGTTGAGCAATTCGGCGGTACGTCCACCCGGCCTCTCGCATGCCCACTATACGCCCTCGCTCAAAGTCCGTCAACTGCACATACGGTTCACGTCCACGCTGTCGCGGCATGCTACCAGTGTTAAAGACTGCGATGGAGCTCCGTATGCCACGGCAAACTGGCTGACACTGACGGCGGCGGTGCACAAATGCAGCGCAGCTAGCGACATTCGACGGCCAACACCGCGGTTCCTGGTGTGTCCGCTGTGCCGTGCGTGTGATCATTGCTTGTACAGCCCTCTCGCAGTGTCCGGAGCAAGTATGGTGGGTCTGACACACCGGTGTCAATGTGTTCTTTTTTCCATTTCCAGGAGTGTATTTGGATGGGCTGAATTCGCTCCCGGATTGACTACTTTGAATCTGTCGGTGTAGAATATAATGTAGTTAAGACGTGTAAGGTTTTCACATGTTTTTGCCGCTGTAAATAATTCACCTTTACTCTACTGGGACAAAGATGTATGAGTGCGCTGCATGAGTAGTGGATAAGATCCCTGATTCTGTGTTTAATGTAATCGGTGGTGCGCCTGGTAGCCTGTCACCTGTGCACCGCTGGGGTATTCTTATTAGAGCCATAGTAGCGAGCAGTTGAGTTTTAGAGGAGGAGATCTAATATTAGTGAATCTGGGAGAAATTATCTGGAATACTTTATTTTGGAGATGAAAAGTTGTGTACACAGCTATTTTATTGATTGTATTGATGGAGATGATTTTTGTGGGAATATTTAAAGGTAACCAGTGCACAAGCAAGAATGGAATGTTTGTTTCTCAGAACTATCGATTGCAGGAAACTGTCACGTAGATAAATAATATTTATGGTATGTGTTAATATATCACTTTGCTTTCATAACGTCACAAATTGTTTGAAATGTCTGTAATTTTCATAATGAGATAGTTTAGTAATGTTAGAATTTTTAATTTTCTTTAAAGTAATACCTTCGTCCGTTAGTCTTAGTAAAGTTCAAAATATTTTATGTGTGCATTGCACCGTACTTACATCACACTCAGCCACAGATTGTTTCTGACAAGCAAAGAAAAATTTAGAGTAGATTATTTTTCTTTAGCTGCTGCATTTCCTGATTTCAGTTTGCTTTCGAGAACATCAGAGAAGGATGAAAGTTAAATTTTTCCTAGAGGGTCACTTTGCATTCTTATGTGCAAACAGTACGTTGTCAGCATTTTCGGATTTTGTACTAAGTAAGCAGATTTATTTACAGCGAACACTGAAGACAATGAAGCATCACTACCATTCTGAGCACAAGTTACAGCCAGGTACGAGCTGGATTGCAGGGGTTCCGCATACCAGCAGTTGAGAAGGCAAATAGAGGCTACAGGGCTGTAGAAATGCCGGAGAGGGCACATACAGCAGTTTTCACTGCTCAAGTGACAGGCAGAAGGGGGCTACTGGCAAACTTCGTGTGTTGTGCGTACGTGTCGTAGAGCGGCACGTTGACAAAACAGAGGTTCAAATGGTTCAAATGGCTCTGAGCACTATGGGACTTAACATCTGTGGTCATCAGTCCCCTAGAACTTAGAACTACTTAAACCTAACTAACCTAAGGACATCACACACATCCATGCCCGAGGCAGGATTCGAACCTGCGACCGTAGCAGTCGCGTGGTTCCAGACTGCACGCCTAGAACCGCTAGACCACCGCGGCCGGCGCAAAACAGAGGCACATAGCCAAGTATAAATAGGTGCCCTTTTCTAATGAGATTCATTCAAGTGTGGTAGTTCCCCTGGACGGTGGGGCGTATCCCACCACCTGGCTACATGCAGCAACAGATGGGGCGCCAGCATCCCAGTCCACAGCAGGTCATTGGTTCGACCCTCTGAGGCCGACGCGGGGTCTGCAGCCAGCCAGTGGCAGGCCACTCTTCGGCTCGCTACTGCTGGCAGTCTTCTCGACTTCCGACAAACGTCGGAGACATCCCAATGCGAGGCCCGCAGATTCGGACGCCGGATCGCCGGCGCCGTGATCTCAGCTATGCCTGCGAGGAAGAAGCAGCAGCGGGGCTGACCTACGGCTCCCATCGGAGCAGCACAGAGACAACGAGGATGGTGGCCTCTGAGTCAGCTGCCGTCCTGACATCATTGGAACTCAGCAAGATGTACAGGGCGTGCTCGACACAGTGTTGCATCACACGGGCCGCTGGGGTGCTTCCTCAGCATTACGGGGCCCTGTGATGCATACCAAGAGCAACGAGGGGACCGTAGCTAAAAAACAATAAATCATTTGGAAAGTTCTCGCCAAGTTTTAATACGTCACATTCTACCTCCCGGCCCATCCACTGCATTACCATCAAACAGTTATTTTCTTGCATACTGTCCAGTATTTCATTTCATGGCTATTTAAGTCAGACCTTGCGCTTTATGTTACGTTACTTTCATAAAGTACTTCGGTATCGAGTGTCAGTTAAATAGTTTTCACTGAGAATAGAATTAGATTTGTGGCGTTTAATTGGATTAAGTTTCGTTATTTCAAACCAGAATTTCGTTAAGATTTAGGTTTTGTTTCTTCATATGCGCATCACAGGGCCAACCAACAGTCAGTTTTTTAGCAGTTAAATAAGATACCTAAAGCTCAAGTTACACAAGGAGAAAGTTTGTGAAAAAAAAAGAATATTCAGTATTACACACATAGGTGAATTAGAAAGAAAGCTTACACGCGTAACAGTTTTAATAAATTGTGAGATCTTTTGGATGCCAACTTGTATTTGGCCATGAACAAACGCTGCTGCTAAAAGTGTCAAATACACACTCTCTCTCAAATGAAGCCACACAATGCTTTTACTGATTTAACATCTAGAAGATAAATGCTAAGCATGCATACGGGTAAGTCTTCAGGATGGTGTTTAGGAGGACGCCTGTGTAATTCTCCAATAGATTTTTTTGGACTCCTATTAAGTCAAAGACAGCTGCATGAGACACGTTACCGAAACAAAAAGTATTCCTGTGTTGAAGCTGTTGTAGCCTTCAGTCAGAAGACTGGTTTCGTATTGGTTTCGCCGCCAGTCGACCCTTTGCGTAACTTTTGCCATCTACATCCATTTGAACCTACTTCCTGCAGTCAACCTTTGGTCTCCCTCTGCAATTTTTACCCTCCATTACCAAACTGACGACTGTTTCATGTCTCAAGAAGTGTCTTACCAACCGACTTCTTTTTTTTTCTTTATTGTGATTTCATTCCTCTGCCCCATAATTGCAGGGGAGAACTGCCAGCAGCACAAAGCGCCGATCTTCAGCCGAGTGACATGACAACTAATACGAGAATAAAATGTTACATATTAGGCGATAAAAAAGGGGGACATAAAACAGAGTAAGGGGAGATAATGGAATTAAAAATTCGACATAAAATTAAAAGAACACAGTTGGCGATTCTTAAAACACAAAGGAGACACTGAAGGCACTGCACAGGTTAAAAGTCGGCCACAGTATTAAAAACACTCCAGAACAACACACTTTAAACCCACTTGGAGCACACACAATGAAGAATAAAACTGCCCAGTGGGACCTGCCGAGGGAGAGGCTGGAGAGGATGGAAAAGGAGGGGAGAGCAAGATGCCGCAGGCGAGGGGGCGGGATGAAAAGAACAGGAGCGTCAGCGGGTACAACAAGAGGCAGGAGACTGGTGGGGCAGGAGATGAAGAGGGAAGACAAGGCAGGAGGGAGTGCAGAGACACTGAAGGGGAGCACAAGAGAGCGAGGGGGAGTAGGAGGGGAAAGCCGCTCAGGAGAAGGGAGGGGGAGGAGAGGGAGCCCTGAGGAGGAAGCAGGAGGAAGATGGGGTTAGAGTTGGTGGAAAGGGTAGATGTCAGGGCGAAACTCATCATCCAGGAGGGGTAGATGATGGAAATTGCATTGGGAAAGGAGGTGGAGGGTGTGGAGATGGAGAGAGGGTGGGACACAATGGTAAAGGCGCGACAACTGGCTGGGGGTAGAGAGGAAAGGAGATACCAGGGGGTGAGGGGGATCAATGTGGCGGATAATATAGAGTGTGCAGAGGTGTTCAAGGAAAAAGAGAAGGTGGGGGAAGGGGATGAGGTCGTAGACGATGCGCGTGGGGGATGGAAGGCGGAAGAAGAAGGCGAGGCGAAGCGCATGGCATTCGAGGATATGGAGGGATTTATAGAACCTGGGAGCGGCGGAAATCCAAGCCACATTGGCATAACATAGGATGGGGTGGATCAAAGATTTGTAAGTGTGAAGGATGGTGGAAGGATGCAGACCCCATGTCTGGCCGGACAGGAGCTTCAGGAGGCAGAGTCTGTTTGTGAGCTTCGTGTTGGATGGTAAGGAGATGGGGAGTCCAGGTGAGGTGGCAGTCGAGGATGAGGCCAAGGCATTTGAGGGTAGGAGTGAGGTGGATAGGACGGCCATAAATGGTGAAGTAGAAATCATGGAGATGGAAGGAGCAAGTGATGTGGCCTAGGATGATCGCCTGGGCCTTAGAGGGGTTGATACAGAGGAACCACTGGTTGCACCAAGCGGTGAATAGGTGAAGGTGGGTTTGGAGGGTACGTTGGGACCGTTGAAGCGTAGGATAAAGGGTTAGGAAGGCGGTGTCATCAGCAAACTGGAGGAGATGAACAGGAGGGGGAGGTTTGGACATATCAACAGTGTACAGGAGATGGAGGAGAAAGGAACGGATGGAGCCTTAGGGCACAATGGCAGAGGGATACAAAGTATGGGAGTTGGAATTGTGGATAGTCACATACGAGGGTCTATGGGAGAGAGAGGAAGCAACGAGATGGACAAAGTTGATGGAGAGAGCATAGGTCTGAAGTTTGAAGAGAAGCCCGGGATGCCAGACACTGTCATAGGCGTTCTGGAGGCCAAGGGAAACAAAGATAGCGGAGCGATGGGAGTTGAGTTGGAGGGAAAGACGATTGGTAAGGTCAAGGAGCTGGTCGTCGGCGGAGAAGGAAGGCCGGATGCCACATTGGGTAAGGAGAAGGAGGTGGTGCTGGTTAAAGTGACGTTGAATACGGTGAGAGAGGATGGTCTTGAAGACCTTATTGAACACGGAGGTGAGGCAGATGGGACGATAAGAAAAGGTATCAGAGGGGGGGTTTGTTACGTTTTGGGAACAGCAGGACACGGGAAGACTTCCACAGGTCGGGGTAAAGACCAATGGAGAGGGACTTCTTCTTTTACTCTAGTTGTGCTATAAATGTATTTTCTCCCCAAAGCTATTCATAATCTCTTCATTAGTTATATGCTTTCCCCACCAGTCTTCAGCATTCTTCTGTTGCGCCACATTTCGAAAGCTTCTATTATCTTCTTGTCTGAACTATTTATCGTCGAAGTTTCACTTCCTATCTCTCATATTTCGTGCTACAAGTGGAACGGTTGTGTCACAGTACAGTTTTGCAATTATCTTAATACACGTTCCATATGTTCGGCGTCAACGAGGAGTAACCACTCACAGACGGTAGGGGACAGCACTGGCAGTGAAGAGTATATAATGCTGGTCGGGGGACGCAGAGAACAGTGCTGTCGTTGTCACAATGCAGAAACGGAGCGATTGATCTGACTTCCAAATGGGCATGATCATTCGGTTTCCGGCCAAGAGTAGAAGCATTTCCGAAATGGCTGCGTTTGTAAATTTCTTGCGTGCTACCGAATATCGTTCATGGCAAAATGCCCCTATCCAAAACTGGAGCCGTGGCAATTGCGGTGCTCCATGGGCCATAGATGGCAAGAGTGAACGATGGCTGCGAAGAGGTGTATGTACTAAAAGACGTGCGACTGTTGAGCAACTGTCCACCCAGATGAACCAAGAGGCTATCATCAGTGTCTCCTCAATAATGAACATATTTTCTTCTATTGTTGTAGGTATAGATATCACTATTCTTTTAAATTGTAATGGACGATCATTTATGACGAATTTCATTAGCGAATATATGTTTTTGTGAAGGTGGAGCTGAAATGCCTAAGTTCTTTAAGAGGTACCCAAAATGTGACTGCAAGTGAACACAGCATATACTTACTGCTTGCTTTTGTGCAAAACTGTCGATGCAGTAACGTACTGTCTTGCCTTATGCGTCATCTTTAGTTAATTTTCCTGATGATGCCGTTGTAATAATGGGTGACTTCAACTCACCAGGTACAGATTGGGAGTATTACGCCATCAAAACTGGTGCCACAATAGGGATTCGTGTGGCATTGTTTTGGATGTCTTGTCCGAAAATTATCTTGAGCAGATAGTTAGAGAACCAACTCGTGAGGGTAACGTCTTTGACCTCCTGGCAAGAAACAGACTGAACTTATCGAATCAGTTAGCGTGGTGGAAGGTATCAGTGATCATAAGGCTGTGACAGCATCTAAGGCGACAGGTCCTACAAGGAATGTTAAAAAAGGTAGGAAGATATATTTGCTCAACAAGGCTGATAGGATACAAATTTCAAAATATCTCAACAGTCAGTATCAAATATTCGGTGTCGAGGACGAAGATGTGGAGAACAAATGGAAAAAAAATTCAAAGGCATCGTTCAATACGCCATAGACAAGTATGTTCCGAGTAAGCTTTTAAGGGGTGGGAAAGATCCACCATGGTTTAACAGCTGTGTTAGAAAAGCGCTACGTAAACAAAGAGCCCTTCATCTCATATTCCCGAGGAGTATATCGTTCAAATAGTAAATATTCACCGAATACGGCATATCCAAGTAACGTGCCATTGACATGTAAACACCATTCGACGGTTTCGCAATACAACACTAATAGGAACGGTAAGACTAGTATCGTCGAATCAAGCGAATGTGAATGATGTATTCCTTCCAAGAACGAGTCGATTTGATTCTCATTTTCGGAGAACGCCAACGTCACTCAGTGAGAGCTTAACACTTATACGCTGAAAAACATCCTCAACGTACTCACACTACACGTCGTACATTTAAATATGTGTATGATAAATTGAGAACAACTGGATCTGTAAAGCGTCGGAAATGTATCCGGCAAAGGAAAGTTGCTAACGAGGAAACGGAAATTGGTAGTCTTGGCGCCGCTGTTTGAGATCCTTATGTTAGTTCGCGTCAAATCGCAAGGGAATCTGGCATGAATCAGAGTAGCATTACTCGCGTTCTGTATCGCCACAAATATCATCCTTACGATATCAGTCTCCACCAAGAATTAACTGGAACGGATTGTATGCGTCGCTTTGAATTCTGCCGGTGGGCTCAACTTCAGATTCAGAGGGATGACACATTTCTTAATTTGATTTTAGTTACTGTCTAGGCTACGTTCACGAACCATGGAAATGTTAATTTGCATAATATACATTATTGGGCAATTTGGTTGTGGCTAGTAGCATACCAAAAAGCGTGGTCAATGAATGGAGGACAGAATTATAGGCCCATACTTCATCGAAGGAAATCTTAGTGGTAGGAAGTACATCACATTCCTGCAAGAAACATTATGTCCGTTATTGAAAGCAATATCTTTAGGAATAAGGAACAGAATGTGGTATCAACTCGACGGATATACGGCAAATTTTTCGCTGATGGATAGAAATGAGTTGCAGAGACAATTCCCAGATCGTTGGATTGGACGCGGAGGAGATGTCTCGTGGCCGGCTCGTTCGCCAGACTTGACGCTTCTGGATTTTTCTTGTGGGTATTCGTAAAAGACATTGTTTATAAAGAGGTTCCAGTTACACCTGAAGGTGTGTGAGAGAGAATTGTTAGAGCATGTGCTTCGATAAGTGCCGATGTAATAAGGAATACCACTCAATCCATATAAGATTGCAGCACTGCATTGAGCCCAATGGTCATCACTTCGAACACCTTCTGTAAATGGGCGTTCATGCCACCTTTGAGCCTCCGTTGACCTTCAAAGAACTTACTGTTACACATCATTGGATTCGTTTAGATAGCTGCTATTAGAAAATAAGTATCAAACTGTAGCATCCCATTTAAAAAAAAAACGAAGTTGACCTTCATATCTCTGAAGCGACCTCACTTAGCAACAAAACACCAGCGTTATATTTAGGCCCCTGTTGTCCCATGCAACTCCTGTCCCACAAAGTTTTCAGTGAGAATTTGCAGAACGACCTGCAGAGAACTGATGAATGGTGCAGACTCTGGCAGTTGACCCTGAACGCAAATAAATGTAACATATTGCGCATACATAGGAAAAGAAATCCGCTACTCCACAGCTACTCTATTGATGACAAACTGATATAGACAGCGTCTGCCCTAAAATATCTAGACGTAACTATCCAAAGTGACCTTAAATGTAGTGACTACATAAAACAGATAGTAGGAATAGCAGACACCACACTCAGATTCATCGAAAGAATCTTCAGGAAATGTAACTCACCCACGAAAGAAGTGCCTTATAAGGCGCTTGTTCACCCGATTCTTAAGTATTGTTCATCTATCTGGGATCCCTATCAGGTAGGACTGCTAGAGGAGATAGAGAAGTTCCAACGAAGAGCGGCGCGTTTCGCCACGGGATCGTTTAGCTGGCGAGAGAGCGTTACGGAGATGCTAAACAAACTCCACTGGCAGACGTTACAAGAGAGGCATGGTGAATCACGGAGAGATTTACTCTTGAAATTTCGTGACAGCACTTTTCAGGAGCAGTCCGACAACATACTACTTCCCCCCCCCCCCCCCACACACATACATTTCGCGTATTGACTATGAGGAGAAAATTCGAGACATTAGAACCAATACAGAGGCTTACCGACAATCATTTTTCCACGCACTAACAGGGCTCGAAGGATCAGATAGTGGTACCGAAAGTACCCTCTGCCACACATCATTAGATGGTTTGCGGAGTATAATCTAGACGTAGGTCATAAATGGCTCTGTCCCCACACCAGTTGTGTATCTTGTGACATTTCATTCACTAACTCTGTTTTCTTCCTGTAAGATAAAGCCATGCAGTTCTTTTCGGATATCCTGTTTTCCTGAATCGCAAACTTTTGGTGTGTGACATCTATTTCTTTAACTTGTGTTTTAATTGCGCTTGCACCGCGTTTTACATTGTTCATGTCAGCTGTGACTGCATCTTTGACACGACATAACCGTTACCCTAGGGCTTCTTGAGTTCATGGGTATATTGTGTGTTCCCACCTCGCACCATATAACGGTACATCCAGTATTGTCGAACACGGTTGACTTCATGACCCAGGTGTTATGGTGCGGAGAGGCATAATTTTGGGCATACTGATCTCCACACCTTTGAACACGGTACATTCACCAGTACACGTTGTTGTGACGCTTCGCCAAGTGTGTCTTTTCGCGGGTGCAGTCCGTCCTGACTTAATTTTTATGGCTGGTGATGCGCAACCACTTCGAAATGCGCTGGTGGAGTAATTCTTGGAACCAGATGGAACGGAAATAAATTCGGCAAATGGACTGTCCTCTCCGCCCTCCGAACTTAAATTCCACCGTGCATGTGTGGCATGATTTGGAGAGACATATGCAGTATGTCGACATGCTCCAACGTCCATGTAGTGCTCGTCAATTGCGCTAGTGGAGGAATGGAACGCCCTACCAGTGACTTCAGTGTAGTTACTTGTCTTCGATTAAAAGTGCTATTTCCGTTCGTCTCGTTGAGTATTTCTTTTAGTTACCTCCTGTACTGCATTGTTCTAAGTTTCATCTAGCTGTATTACTTGGCTGACACATCATGCGAAAATTACTTTCGTCCTTATGTTTTGCACACCAGTCTATTTAAAGATGTGTCACGTATGACGATTGAATGTTTGCGGGTAGATATGGAGTATGGCGCACGTGTAAGCGCGGTATTTGAGCAATCGCTTGCAGACAGGTGTTAAGCGAACATTGCGGCACGTCACGAGTCAACCGAGATGGTAGTATGCGGTGCGAGGCGCATGGGTCATAGCATACCGAAGATGACACAAGAAACTGGATATACAAGTTCAGCAGTATCTAAGGCTGATCTTCAGCATCGCTGGAAACAATGTTTCCATTCGTGAACAGCCACGGGGGACGACCACGCGCATTTGAGGAACGGATGTCTCTTAGCTTCCTTAAAGCTATACTGCTGGCCATTGAAATTGCTACACCACGAAGACGATGTGATGTGCTACAGAAGCGAAATTTAACCGACAGGAAGAAGGTGGCTGTAATATGTAAATGATTAGCTTTTCAGACCATTCACACAAGTTTGGCGCCGGTTGCGACACCTACAAAGTGCTGACATGAGGAAAGTTTCCAACCGATTTCTCATACACAAACAACAAAAAATGGTTCAAATGGCTCTGAGCACTATGGGACTTAACTTCTGAGGTCATCAATCTCCTAGAACTTAGAACTACTTAATCCTAACTAACCTAAGGACATCACACACATCCATGCCAAAGGCAGGATTCGAACCTGCGACCGTAGCGGTCGCGCGGTTCCAGAATGTAGCGCCTAGAGCCGCTCGGCCACTCCGGCCGGCTACACAAACACCAGTTGACCTTCGTTGCCTGGTGAAACGTTGTTGTGATGCCTCGTGTAAGGAGGGGAAATGCGTACCATCACGTTTACGACTTTGATAAAGGTCGGATTGCAGCCTATCGCGATTGCGGTTTATCGTATCGCGACATTGCTGCTCGCGTTGGTCGAAATCCAGTGACTGTTAGCAGAATATGGAATCGGTGGGTTCAGGAGGGTAATACGGAACGGCCTCGAATCACTAGCAGTCGAGATGACAGGCGTCTTATCCGCATGGCTGTAACGGCTCGTGCAGCCACGTCTCGATCCCTGAGGCAACACATGGGGACATTTGCAAGACAACAACCAACTGCACGAACAGTTCGACGACGTTTGCTCCAGCATGGACTATCAGCTCGGAGGCCATGGCTGCAGTTACCCATGACGCTGCATCACAGACAGGAACGCCTGCGATTGTGTACTCAACGACGAATCTGGGTGCACGAATGGCAAAACGTCATTGTACGTCTGTGTACAGCATCATGATGGTCGCATCCGTGTTTGGCAACATCGAGGTGAACGCACATTGGAAGCGTGTATTCGTCATCGTCATACTGGCGTATCTCCCGGCGTGATGGTATGGGGTACCATTGGTTACACGTCTCGGTCACCTCTTGTTCGCATTGACGGCACTTTGAACAGTGGACGTTACATGTCAGATGTGTTACGACCCGTAGGTCTACCCTTCATTCGATCCCTGCGAAAGCCTACATTTCAGTAGGATAATGCACGATCACATGTTGCAGGTCCTGTAAAGGGCCTTTCTGAAAACAGAAAATGTTCGACTGCTGCCGTGGCCAGCACATTCTCCAGATCTCTCACCAATTGAAAACGTCTGGTCGATGGTGGCCGAGCAACTGGCTCGTCACAATACGCCAGTCACTGCTCTTGATGAACTGGGGTATCGTATTTAAGCTGCATGAGCAGCTGTACCTGTACACGCCATCCAAGCTCTGTTTGCCTCAATGCCTAGGCGTATCAAGGCCGTTATTACGGCCAGAGGTGGTTGTTCTGGGTACTTATTTCTCAGGATCTATGCACCCAAATTGCGTGGATATGTAATCACATGTCAGTTCTAGTATAATATATTTGTGCAGTGAATAAATACCTGTTTATCATCGGCATATCTTCTTGGTGTAGCAATTTTAACGACCAGTTGTGTATATGGGGTATCGACGGTCTAATTGGAGTTATTTCACTGCTTATCTGAATCTAAGTTATCAGAAACCCACTCCTACCGGGACTCAAACGAGACAAATGCACCTGATAGGCTTCAACAGCCGACGACCGGTATCACATCCAGTGCCTTCCTATGACGTTGGGCTATCGATGCAGTACCTGTGGGGCTTGGGAAAAAAGACGAATGTGCTCCTGTTTAAAAAATTCTGACTGAAAAGCGCGGTTCCAACTGCCTCATTCTACTTCCATCAGCCCCCTTAAAAATTTTCCAAAAATTTTGGCATTTGAACCTATTCGCGCTCTTTTTAAAACACAACCACACCTCACTCCCACAAGTTCCTCTAATTGTAACTTGCTCACTACTCCATCGCTGTGTCGCTCATACCCATCCACTCCACCTTGCCCATTCTCACTCACTCATTCAGCCCAATTCGTTGTCATTATCTCTTTGCGTCTCTTTAAGTGTCGCTGCCTTCTGTATCACAGCCAGTCTCCTTCGTACTGTACTGCCACTACTATTAAATACACTCCTGGAAACTGAAATAAGAGCACCGTGAATTCATTGTCCCAGGAAGGGGAAACTTTATTGACACATTCCTGGGGTCAGATACATCACATGATCACACTGACAGAACCACAGGCACATAGACACAGGCAACAGAGCATACACAATGTAGGCACTAGTACAGTGTATATCCACCTTTCGCAGCAATGCAGGCTGCTATTCTCCCATGGAGACGATCATAGAGATGCTGGATGTAGTCCTGTGGAACGGCTTGCCATGCCATTTCCACCTGGCGCCTCAGTTGGACCAGCGTTCGTGCTGGACGTGCAGACCGCGTGAGACGACGCTTCATCCAGTCCCAAACATGCTCAATGGGGGACAGATCCGGAGATCTTACTGGTCAGGGTAGTTGACTTACACCTTCTAGAGCACGTTGGGTGGCACGGGATACATGCGGACGTGCATTGTCCTGTTGGAACAGCAAGTTCCCTTGCCGGTCTAGGAATGGTAGAACGATGTGTTCGATGACGGTTTGGATGTACCGTGCACTATTCAGTGTCCCCTCGACGATCACCAGAGGTGTACGGCCAGTATAGGAGATCGCTCCCCACACCATAATGCCGGGTGTTGGCCCTGTGTGCCTTGGTCGTATGCAGTCCTGATTGTGGCGCTCACCTGCACGGCGCCAAACACGCATACGACCATCATTGGCACCAAGGCAGAAACGACTCTCATCGCTGAAGACGACACGTCTCCATTCGTCCCTCCATTCACGCCTGTCGCGACACCACTGGAGGCGGGCTGCACGATGTAGGGGCGTGAGCGGAAGACGGCCTAACGGTGTGCGGGACCGTAGCCCAGCTTCATGGAGACGGTTGCGAATGGTCCTCGCCGATACCCCCGGAGCAACAGTGTCACTAATTTGCTGGGAAGTGGCGGTGCGGTCCCCTACGGCACTGCGTAGGATCCTACGGTCTTGGCGTGCATCCGTGCATCGCTGCGGTCCGATCCCAGGTCGACGGGCATGTGCACCTTCCGCCGACCACTGGCGACAACATCGATGTACTGTGGAGATCTCCCGCCCCACGTGTTGAGCAATTCGGCGGTACGTCCACCCGGCCTGCCGCATGCCCACTATACGCCCTCGCTCAAAGTCCGTCAACTGCACATACGGTTCACGTCCACGCTGTCGCGGCATGCTACCAGTGTTAAAGACTGCGATGGAGCTCCGTATGCCACGGCAAACTGGCTGACACTGACGGCGGCGGTGCACAAATGCTGCGCAGCTAGCGCCGTTCGACGGCCAACACCGCGGTTCCTGGTGTGTCCGCTGTGCCGTGCGTGTGATCATTGCTTGTACAGCCCTCTTGCAGTGTCCGGAGCAAGTATGGTGGGTCTGACACACCGGTGTCAATGTGTTCTTTTTTCCATTTCCAGGAGTGAACTACCGTCTCACTGCCAATGCGTCCCTCTTGCTCTCTCTCTCTCTCTCTTACTGCTGCTATCTCACTCATTCCTTCCAATTTCCGCTGTATCTTCTCACTGTCACTATCTCTTTCTTCCTCGTTGTCATTGTCATAGACCGGGGACCTTTTGCATGTGATGCAGACGTGATAACCGCTACACTACGGAAACGAGGACACGCTGAGTCCATCCTTGTACACTCGAAGACGCCTCAGCCTTTCTTTCGTCCGCGCATGCACACACCATAGTTCTTCTGACAGCCTGAAACCCATCGCAGCCGAGGGCTCAGCAAGTCTTCGGGGTGCTCGAGAGGGTGTCTGTCGTAGCATCCCGAACGAGATAGTAGCATTTCGCGCAGTCGTTATTTCAAGTCACATTAACAAAAACAATCACCTCTTTCGCAGCAGGCAGTGCGTTATCACTGGATCTAACCCACTTGCACCTTCTCGTACTCTTTATTCCGTTCTGACCGGCGCTGTCTCCTTCACTCTTTTCCTGGCACTGTTCTGTCACTGTTCACTACCACTGTGTCGTCCTGTTTCTCTCATACCGCAATTGTCTCCTTCGCACTTTCTGTTCCACAACCACTGCCTACGATCTTCCAGTATTTAACACTTATCTGTCTCTTTCCCTCTGCAACTGTCTCCTTCAGCATAAAAAAGCGCAAATACGTTCGCAAGCCAAAATATTTGATTTTAAAGGTGCTGAGGAAGATAGAATGGGGCAGCTGATACCCCACTTTTCACTTACAGTCTTTTAAACAGGCGCGTATACGCCTTTTTGTGCTCCTATAGCAGTATTTTTTCGCTGGTTCCCTTCCTTTTTCTCCTACAGTAGAGCATGTTACTCATATATGAAAAGAACTTCATGGGCCAATAAAATTTTGATAGTTTACTTAATTGAAATTGAACAACGCAAAACTAATTTTACACCTCAGACCGGGTTTTGCGTGCATGAAAGTATTGCATGTGCTTCAGTACTACAACATGGAGTTTCCAGAACGCTTCTGATGACAATGGACACACTTTGCAGCATATTTCTCCGTGCTACGTCACTTTATAAACTACGCTTTCACCTCACACAGAATTTTACGTGCTTATCATACGTTCACAAGTGGGGTAACTTTGAACCTCTGCATCTCGGAAATGGATCTTGTTCGAGATCGGGATCATAGGAATAAATTGTAAATTGCTGTACCTAGGAATACGCGGTCCGATCTTGGTATGAAAAATTCATATTTTTGCGGTGTTTCTCGATAACTTATACAGATTTTTGAAAAATGGAAAATGGCCCTGCTAGATAAATGCCTAAATATTATACAGTTAAAATTTGAGCAATTTGTGGCAGTTTGTTATTTAAACATTTTCTCTGGTTTTCTCAGAAACCGCTGATGAACTAAATGGTACCTGCGTAAACCCCTTAAGGCGCACGGTAGACAACATCTAGTGGAACAAGATCTAACCGATTTGTTCATTTTCTCTAAGCTCAAGGAAATACGTCTTATTCAAACTTTGACCCTGTACTCTAGGATTTTTACAGTAAGACGATCCTTCTGTAAGGTGTACAAGGAATATGCAGAACACTTGACCCTACATTTGTATCGCGAATAGAACCCGAGGTACGAGCCCAGGAAAAATCTCGTTTTTATGCGCGGCGTTTCGGAGCAAAATTGGTAGCCCATGCTGTCATATCCGTATTGAGGCGAGAGAAGCCTGCAGGTAGCGCTGTTGTATTTGACCAGGAACAGCACTTGTGAGATGCCCTTGCAAGTAAATGCCAGTTGTGGTCATAACTGTGTTCTGTGCAGCTGTGAGAGCATTATGTCGGAGGTAAGTGATCTCGAACGCAGTCAAATTTTTGGTGTTCGTGTGGAGGAAGCTTCCGTAACCAAGCTAGCAGAAATGTTTGGTGTTTCAAGAAGCACCATATCGAAGATTTATGTCCATACAGGGAAAGCGGGAAAACCCTCTCCAATAAGTCACAATGCAGACGAAAGTCTGTGTTGAGCGATCGTGACAGCCGGTCATTGAAGAGGATTCTGACGAAAAATAAGAGAACGAAAGCTGCAAATGAAACTGCAGAGTTAAATGTCGCACTTCCGAATCCTGTCGGCAACAAAACAACACGAAAGGAGCTCGATAAGTTATGAAATTCAGGGCGAGCTGGAATTCCAGAACCACTCATCAGTGGTGCAGATGCCTCTAATAGGGAAACGTGTTACTGAAGCCATACAACCTTGACTCTGGTGCAATGTAAGAAAGTCATTTGGCCGGATGACTCTTGTTTCACACTGTTCCCAAGATCTGATCGAGTTTACATCTGCCGTAGGCCGTTCCAAATCTATGATCCAGACTGCTTGCTACTAAGAGTGGAACGAGGAGGAAGTTGTGTGATCATTTGGATAGCCATGTCGTGGTATTCCTTGAGTCCCATGCATTATGTGGCCATTTTGACTGATCAAGTCCATTCCGTGGTAGAATATTTATTCCCCAACGATGATGCTGTGTTCCAATAGAGGGCCCCTGTTTACACAGCCCATACCGTCAAGAAATGGTTTTGCGAGCGCGAGGATGAATTATCACATCGCCCCTGAGCGTCATACTCAACAGATCTCAGGGTTATTGAGCCGCTGTGGTCTAGTTTGGAGAGGAGGGTGCGTGATCTCTATCTGCCTCCACTGTCATTACCTCAGCTTGCCAATATTTTTCAGGAAGAATGATATAAGATTCCCTTGCAAACAATACAGATCCTGTGTTTATCCATTCCGAAATGACGGGAAGGCATTAAGCATGCTAATGTGTTGTTTTTGGCGTTTCCATATTTTTGTCCACTCCAGTAGATCAAACGTAAAATGTTCGGTTAAGTCCTCATCTCATTGGGCTCAGATTTTACTCATGGCCCATGTTGTAGATGTATGATGGGGCATCATGTCATTTTGCTGCTGACAACAAGACGACGTCTAAAGTGCCGGTATAGTGCAAGAAGAGTTGGTCGAGCAGGCCCAGTGCCTTGTCCTCCAGGAACAATTGACTTCAGTCCTCTGGATTTTTTCAGTATGCTTGGAAATGTGGACTTGCGCCCTCCACACTGGGGTGGTATGTTGCTAGAAACATCTCAATTGGTTTCTTTTGCGGTAGGCAGTCGGTGAATCCCATTAGATGAAGAGCGCTTCCTTTGGGGATTCAGGCAGTTTTTGCGGAAATCAGATACATACACACGCGAAACAAAATGTACGGTGCGTTGCGGAGGATACCATGTACAACTGCTAGCTATTTGCCCTCCTGTTCCGCAAGCAAACAGAACAAGGAAAAAACGATTCTGTATACAGGGTGTTACAAAAAGGTACGGCCAAACTTTCAGGAAACATTCCTCACATACAAATAAAGAAAAGATGTTATGTGGACATGTTTGCGGAAACGCTTAATTTCCGTGTTAGAGCTCATTTTAGTTTCATCCACCTACGCTCAATGGAGCACGTTATCATGATTTCATACGGGATACTCTACCTGTGCTGCTAGAACATGTGCCTTTACAAGTACGACACAACATGTGGTTCATGCACGATGGAGTTCCTGCACATTTCAGTCGAACTGTTCGTGTCTTGACTTTCATTTATGGGGGCATTTGAAAGCTCTTGTCCACGCAACCCCTATACCAAATGTAGAGACTCTTCGTGCTCGTATTGTGGACGGCTGTGAGACAATACTCCATTCTGCAGGGCTGCATTAGCGCATCAGGGTTTCCATGCGACGGTGGGTGGATGCATGTATCCTCGCTAACGGAGGACATTTTGAACATTTCCTGTAACAAAGTGTTTGAAGTCACGCTGGTACTTTCTGTTGCTGTGTGTTTCCATTCCATGATTAATGTGATTTGAAGAGAAGTAATAAAATGAGCTCTAACATGGAAAGTAAGCGTTTTCAGACACGTGTCCACATAACATATTTTCTTTCTTTGTGTGTGAGGAATGTTTCCTGAAAGTTTGGCCGTACCTTTTTGTAATACACTGTATGTCTCCGTATGAGTCGTAATTTCTCTTGTCTCATCTCCGTGCTCCTTACGGGAAATGTAGACTGGTGGCAGTAGAATCGTTCTGCTCTCAGCTTCAGTTCTCTAAATTTTCTCTATAGTATTCCTCGAAAAGAACATCGCCTTGCCTCCGGGGATTCCCTGTTGAGTTTCCAAAGCATTCCCGTGACCCTTGGTTGTTGTACGAGCCTACAGGTAGCGAATCTGGCAGCCGGCTTCTGAATTGCTTCGTTGTCTTCCTTTAATTCGACCTACTATGGTTCCCAAACACACGAGAAGTATTCAAGAATAGGTCACTCTAGTGTCCAATATGCGGTCTCCTTTACAGATGAACCTCAGTTTCCTAAAATTGTCCCAACAAACCGTAGTCTACCATTCGACTTCCCTTCCGTTTCATATCGCTTTACATCGTTACGCCCAGATATTTAAACTACGTAATTGTGCCTAGCAGCACACAACTAATGCTGTATTCGAACATTAAGAGTTTGTTTTCGTACCCTTCTGAATTAACTTGCATTTTTCTGAATTTAGAGCTAGCTGCCATTCATTAACCAACTAGAAATTTTGGCTGTTATCTTATATCTCTCAATAGTCACTCAACGGCGACACCTTCCCATATACCACAGTACCATCAGCAAACAGTCACAGATTGTTGTTGTCCATCCTGTCTGCCAGATCATTTATGTGAAGTATGTAGAAAATAATAGCAAACCTATCACACTCCTGATGATATCTTTGTATGTGATGAACACAAGTTATTATTTAAGAAGTCTTTCAACCACTAACACATCTCGGAACCTATTCCATATGCTCATCCCTTCGTTAACAGCCCGTAATGGGCACCGTGTCAAATACTTTTCGGAAATCTAAAAATATGGAATCTGCCTGTTGCCTTTATTGATAGCTCGCAGTATATAATGTGAAAAAAAGGGAAAGCCGAGTTTCGCATGAGGGATGCTATCTAAAACTGTACTCATTCGTGGACAGAAGCTTTTCCATCTCAAGGAACTTATAGTTGACTGTAATTCTGTGCTTCAATTCTTTTGCCCTTCATACATACATGAGTCACTTGCGCTTTTTTTCTACTCACTTGGGATTTTGCGCAGGGCGAGAGTTTCGCGATAAATGCAATGTAAGTAAGGAGCCAATATCTTAGAGCACTCTTTGTAGAATCGAACTACAATTCCATCCGTACCTGGTGACTTATTTGTTTTCAACTCTTTCAGTTGTTTCTCTACGCCAGTGATTTCTATGTTATCGATACACGAATGAATGGTCAAACGACAATACGTTCGTACGATTCTCCTGCGTGAACGATTTCTTAAACATGAAATTTAAAACACTGGCTTTCATTTCCTATCTTCTTCTGCTATACAAGACCGGTCAACGAAAGACTGGATAGAAGCCTTAGACCCGCTTAGCGATTTTATATAGGATCAGAATTTTCTCGGGTTCTCGGCAACATGTTTTTCTAATATACGACGGAGATTAAAAATGCACGAATCTCTACTAACATTTGCCTGTCGTCATTTGCAAGTTCTCTTTTGAACCTCGAGTGCAACAGCCTTTGCTTCCTCACCATTTTCCGATTTTCGTTGTTAAACCAGGGTGGGTGTTCTCCTTACTTAATCCACTTACTGGGCTCGTACTTTGCTCTTAATTTCTGTACGTCCATCAAACTGGAACTAAATGATGTCATTACATTGTCTAAGTAAAATGCTAACAACTATTTATCTCCTCAGGCTAGAAGAAATACTCTACTAGCCTTCTTGACTGATGTATTAACTTTAGTAACCGTGGTCGCTATGATGACATCATGAACACTAATATCCGTCTCTGTACTGACGCCATCGATAAGGTCAGAGCTGTTTGTAGCTACGAGGTCTAAAACAATCCCATTGCATGTAGGCTGCCAAACTAGATGCTCAAGACAGTTTTCGGAAAACGTCTACAAAATTACTTCGCAAGACTATCTGCCTGTTCCCCCTGCAGTTATTCTATAGGCGTCTCATTTTATACTCGATCCGGATACCTATCAAATTAACCATGACAAATGCGTTAACAAGCTCGCCGACCCTGCTCAGATACGGGACAAAAGCACAAGAAAAAAAGGAAGATTCGAATGTTTTGTGTATTCACACCACAAAGTCAGGTTTTCTAAAATCTGGAGAAACAGTGTCAGACTTTGAACGTCGAAAGCCATTCATAAGCTACGCGTTGCTAAGAAAGCGGTTAAACGCTGTCTAATTACGATGCAGACAAGGAGATGGTATTCACGGCTAACGACTGGAAAATTATGCTGACGTAAATATCGCTTGTGACGCGCTCACTCTGCTATGGAATACCACCGGCAGTAGCCATCCGGCTGGTAATGTTCGTAACGTCAGTTTCAGCAGCGACAGTCATGGTTTCTAACAATTGTTCACGACACGGGTCGACAGCAGGCTGTCGTCTCCAATTACTAATTGTTCACGACATGGGTCGACAGCAGGCTGTCGTCTCCAATTACTATCCAATATTGCTTATCTTGGATACTATCCAAGTCCTTGGTGTAGTATGGGGATAGTAATTTGGGCATCTCGGTATAAACAGAAACGATGTTTCCAGCACAATTGTTCGCCATCCGTGACGTATGAAACATGTTTTCGAACTTCGTGTTGACCACTATTTAACAGACGACAGATGTACTCTGACATCTCAGTACGTTTAATATGTTGTGAAATTTGTCTTGATAATGTAGATGTGCTTGAAATAATATCTGCATCCATTCAACGAATAGAAGGACGATTGCCCACCAGAACAGGGCGCGCGCTAGACTTCCATTATGCAGCTTTCGATGTGGTTCCACGCATTCAGATATTTGTGACTGAGTTATTTGTTCATCGTCGAATTTCTGCAAAGGATCGCGTATGTTTCTAGCATCAGGAAATTCCATATGGAGGCATTTACCTTTTAGTATTGTGCTGCAAAGCACACATCAGTTTTCATGCACAAACATGCTCCAGCATAAGTGAACCATTATCTGTAGCGAATTTGGAAATTTGTGGTAAGGTCTTACGGGACCAAATTGCTGAGGTCATCGGTCCCTAAGCTTAAGCACTACTTAATCCAACTTACGGGGACCACATCCTGCCTATCTAACCCATGTTAGGCAAGTATTTGACCCATTTCTGAAAAAACTATTTGATGCAGGACCTTAATAATTTTACTGTATATTACATGATGCGAATAGAGTCGACTGTACTAAAATATACCCTTATCCATTTTACAGTTTTTAAGAAATACTTTTTTTAATTTTATTAACAAAAAATATTAAGTTTTTTCTGCAGAAAATATTTTTTTTTTGTGTGAACTTGCTAATGGGGGAATATTAATGAATGTAGTACCAGAGGTGGTTTTATGTTGCGCAAGGTCGCTGAAAATTTCATTCATTTATATATGATAGGTTCTGATATAATGGGGAATATTTAATGAAAATTTTAGTTTGCAGGAAATTGACTTTAAAGAAAATAACTTTTGAAATTTCTTACATACAGTTAATTAAAACTGTCCTGCTGCATATAATGGCCCTTATTTGTCCTCTAGCTGGTCTTCCAGCTTCTTGGATGTTTGTCTTGCTTTGTTGGCCATATGTAGATGCAGACCTGTCTCCATCGGCTATCTCATTTTATCGCAATGTTGCAGCCCAGTGATCATATTTTCACCAGGATTAATTCCCAGCTTTTTCAGTACCCAACACTTTCCAATATCATCACAATTGAATGTAACAACAGCATCATGAACTCCTTGTTTCATTGTATACATGCCTACAAATACAGTTTTACGAAGGCGGTTCCAAATTATGCTGTTGAAACATTCATTTGAGTTCTGTGTCTGCCCATGCAGGCATTTCCTTAGAAGGTCAGGATGAGCCAAGTCACTCAAAATAGGTTTAACTGCTGTAATAACAGCAGCAGGAAGAGAATGCTTGTGAGAATAAGATTCTCCAGTTGCCTGAGCCCTACTGTATTTGCACCACGAATTTTCTCCTGATGGACACAATCCATGATATGGCTTACCATCAGTAGAGGACTTATGGAAGAATATGGTCCAAACATCTCTCTTCATTGCCTCCAGATTTTCTTTATTTCTCCTAATCACCTGCCCACAGTATACCTGCAAGTTTTCTATTTCAGTTTTAGTTAACCGACCCTGCCTGGTCAACAATTTTCCATCTTCTATTTTTTTAAATTTTTTTCCTCTCATATCAACAGTTAGTTTTATCAGCCATGTTCCCAAACGTTTTTGAACGTGGCCTACACATTCTATTTTGCTAATAATGGCATATCGATATGGCTTAGAGTTGACAGTGGGTGGGTTGACAGTGGGTGACAGAAAAGTTGGCGTGGTACATAAACACATGTGGTAGGAAAATGCTCTTTAAATGGTCCAAAAAATTATTTTGAGCAAAATCCTTTTCAGAGTACTAAAATAAAACCTTAAGCTATCGAAATATGATGAAAACCAAAAATCGATTTTTTTCGACCTGAACCCCGGTGTGGTCCTCTTAAACTAACTTACGCTAAGGACAACACACACACACTTGTCCGAGGGAGGACTCGAACCTCCAATGAAGGGAGCCGCGCGCACCGTGACAAGATGCCCCTAGACCGCGCGGTTACCACGCGCAGCTTATCAGTGGCTTCTTAATTTATTGAAAACCTGAATGACTAGATTTTGCAGAAACTTTATTAAATTATTGGACAGCTTGCCATAATTCGTTGCGTGCTCATGTCACCTTGTATATGTTCCTCACACGAAGATGAATGCATGGTAACACTGCATTCGTATTTTAGTAACGACATTTGAAGTTTATGGTAATAACAAGGGATCATACTATTTTCTCCGTTTCAGAGAACCGTCCAGTAACAGTACCGTCTTCATTTCATATCCCATGTTTATTGTAACGAACTGTCGTACTTGATGCACAACGCAGTGCTAGAAAAGACAACAACAACCTGGCTACAGTTAGTTTATTTATGCACTAGACACACAAGCAAACCAAAATAGGTTCCTCCTATTCAGGAATACACCACAAAATGATTTAAAAATTTCTGTTTCGGACGGTAAAAATTCTTCAGCAGATTTTGGAGCTAAATCAAGTCTAAAAACGGTAAATAAGTCATCAATTTAAAGGTTGACTTGAACACCATAGTTTCTTTTCTAGGCAGTGTCCTACTAGAGTGGTATCTCTTTGCCTTCCTTCGATCTTTGAACCAATTTACATAATCAGTTACAAATCAGACCCAAATTTAATTCGTACTCTGGAGCACGGGGCAACTCAAGACCGTCGTCAACATTGGATATCGGTTAAGTCTTACATGGCGAGGCCACGACGTTCGAATTACGGATTTACTTCACATTTTCTGCACTGTTAATAGTCCATTAGGAAAACATAATGGGCAAGTAGTAAGGCGTACTAGTTAAGTGATTTCGAGAAAAATCGCAAGAGAGTTTTAAGCTTCAGTGATAAATCGGCGTTGAGGCATTTGGCATGAGTTGGCGGCGATCATATAGTTAGCGTTCAAGCGATCGGAGGATCGATTCCCGCTCATGTTTTCCACTTTATATTTTTTCAACACTAGTCGTGTTATCTCATATATAGGGTATTACAAAAAGGTACGGCCAAACTTTCAGGAAACATTCCTCACACACAAAGAAAGAAAATATGTTATGTGGACACGTGTCTGAAAACGCTTACTTTCCATGTTAGAGCTCATTTTATTACTTCTCTTCAAATCACATTAATCATGGAATGGAAACACACAGCAACAGAAAGTACCAGCGTGACTTCAAACACTTTGTTACAGGAAATGTTCAAAATGTCCTCCGTTAGCGAGGATACATGCATCCACCCACCGTCGCATGGAAACCCTGATGCGCTAATGCAGCCCTGCAGAATGGAGTATTGTCTCACAGCCGTCCACAATACGAGCACGAAGAGTCTCTACATTTGGTACAGGGGTTGCGTGGACAAGAGCTTTCAAATGCCCCCATAAATGAAAGTCAAGACGGTTGAGGTCAGGACAGAGTGAAGGCCATGGAATTGGTCCGCCTCTACCAATCCATCGGTCACCGAATCTGTATTTGAGAAGCGTACGAACAGTTCGACTGAAACGTGCAGGAACTCCATCGTGCATGAACCACATGTGTCGTACGTGTAAAGGCACATGTTCTAGCAGCACAGGTAGAGTATCCCGTACGAAATCATGATAACGTGCTTTATTGAGCGTAGGTGCAAGAACATGGGGCCCAATCATATCACCAACAATGCCTGCCCAAACGTTCACAGAAAATCTGTGTTGATGACGTGATTGGACAATTGTGTGCGGATTTTCGTCAGCCCACACATGTTGATTGTGAGAATTTACAATTTGATCACGTTGGAATGAAGTCTCATCCGTAAAGAGAACATTTGCACTGAAATGAGGATTGACACATTGTTGGATGAACCATTCGCAGAAGTGTACCCGTGGAGGCCAATCAGCTGCTGATAGTGCCTGCACACGACGGAAACAACTGGTTCTCCCGTAGCACTCTCCATACAGTGACGTGGTCAACGCTACCTTGTACAGCAGCAACTTCTCTGACGCTGACGTTAGGGTTACCGTCAACTGCACGAAGAATTGCCTCTTCCACTGCAGGTGTCCTCGTCGTTCTAGGTCTTCCCCAGTCGCGAGTCATAGGCTATATGTTCCGTGCTCCCTAAGACGCCGATCAATTGCTACGAACGTCTTCCTGTCGGGACACCTTCGTACTGGAAATCTGTCTCGATACAAACGTACCGCGACACGGCTATTGCCCCGTGCTAATCCATACATCAAATGGGCATCTGCCCACCCCGCATTTTGTAAACATTGCACTGACTGCAAAACCACGTTCGTGATGAACACTAACATGTTGATGCTACGTACTGATGTGCTGGATGCTAGTACTGTAGAGCAATGAATCGCATGTCAACACAAGCACCGAAGCCAACATTACCTTCCTTCAATTGGGCCAACTGGCGGTGAATCGAGGAAGTACAGAACATACTGACGAAACTAAAATGAGCTTTAACATGGAAATTAAGCGTTTCCGGACACATGTCCACATAACATCTTTTCTTTATTTGTGTGTGAGGAGTGTTTCCTGAAAGTTTGGCCGTACCTTTTTGTAACACCCTGTATATTACATTTGAAAGATAATATGATGAAAAGACACGTGTATCTGCATGAACTTTTATTGAATTACTAATGGTATTTGGTAATTTGCTAATTTTTACTATCACAACTATATTTACCGGGTGATCAGAAAGTCAGTATAAATTTGAAAAATGAATAAATCACGGAATAATGTAGATACAGAGGTACAAATTGACACACATGCTTGGAATGACATGGGGTTTTATTAGAACCAAAAAAATTCAAAAGTTCAAAAAATGTCCGAGAGATGGCGCTCCATCTGATCAGAATAGCAATAATTAGCATAACAAAGTAAGACAAAGCAAAGATGATGTTCTCTACAGGAAATGCTCAATATGTCCACCATCATTCCTCAACAATAGCTGTAGTCGAGGAATAATGTTGTGAACAGCACGATAAAGCAAGTCCGGAGTTGTGGTGAGGCATTGGCGTTGGATGTTGTCTTTCAGCATCCCTAGATATGTCGGTTGATCACGATACACTTGCGACTTCAGGTAACCACAAAGCCAATAATCGCACGGACTGAGGTCTGGGACCTGGGAGGCCAAGCATGACGAAAGTGGCGGCTGAGCAAACGATCATCACCAAACGACGCTCGCAAGAGGTCTTTGGTTCAAATGGTTCTGAGCACTATGGGACTTAACTTCTGAGGTCATCAGTCCCCTAGAACTTAGAACTACTTAAACCTAACTAACCTAAGGACATCACACACATCCATGCCCGAGGCAGGATTCGAACCTGCGACCGCAGCGGTCGCGCGGCTCCAACTGTAGTGCCTAGAACCGTTCGGCCACTCCGGCCGGCCGCAAGAGATCTTTCACGCATCTAGCAATATGGGGTGGTTCTAATAAAATCCCATTCATTCCAAGCAAGTGTGTCAAATTTTACCTCTCTATCTACATTATTCAGTGGTTTATTAAATTTTCAAATTTATACTGACTTTTTGATCACCCGGCATAACTATCCTCAAGTAGACGACAAATGCATAAAGTTTTCCTAAAAGTGTATGCCTGTCGTGATTTTGAAAATCCTTTATACCTGTAATCGTGTAAGCTACCAATAATTGCTTTGCACCAAAACATTTCGATCTGCAAACACAAGTTTGAAGGACTAGGGACAGGCTTAGAAAACCTGAGTCAAACATTGATCAACAAAGGTGTAAATAAAATTTTCAGTACGACTAATCGGAGGATATGTTTCGACTTTAAAAGTTGCACGATGATATTTTTCATACGGGCACCGGATCCATGAATTACAACGGCATCTACTACATCGAATTAATGCTATTTTCCCGCATGCACAAGGAATCCTCAGAGTTTTTAAGGGAGAACAGGATCGTTCACACTTTGAAAAATGTCTCTTTCTTCCAGCCATTTGGATGCAAACCATGCGTAGTGCATTTTCGTAAATATTGCCGAAAATTGGCAATGTATAATTCGATGTATTTTAATAGCATCTTAACAAGAATCAATTTGTCGTTGGCAATCAAATATGAACAAGTTTGAAGCCGCTTGATAGGGTTTTTAACTTGTCTACAGAAACAAGTCACAAAATATTTGTTGTAATAATAAAAATTGGTAATCTGCCAAATAACATTGGAAATTCAATAAAAGTTCCGCAGATACAAATTTCTTTTCATGATATTATCTTTCAAATGTAATATGTACGAAATAATATGATTAGTATGAAAAAATATATAAATTGAGAAAATAACTGAGCGGGATTCGATCCAGCGATCCTCTGATTACGAAGCTTTAACGGTAACCAATTGACCGTCGCCAGGTCGTAATTAAACCCCCAAGGCACCGGTACATCACTGATGTGTAAAGCGCCTAAATAGTACGTCTTAACTACTTGGACATTATATTGTCCTAATGGACTATTAAAAGTGTACCAAATTTGAAGTTATAGGCTGTGTGCCCAACATGTACGATTTCCCATCACTAACACCGAATGTTTTGCCTATCCCAGCGTCGGCGTGACGGTTAATGAAATCGACAATAGCGTCATTGCCGTCGTTGCGGAATTTCGCTGAGAGTTCATCGAGAGATTCAGTAACTAGTTAATGCAACTAAACGCTACCTGCTGGGAGGGTGCTGGAAGCCGCCACCTTGGGGCGACGTTTCTACGCCTGCACAGTATCATGTATAGTCAACTAAACAATAGGAGGTAAAAGTACGGCCACGTTAAGTGCAACTTACTTGCTCGTCCAAAATATAGTGGCGGAGCCCCCACGCACTGCCTCCCTAGATAGAGATCGGCTGTGTTCGGCGGCTGCTCGCAGTAGACGCAACCCCCTTTGCGCATTGCCTTCAGGCGGTGGTCCTAGGAAACACAAAAGGGAAATTAAGTAGCATAACCTCACCCATCCGGAGGACCCTCCAGATGGCTATTTCAAAAGCACCTCTCACATAAAGCGAACACAGCCGTACGCCGGCATCCTCAGAACCGTGATAAATGACTGCTATTCTGACCGAGAGAGAGCAACAGCCTCTTAGGGATCTCACTCGTCGGCCGTTCTGCGATGAACTATTTAACATCATCTCGACTCCTATACTAAAGCATCTGTTAAAGAAGGAAAACACAATCATTTTACACTTGACAACAACTGTTGTATGGTATCGTAAGTTTTTGAGCCGTATTGCGCACCCAGTTCAGAGAACCTCTAACAAGGAGAGGACGCCTACACATCGCCGAATTCGTCCAAACTCATGGTACCTGTAGTTCGTGGTGAGACATGAAAGTGCCCCAAGTGAGAACTTCAGATGGCCAAGCGTTTAGGAAATATAAGGAATTTTGTACTGGTCTATCACCAGGTGCACCTTATCAATTGTCCCTGTGAGGATGTGATTAGGAGCTGGAGTTCGGATGAAGGGTAAGGAAACGGATTCATATTGGAAGGATCGCGGGTTCGACTCAGCCCAGCGACAAATATGTTTGTCCTCCTTGCCAAAGCGTACTCTACTGATGTCACAATTAACCGCAACTTCATATAGGTTATTTTGTATTTCTACGTGCTCAACATCTACACGTTCCCGTGTATGCGTTATCTACAATCCCTTTTTAAATGTTTACAGTCCCACATTTCATCCTACGCCTATACTTCTTGTGGTTACATAAATTTATGAAAGAACCCATATTTTGTTGCGGTTAATTATGATATCAGTGGTGTATGCATTGCCACGGAACACAAAAATGTTTGCTACTGAGAGGAGCCGAACCTACGACCTTCTCAATGCAATTCCGATTTCTTACCGATGATCCAAACACCGCTTTTTAGACAGGGTTTCACAGGAACAAAAGGTAAGGTGCACATGGTGATAGACCAGTATCAAAATTCCTTTTATTTCCTAAATGCTTGCTTAGCAATCTGGAGTTTCCACTTGGGGCACTTTCCTGTCTCACCACGCCCTACATGTACCAATTAGTGCTATCGACAGGGGATGTCAAATTGATTCCATATTTTTAGATTTCCAGAAGACTTTCGACACCGTTCCTAACAAGAGTCTTCTAACCAAACTGCGTGCCTCCGGAGTATCGCCTCAGTTGTGCGACTGGATTCGTGATTTCTTGTCAGAAAGGTCACAGTAGTAATAGACGGAAAGTCATCGAGTAAAACAGAAGTAATATCCTGCGTTCCCCAAGTAAGTGTTATAGGCCCTCTGTTGTTCCTGATCTATATTTACGACATGGGAGACAATCTGAGTAGCCGTCATTTACCGTCTTGTAAAGTCGTCAGATAATCAAAATGACTTGCAAAATTATTTACATAAGATATCTGTATGGTGCGAAAAGTGGCAATTGTCCCTGAATAAGGAAAAGTATGAAGTTAATTCGCATGAGTACTACAAGAAATCAGCTAAATTTCGATTACACGATAAGTTACACAAATCTGAAGGCTGTAAATTCAACTAAATACTTAGGGATTACAATTACAAATAACCTAAATTGGAACGATCACGTAGATAATATTGTGGGTAGAGCAAACCAAAGACTGCGATTCACTGGCAGAACACTTAGAAGGTGCAACAGGTCTACTAAAGAGACTGTTTACACTGCGCTTGTCCGCCCAATTCTGGAGTACTGCTATGCGGTGTGGGATGCGCATCAGGTGGGACGGACGGATGACATCGAAAAAGTACAAAGAAGGGCAGCTCGTTTTGTATTACCACTAAATAGGGGAGATAGTGTCACAGACATGATACGTGAACTGGAGTGGCAATCATTAAAACAAAGGCGTTTTTCGTTGCGGCTGGATCTTCTCATGAAACTTCAATCACTAGTTCTCTCCTCCGATTGCGAAAACATTCTGTTGGCACTCACCTACATAGGGAGAAATGATCATCACGATGAAATAAGAAAAATTAGGGCTCGCACAGAAAAATTTAAGTGCTCGTTTTTCCCGCGTGCCTTTCTAGAGTGGAACGGTAGAGAGACAGCTTGAAGGTGGTTCATTGAACCCTCTGCCAGGCACTTTATTGTGAATAGCAGAGTAATCACGTAGATGTTGAAATTTAAACGAATTCGGCGATGACGAGTAGGCGTCCTCTCCTTGTAAGAGCTACAAATAGGGCTGACGTAGTCGTTCGCGTAAGTGTGGACACAGTGATCAGAGACCACGATGAAATCACAGCGACTTTGGTTACTGAAGTTAATAAATCAATCGAGAATGCTTGGTGAGTATTTCTGCTTGAAACAGCAGATAGACAGTTGTTAGACTACCACTTAAACAATGAATCACGTCACTTAGGTCTAGTAAGGTGGACGAAGAGGATTTATAGTCAAAATTTAATCGTACTGTGAACCATATTCTGGAGAAGGATGTGCGGAGTAAGTGGACTAAGGACAAAAAAAGACCCACGTTGTTTTACAACGAAATTCGGAAAATGCTGAGTAAGCAAAGGATGTTGCACCCTCTCTCCAAAAGAGAAGGCGCAAATGACGACAGGCGAAAGTTTATAGAAATTCGTGCGTCTGTAAAAAGATCGATGCTTGAAACTTGAAACTACTATCTTCATACCTTAGCAACAAGATCTGGCCGGGAACCTGAGAAAATTCGGAACCAGCGTTAAATAGCTAATTGGGTCTAAGGCTTCTATCCAGTCACTCGTTGGCCAGTCTGATGTGGCAGAAGAAAATAGCAAAAATAAAGCCAAAGTTTTAAACTTCGCGTTTAAGAAATCGTTCAGATATATCATTGTTTGACCATCGCACCGACCCCCGTACGGAGGACACAGTAATAAGCATCCTTTGTTTAGAGTTCAAGACAAATAAGTTGCGATGCCGGATGGAATACGAGTCTGGTTTTACAAAGAGTAATCTACGACATTGGCCCCTTACTTAGCTTGAATTTACCGCGAATCTCTTACCCAGCGTATAAGAAGGGTAAAAGAACAGACCCCCAAAATTACAGACCAATATCCCTGACATCGGTTTTCTGCAAAATCCTTAAACCTTCTCTCAGCTCGAAAATAATAAATTTTCTTGAGACCGAGTAGCTTATGTTCATGAATCAGCATGCTTTTAGAAAGCAACGCTCATGCAAAACTTGCTTGCCCTTTTCTCACTTGTGATACTGCGAACCATGGATGAAGGGCAACAGGCCGGTTCCGTTTGACACGGTGCTATACTGTAGACTGATATTGAACGTACACAGAGAAGGATGTGACCGCACGTACCATCCTTCTCTGTAGTGGTAACATGTTCGTTTGACCAGTGGGAGGGTGTCGCAGAGATGCTGATGAAACTGAACTGGCAGGCTCTTGAAGATATATTTAAACTATCCTGAGAAGATCTACCAACAAAGTTTCAAGAACTGGCTTTAAATGATGACTCTATATACTTCATGATGGCTCTACGTACTACAACCCCCTACGTATCATTCACATAGGGATCATGAGAATAAGAGTAGAGTAACTACAGCACGCGCAGAGACATTCAAGCAATTATTCTTCGTGTGCTGTATACTTGAATGGGACGAAAATAAACAACAAATATAGATGTAGATGTAATGTACGTTTTGATTTTTTTAGTGAAAAATGATGCGACTGCGAGTTGTACTAAGTACTACAAATTACGAAAAAAGTTAAGAATCAAGTTTCGTGAATCTCCTAAGAACAATGAGACGAAACAGAAATGAATAAATGCCTGTAAACACCTCGATTCGTTTTTAGTTGCTAATGATTGTGTGGTGCTCAATAGAAACAGCTGATTCCACTTAGGAATTCATTAATACATTAAGCGAGCTACATGAATTACACACATGAAATTCAATATACGGAACAAAATAAATCATAGCGCCCGTAATTGCCCATAGCAACACAAAAGATATTCACACACCAGGGAGGCATAGATTCTAAAATCCCACAATTAATTAATTAAAAATATTCTTTATTTACTTATTATTGTAGATAAATATTCTTCACGTGTACTTTTATTTTAATTATTGATTTAGTTATTGGTTTTAGTTGGTTTAGCTTAGTTCCTTATTTCCTTTTATCTTTACTCTCCCGAAAACCTGGAAGATATTTCGTTTTCAATACCACAGGAGAGCAAAAGATGTATTCCGAAGTGGCGGTATCGCGGAAATTTCTCGTTGTTATCTGCTCCACCTGAAATCTCTAAAATCTTTACACGCTACCCAGACCTTTCGGCACAACCGTCTGCTATGTTCTTCAAACAAATTTCGGACTTGCTGCCGGTCGTCGTTCAATACTTAGTACGATATTTCATCTAGGCACCTGCCATTCATCTTCAGGTGAGCCGTCGCAGACTGGCGAAAACGTTTTTTCTCTTTTTTTTCTTTATTGTATTTCAATTCCCCATCGGGGCAGGCTGGCACCAACATATGCGCTGCTCTTCAGCCGAAAGACATAGAACAAACAATAGAAGACATTTAAAAATAACAAAGGACAGAATATGGTGAACATATAAAAAAGGGGGATCATCATGGAAGGCAATAGACAAAAAATGGGGTGACTGTAAAATGGAGATAAAAAACTGTTTAAAAGTAGCACACACAAAAAGCCACACACTGCAACAATGAAAAGAACACAAGGCACAGTATGACTGGAGCATAAAATGTATCGACGGATGGCGTAGCACATAACGAACACTGACGGCGAACCTCAAGGCAGTACACAATTAAAATCACACCTCTTGACACACTGGAGAAACAGCACTAAACACAACACTGATGTGGCACACTGACGATGATCAAAACTGAGGATCTGCCAGGCGCAAGGAGGTGAGGGAGACCGGAAGAAGGGAGGGAGGGAGGGGAAGAGAGGGGGGAGATGGGCGGGGAGCGCGCTGGAGAGGGCCAGGTAAAGAGGGATGTGGGAAGGAAAGAGGCAAGGATGGGGTGCAGGGTCTCAGGGGGGGGGGAGGAAGAAAATCCGCTCTGGGAGAAGGAGGGGAGAGGAAAAAGGGGCCCTGGGGAGGGGGGGGGGGGCAAACAAGGCCAGGTTATAGTTGGAAGGAAGGGTAGCTGTCATGGCGAAGTTCGTCATCCAGGAGGGGGAGGCGTTGGAAATTGCCCTGATGAAGGAGTGGAGGGTGTGGAGGTGGGGAGAGGGA
Source organism: Schistocerca gregaria (assembly GCF_023897955.1). Taxonomy (NCBI): domain Eukaryota; kingdom Metazoa; phylum Arthropoda; class Insecta; order Orthoptera; family Acrididae; genus Schistocerca; species Schistocerca gregaria. The sequence goes on from NC_064927.1 coordinate 322,672,262, forward strand.
GGGATACAGAGATAGAGGTGTGGCAACGGGCAGGGGGTGGAGAGGAAACCAGAGGGTAGGGGGGATCAAGCATGCGGACAATGTAAAGGATGTGGAGATGTTGGAGGAACAGGAGGAGGTGGGGGAAGGGGATCGGTTCATACAGGAGCCGTGTGGGGGAAGGAAGGTGGGTACGGAAGGAAAGGTGGAGCGCATGGCGTTCAAGGATTTGGAGGGCCTTGTAAAAGCGGGTGGGGGCAGAGATTCAGGCAATGCTCACATAACAGAGGATAGGACGGATGAAGGATTTGTAGGTGTGGAGGATGGTATAAGGATGCATGTCTGGCCAGACAGGAGTTTCAGAAGACAGAGGCGGGAATGGGCTTTCTGTTGGACGGTCTGGAGATGAGGGGTCCAGGTGAGGTGCCGGTCGAGGGTGAGGCCAAGGTATTTCAGTGTGGGGGTGAGCTGGATGGAACGACCATAAAGGGTGAGGTAGAAACCATGGAGGCGAAAGGAGCGAGTGGTGCGACCTCTGATGATTGCCTAGGTTTTGGAGGGCTTGAGACGGAGGAACCACTGGTTACACCAAGTGGTGAACTGGTTAAGGTGGGTTTGGAGGGTACATTGGGACCGTTGAAGGGTAGGATAGAGAGCCAGGAAGGCGGTGTCATCAGCATACTGGAGAAGGTGGACTGGTGGGGGTGGTTTGGGCATATCAGCCATATACAAGAGATAAAGGAGAGGGGAGAGGACAAAACCCTGGGGGATGCCAGCCATGGGATAAAAGTTACGGGAGTTGGTGTTGGGGAGGGTAACATAGGAAGGACGGTGTGAGAGGAAGGAAGCGACCAGACGGACAACACTGATAGGCAGGGCGTATGTTGAAAGTTTAAAGAGGAGACCAGGATGCCATACACGGTCATAGGCATTTTGGAGGTCAAGGGAAACAAAAATGGCGGAGCGATGGGAGTTGAGCTGGTGGGATAGAAGGTGAACGAGGTTGAGGAGCTGGTCTTCAGCAGAGAAGGAGGGTCGGAAGCCACACTGGGTAAGGGGGAGGAGGTGGTGTTGAACAAGGTGCTGATGGATACAGTGGGAGAGGATGGATTCAAAGACCTTACTGAATATGGATGTGAGGCAGATGGGATGATAGGAAGAGGCGGCAGAAGGGGGTTTGTTGGGTTTGAGCAATAAGAGGATGCAGGAGGTCTTCCACAGGTCAGGGTAGAAGCCAATAGAGAGAATGACATTATAGAGTTCAGCGAGGACCGTCAGGAAGGAATAGGGACTTTCGCAAAGGTGACGGTAGGTGACACAGTCATACCAGGGGCCGTGTTGCGTTTGGACCAGAGGATAAGTTTAATGTCTTGTGCTGTGATTGGAGTGTTTATGTCGGAGGGGGCAACTGTCCCAAGTACTGGAGACTAGGAGCAACTGGAGCGACCGAGGCATCGGCACGTTCCATGACGGTGGGGGAAAGAGAATAATCAAAGTGGGGATCATTGGGGATGGAGAAGGCCTTGGAAAGGTGGGAAGCAAAGTGGTTGGCCTTACTGAGGTTGTCAGGAAGGGGGCGATCGTTATGGAGAAAGGGGTAGTGGGGAGCGGAAAGGGAACCAGTAAGGCGATGGAAGGCGGACCAGTACTTGGAGGAGTTGATAGGGAGGGTGACGTTGAGTCGTGGTCAGGTCTGGCACCAGTCTTGGCGTTTCATTGCTGTGATAAGATTCTGTATGCGTCACTGTATTTGCCGGTGGCGTTGCAATGTATCCCTGTCACAACTGCGCAGGAAGGAGCGATAGAGGCAGCGGGATTCACAGAGGAGGAGGACAGCCCATGGAGGGAGAGTGGGACGGTGTGGGTGGATGGTTTTAGTAGGTACATGGGCCTCCACAGCGTCAGTAATTACCTTCTGAAGGAAGGATGAGGCATGGATGATGTCGTCAGGATGGCGATAGGTAAGAGTGTGGCTTTTGACCTGGGTGGAGATGGAGTCCAGATAGACATCCCAGTTGGCACGATGATAGTTATGGACGACCTCGGGAGGGGATGCAGGGTGCGGAGCCAGAGGGGGGCGGTGAGCAGACGTTATGGTGAGAAGGACAGGGAGGTGATTGCTACCTGTGTGGTCAGGGTTGGTGACAGCGATACGCCCAAGGAGGTTGGCGGAGGCAATGTAACATTGGGGGTGGTGTCACTTTCGGGTCGGGTGTGCTGGGGAAGGGGAACAAGGTCACCTTGGATCGTGGAGACTAACTGATGCTACCGCCAAAGGGCAGCAGGAGTGCAGCTATGGATGTTGAGGTTGGCGGCAGTCACATTGGTGGAGAAGGTGCGGTCAATGTGCGAGATGAAGTCATAAGGAAGAGGAGCAGTGGAGCGGACATAGATGGTGTCACAGGTAATGGTGAGGGAGGGGAAGAAGACGCTAAGGATAAGGTATTCAGTGGGGTCATTGAGGAGAGGTTGTGGCAGGAAGGGGATATGCTTAAGGTGGTCAATCGCGTCTCCACCCTGCGCATGAGGACCAGCAGCGTCAGTGCAGTGGAGGATATAGGGAGAGTTGTGGATAGAATGGTGGAGCTGGAAAAAGGTTTCGTTCAAGAGGAAGGTGGCGACCTGGTGGTGGGAGAGGGTGTGCATGAGGAGGTATATGTTGGAGCAGAAGGAGCGAATGTTCTGGAAGAGGATGCGATACTCGTGCCACGCCATGGCGGGAAGGAGGGGGTGAAGAGAGGAAAGGGAATAGGCTTAAACTAGTGTGTCGTGATGGGTGAAGGTGAAGTGGGCTTGGTTGTGGGAGTAAGTGGCGAAGGTGTTCAGGTGGAAAACGGAGCGAGCGGCAAGGGAGATTTGGCGGAAGGTGTGGAGTGCTGAAAAGGGTGAATGTTTTGGAGTACAACGGTAAGGAACCGGATGATGTCCTCGGTCATGGGGGGTGGATGGAGGGAATTGTTGGGACGGACAAGGGGATTGACCGGACGAACTGGGACTGTAAGCTCAGGGGTGGCTGGAGGGGGTTTAGCTTTACACTTGTGGGAGTAGGTGGGATTGGGGGCCATTGCAGGTATTACAGGAAGGAGGAGCAGCGAGGTTGGGGCAGTTCTTAAGAAAGTGGGAGGCCTTTCAATGGGGACTGGTGAGGGGGGGGGGGGTTGCAGTTGGGAGTCAGGTAGTCATTGTACATAAGGCACCACTGGCAATGGTAGGATTGGGGAGGGGATTTGGAGGATTTGACAGGGTGGCGATGGTGGTATATCAGGGAACTCTGGGTGAGGAGATGGTCAATGGATGGGGTGGACTCAGAGAAGACTCGCACGAGGTAGATGGGACCAGAGGCATTGTGGAGGGCAGAGCAGATTTCCAAGTCCGGGTGGGAGTTCAGTTCTGCCAACACTTCATCCTCTGACCACAGCGTTGTAGAGGTGAGGGGGGAGCGACTGGGAGGCTGGGGCTGACGAGGGGTGGAAGCAGAAAGGAAGGGTGTGAGAAAGGCATGGGGGACAAACATAACTCGTGGGAGTTTTTGCAGGAGGTCTGTGTGAAAGGATGGGGATGGGGACTTGATAAGGACTGAGTCCCTGCGGGGAATGAGTTGGGAGATGAGAGCACCAGGTAAGTACTTTCGTATCTCCATGGTGAGCAGCGCCCTCGCTGGTGTAATAGCTGAACTCAGTCGCCCTCTGCGTTGCTGTTTTCCATGGCCGTCGACGCACTCTGTCGTCATCGAGTTGAGCAAATCGTGGAGATGGTGGGATTCCATGCACTGGACTACCCATGGCGCCACCGTCAGTCTGTTCAAAATATTCTTGATTAAACATAAAATAAGTTGAGGGAAGAGCGTGCCTGAACAAAGCAGTGATATCAACAGGAAGCATGTTACCAATCAGTGTCAAAGAATCTGCAAAAGGAGCTTTTGTAAAAAGTGAGAACACATGAAAACTTACTAGAAGGTCTACACTGCTAAGACGAAGAGTGGGTAGTCCCCTGTCTCCTTTGGTGGCCAAACTTTTCATGGAGGATTTTGAAGAGAGAGCGCTTGAATCAGCTGCCCTGAAGCCAACAGTTTTTGGCGGTATGTGGATGACACTTTTATAGTGTGGCCTCATGGAGAAGATAAATTAATGGAGTTTCTACATCACCTCAACTCCTTTCATAGCAACATCCTGTTCACCATGGAAATAGAGAAACATGATTGTTTGCCTTTCTTGGATGTCCTGGTTCGAAGGAAGAATGATAGTTCTCTAGGGCATTCAGTTTACCAGAAACCCACTCATCCTCATTTGTACCTGCAAGCACCGAGTTGCCATCACCCATCGCAAACCATGAGTTTGCTTAAAACACTTGTTCATAGAGCTGTTCATACTGTCTCAGATCTAGATAGCTACCTCAAGAACTCGCCTATCTAAAGACAGTAATCATCGAAAATGGGTATTCCATCCGGCAGATTAACAGGGCACTAACAGTTAAAACTAAGAAGCAGATGTGGATAAAGAGGAGAACATGCCGGAACAATCTTTCGTTGGCAATACTTCGTTTAAAATAGCAAGAATCCTCCGAAAATTTCAGGTAAAAGTGGTTTTCCGCCGACCATCGAAGATTGCGGACCTTGTGGGATCAGTTAAGGACAATCTGTTACTACGAAAGGCCGGAATTTACAAGATACGGTGCCAATGTGGTATGGCTTACATAGGTCAAACCACACGCACCGTGAAAGAACGCTGCACTGAACATCAACGTTACACCCGACTTTTGCAGCCAAGCAAGTCCGCTATTGCTGAACATTGTATTTCTACTGGACATTCAATGGAGTATGAGAAAACAATGATTTTGCCCACAGCAACGTCTTTCTAGGACTTCATTATTAAAGAATTCGTAGAAATACGACTGGTGGAAAATCTGTTAAACCGTGACAACAGCTACCAGCTGGACAGTGCATGGAATCCCATCATCTCCACGATTTGCTCAAATCGATGACGACAGAGTGCGTCGACGCCCGTGGCAAACAGCAACGTAGAGGGCGACTGAGTTCCACTATTCCACCAGCGAGGGCGCTGCCGGCGGGCAGTGTGGTTCAACTATCAAGTTTTCGACGCATGCACAGAATAGTTACAGTACGCTATCTATTGTGGAACGGAGTACGTTTTCGCGGAACCCCCTCTGATACCTCTTCCTATCATCCAATCTGCCTCACCTCCGTGTTCAGTAAGGTCTTCGTGGCCATCCTTTCTCGCCGTATTCACGGCCACCTTAACCAGCACCGCCTCCTTCCTCTTACCCAATTTGGCTTTCGGCCTTCCTTCTCCACCGACGAGACCAGCCGCGGTGGTCTAGCGGTTCTAGGCGCTCAGTCAGGAACCGCGCGACTGCTACGGTCGCAGGTTCGAATCCTGCCTCGGGTGTGGATGTACGTGATGTCCTTAGGTTAGTTAGGTTTAAGTAGTTCTAAGTTCTAGGGGACTGATGACCATAGATGTTAAGTCCCATAGGGCTCAGACCCATTTGAACCATTTGAATCTCCACCGACGACCAGCTCCTTAACCTTACCAATCTTCTTTCCCTCTAACTTAACTCCCGTCGCTCCGCTATCTTTGTTTCCCTTGATCTCCAGAACGCCCATGACCGTGTCTGGCATCCCGGGCTCCTCTTCAAACTTCAGACCTATGCTCTCCCAATCAACTTCGTCCGACTCGTTGTTTCCTTCCTCTCCCATCGTCCCTCCTATGTGACTATCCACAATTCCTACTCCCATACTTTCTACCCTTCTGCCGGCGTGCCCCAAGGTTCTGTCCTTTCCCCTCTCCTCTATCTCCTGTACACTGCTGATATGCCCTAACCTCCCCCTCCTGTTCATCTTCTCCAGTTCACTGATGACACCGCCTTCTTAGCCCTTTATCCTACTCTTCAACGGTCCCAACGTACCCTTCAAACTCACCTTGACCAATTCACCGCTTGGTGCAACCAGTGGTTCCTCCGTGTTAATTCCTCCAAGACCCAGGCGATCATCATAGGCTGCACCACCCGCTCCTTCCCCCTCCATGATTTCTACCTCACTATTTATGGCTGTCCTATCCACCTCACTCCTACCCTGAAATACCTTGGCCTCACACTCAACCGCCACCTCACCTGGACTCCCCATTTCTTTACCATCCAAACAAAGCTCACAACCACCTCCACCTCCTGAAACTCCTGTCCGGCCGGACGTGAGGTCTGCATCTTTCCACCATCCTTCACACCTACAAATCCTTGATCCACCCCATCCTCTGTTATCTCAGCGTTGCTTAGATTTCCGCCCTCCAAATCCTCAAACGCCATGCGCTCCGCCTCACCTTCTGCATCCGCCTTCCGTCCCCCATGCGCATCCTCTATGACCTCATCCCCTTCCCCCACCATCTCCTTTTCCTTGAACACATCCGCACGCTCTATATTGTCCGCCCCCTTGATCCCCCTCACCCCCTGGTTTCTCCCATCCTCTCAATCACCACCAGTTGCCGCACCTTTACCATTGTGTCCCACCCTCTCTCCACTTCCACACCCTCCATCTCCTTTCCCAACACAACTTCCACCATCTACCACCTCCCGGATGATGAGCTTCGCCCTGACATCTACCCTTCCTACTAACTCTAACCCCTTCTTCCTGCCTCCTCCTCTGGGCTCCCTTTCCTCCCCCTCCCTCCTCCTGAGCGGCTTCCCCCGCCTACTCCCCCTCCATCTCTTATGCCTCCGTCCAGTGTCTCTGCGCTCCCTCCTGCCCTGTCTTCCCTCTTCCTCTCCTGCCCCACGTGTCTCCTGCCTCTTCGTGAACCCACTGATGCCCCTCCTCTCTTCCTCCCGCCGCTTCCCCAGCTGCCCCTTGCTCTCCCCTCCTTTTCCATACTCTCTGACCTTTTCCCTCGGCAGGTCCCACCTGGCAGTTTTATTGTTCGTCGTGTATGCTCCAAGTGGGTTTTAAATGTGTTGTTCCGGAATGTTTTTACTACTGTGGCGGACTTTTAACCTGTGCCTGCGCATTCAGTATCTTCTCTGTGTTTCAAGAATCGCCAATTGTGTTTTTTAACTTTCTGGTGTTTTTTTAACTGTCCCCATGAACGTCTCCATGTCAGTGTATATTTTACCTCAATTTTCTCCCCTTACTCTGTTTTATGTTCCCCTTTTTTTATCTCGTTATGTATGTATCACTTTATTCTTGTTTTAGTTGTAGTGTCACTCGGCTGAAGAGCGGCGGATTGTGCCGCTGACAGCCCTCCCCTACTCATATGGGGCAGGGGAATGAAATCACAATAAAGAAAAAAAGACGTTTTCGCCATTCTGCGACGGCTCATCTGAAGATGACTGACAGGTGCCCAGTTGAAATATCGTGCGAGGTATTGAACGACGACTGGCTGCAAGCCCGAAATCTGTTTGAACAGTCAATTCGGCGGGAAAATTTTAAAATTCTCGTCTGCTATGTTGTTTGATGAGTCTGGATGATAGGTCCAACAATTAAGCAAGTTAAAGTTTATTAATTCGGAGATAATCTCTCGACAAATTCTGACCTTGGAAAATGCAGGTTCGCACAATCGTTTCAAACTTCACCTCCAAGCGATCTACGTCTCGTAATGTCTGTACTGTGATAATTAACAAATTTTAGTGTGGAGATATACACACCTGGAATACTTGATTTTAGTTATTGGATTTTGTTTTTGTGCAAAAAGATATTTGAACATTTACTATATACCCTAATGGCGTCTCACAACAATACAATCTCTCTCTTCCTCTCACACGTCCAATCTCTCCAATTCCTTCATAAAGAGTATAAAAAACAAAATCTGTGGTTCAGTAAGACACAGAGATGCGTTTGTAGCACTGAACGTCCGATTCTCGCAGTCAGTATATGCCGTTCACCACAATAACAATTCGTTTCACTAATATTAGAGTTCTGCATACACACACATTACCCAACGTCATTTTGAAATGACTGCGAACCTGTTTCACATGTTGACCTGCCTGCCAAGATTTCAATTCGTAGACGATTTCGCGGTCAGAGTTGCTTCTTATTGTTACTGCATTTGCAAAATTTCTGCAATAGCACTTAGTGGTTGTTGTATAGCGTTTTTTGTTGCTCGCATTTACGTTTATTCAAAACTTTTATTTCAGCAGTTTTCTAGTCCAGTATTCATTTTGTAACAGTGACGTTAACAGTTTTGTGTTAAGACAGTTGTTTTGCATTTTTTGTCATTTGCTTTATTGCTACAACGACAATGAAAACTAGAGCACAGGCAGGAATGGACAAGACAGTGGAGGTAGCTTCCAATGAAGTTTCGGAAAATTTGAGACATGGTGTAGAAAATTCTTCTCAGGATAAGGAAGTCAGGGAACTTTCAAACAATACTGTGAGTAATCAGAGAAAAGACTATTATTTGCCGATCATGTGTGATGAACTGCAGGGAACTTCACGCAGTTCAGGCGACCAAAATATCTTAGGATATAATATGAGAGATTCAGGTATTGCTTCTACTTTTACAGAGCAAAATAATTTTGTCTCCCCCTCTTTCAGTAATAATCTTATACAATTAATACAAGCTCAACTTCGTTAGATTAAAAACATCTGGTGACGAAATATATGAGGAGATCAACTAATCTAGTAGCAAACAGGTAGGAAACTTCAAATTGTTTGGGGATGAGATTAATGATAGGTTAAACCGTAAATTCGAGGAAATATCAGAACGGTTGAAAATTCAGGTAAGAGAGGAACTCAAGTCAGAAATTAATATTTATGAGTCGAGACTTGATCGTGTGCAGTCTGTTAATATTGTTGAGATAAGACAACAGAAGTCACAACGGGAATTGCAAACAGAGGAATTAGCGCAAAAGTTCGAGTCATTACAGTTACAGACTAACACCGAAGTTTCAAAGACGCAAAATCAGTTGATGACTGTTACGAAACAAATCGAAGAATATAAGAAAGAGTGACGTAAATGAACAATGATCAAGATAAAATGTCAGACGATACTCAGCCTGTTTCATTCACTGTTACCAAAGAATTTCAGTCTCTGCAACGTTTTAAAGAGGGGCAGATGAGATTAATCAGCAAAATAAAGGTGATGTAAGATACAGGAAAAGATCGTTTGCGATAACGATACCAGTAGGTTATCACGTTGGAAATCTCAATGAACGCACTAGTTTTGGAAATGCTAATGACTTCTCTCGTGAACGTGATATTTTTGCAGGACACAATGAATGGAATGCTAATTACGGTACGACAGAAAACAGAAAAACGGTAGCTTTGATTGCAAACATTTTCCCGCAGTTAATTTACGGGATACATGTTACGTTAGCACTATAGAAAAGCGAATCGTACTGTCTTAGCAAAAGGCAAACTGTGCCAAAAGGCAATACTATCTACCGTTACGCACAGAACATCGCTACTTCCGATCATTCGTGTGAAACTAAGAGAATTAGCTGTTGATATTTTCTGTCCTGTTACACAATCTAAACATTGTCATTCATTTGTTTTTGTAGCTTTTGAGCTTACCTCTAAATTTGTGTCATTTACACCATTACAGAAAGCTACTGCAAAATCACTTTCTATAGCGTTCGTAAAGAATTTTCTGAAAGAAGCAGGGGATGTTAACAAAGTAATTTTGATAATGGGGCACAATTTCGTTTAACTTTAGGGCTAAAAATTTTGAGACGTAGAAGAATTAGAGTAATATTTATATCACATTTATACTATCTTGTAACCCATCAGAACGTATTATGAAAGAATTAGGTAAACTTTGCATACTGTATGGCAAATAGGGATTCACATCTATCTGATTTTCAAAGTGTCATTAACGATCTACCGAATATTTATACTAAAGAGTATATCACCACCAGATCGTATGAAACAGTTGGTGGCCTTCCCGACACAACGACGTTTAAGACACAATGAAATAATTAATTTAGCATTGGAAAACTTCAAGAAAGCTGCAGAGAAAAGAATAAGCTACAGAATCCACGAGTGAGCACCAAGAGTTTACAGGTAGGTCAGAAAACGTTGCACAAATCTCATAATTTATCTCATAAAGGAAAGTCTTTAAGTAGCAAATTTTTCTTTGTGTATGAAGATCCTTTTCACATTCGGCGAATCGCAAATCGCATATGCAAATACTGAAAAACTTGAAACCATAAGCACACATAAATCAAGAGCTCTTCATCACGTATCGAACAACACCCCAGGTGGTTTACTATACTTTGGTAAACATATGCAGTAGCTAGCATATGTGCCCCAGCTGTTACAGTGCATTTTCATACTTTCGCTTTCAGCACTGCTTCTTCAAATAACCTCTGTCTCTACTAATGTATCTCCTACTGTCAATCTACTTACTACGGAATTTTAAAGAATATTCATGATATATGATTTGTGTTGTGTGAAGAAAAGACCTTTGAATTTGCTAAGCATAGTCTGACAAGCTGATAAGACAGTGGGAACAGACATCTAGTTGCATTATGACAAAATGGATTGGTAAGACTGTGAATTCTGAGTTTACTGGTGGAGTATCTTATTGAAATATGATACTGATGTATTATTTCTTGACTTTGCTATTTTTTCATTTGAGATCTTGGTATAGCAGAGTAGACTTGATTTGAGGTTCTGAGATACTACTTTTTTTTATTCTTCACGAAGATAGTTTTTTTGTGCCTTGTGGTAACTTGTGATGTACATTTTTCTTCACCTTCACCAGACAGAATACTGTGTTATATTTGAGAAAGTGCATGAGATGACTTTTTCTGCAGGTACATACAGTATTACGTGAAGTAGGTCACGACTTGTAGAGGTATAACTGCTGGCTTTATTTTGAATGAGAGACTTTGTTTGTGTAAGTGGTTCTGAATTGAGGAAGATATTTCTGATGGGCAGTAGTTTAACCAGGAACATTTCTGATTGATGCTTGTTCCGCTATTTGCGAAATATCTTTGAAGAGTGATCTAAGGAATACTGTGCGACATAGAAGTGGAACATGTTGAGAAATTTTGCTTAATCCTTACCATGTGAGGCTTATGATATTAATATGAGTTATTGTGGTGCAATTAATGTATTTTTTTTGGTGCAGTTGTGATATATTATGTGAAGTAGACTATGAATCATAGCGTATCATACTATAGATTAACGAAGTATGTTATTCTGTGGAAGACAGACGAGGCATTAAAGACGATTTAGTGAGGAAGCATTTTTTGCAGCTATTTATGCAAGAGAAGGTATGGAAAGTACACTCTTTAAACGAAGCAACCCACAGCTGTGCTCGACATATGGAGGTTCTAATTGCGCACACTTTATTCTGAGGTAGTCACACTGATACATTCATAAGAGATTTATTTTGTCATTAAAGATTTTCTGAGAGGACAGTACTACTGAAGTTTTGATGATACTGGCGAGATGTATTATCACGTTAAGAGTTGCGGATTATGGAAAGAAAATTAATTACAGTTGGAGATACAAATCATACCTGCTATAAATATCATAAACTCTAGAAAACACGAAACGTTTACCTGTATGAAACATAAACACTTGAAGATGACACATTTCTCTCACCTATTTGGAGATAAGAATGCATGTTTGGATGTATCCGCCGAGTAATGAGCATGGATAGTTGTACAAAGATTTTTTTTCTCTGCTGCTTAATTATGTGAGGTATGCGCGAAATGAATTTTCTAGCTATGTGAAGTTGTGGAACGAAGTTGTGGCAAAAATTTTTGTTTTTCTTCTTATTACTGTTTACACTCATTGTACTTTTTTATGTGTGACATGACCATAACTGAAGTTTTCTTTAATGCAAAAGTAATAAAAAGAACACAGAACTCTATGCATTTGTAGGAGCTAACGATGTTTTTCAGATCGGAGTAGAACGTACGTAGCGAGCTAGCTACATTCTAGCAAAACGAATGTTACAGTAGTCTTTTAAGAACTATACTTCCCAGAAGTACCCCGTCATGCTCAAAACATTGACCCTTGACGTGTAAACATGGTGTGCATTTTGACAACCTTTTCCTTTTACGCCTTGATGCAGTTGATAAGCTACATTTTCTTCATCTACATCTACATTTATACTCCGCAAGTCACCCAACGGTGTGTGGCGCAGGGCGCTTTACATGCCACTGTCATTACCTCCCTTTTCTGTTCCAGTCGCGTATGGTTCGCGGGAAGAACGACTGCCGGAAAGCCTCCGTGCTCGAATCTCTCTTAATTTTACATTCGTGATCTCCTCGGGAGGTATAAGTAGCGGGAAGCAATATATTCGATACCTCATCCAGAAACGCAGCCTCTCGAAACCTGGACAGCGACTTACACTGCGATGCAGAGCGCCTCTCTTGCAGAGTCTGCCACTTGAGTTTGCTAAACATCTCCGTAACGCTATCACGCTTACCAGATAACCCTGTGAAGAAACGCGCCGCTCTTCTTTGGATCTTCTCTATCTCCTCCGTCAACCCGATCTGGTACGGATCCCACACTGATGTGCAATACTCAAGTATAGGTCGACCGAGTGTTTTGTAAGCCACCTCCATTGTTGATGGACTACATTTTATAAGGACTCTCCCAATGAATCTCAACATGGCACCCGTCTTACCAACAATTAATTTTATATGATCATTCCACTTCAAATCGTTCCGTACGCATACTCCCAGATATTTTACAGAATTAACTGCTACCAGTGTTTGTTCCGATATCATATAATCATACAATAAGGGATCCTTCTTTTTATGTATTCGCAATGCATCACATTTGTCTATGTTAAGGGTCAGTTGCCACTCCTTGCACCAAGTGCCTATCCACTGCAGATATTCCTGCATTTCAGTACAATTTTCTAATGCTGCAACTTCTCTGTATACTACAGCATCATCCGCAAAAAGCCGCATATAGGTCTTTTATATATATTGTGAAAAGCAATGGTCCCATAACACTCCCCTGTGGCACGCCAGAAGTTACTTTAATGTCTGTAGACGTCTCTCCATTGAGAACAACATGCTGTGTTCTGTTTGCTGAAAACTCTTCAATTCAGCCACACAGGTGGTCTGATATTCCGTAGGCTCTTACTTTTTTTATCAGGGGACAGTGCGGAACTGTATCGAATGCCTTCCGGAAGTCAAGGAAAATAGCATCTACCTGGGAGCCTGTATCTAATATTTTCTGGGTCTCATGAACAAATAAAGCCAGTTGGGTCTCACACGGCCTCTGTTTCTGGAATCCATGTTGATTCTTACAGAGTAGATTCTGGGTTTCCAGGAACGACATGATACGTGAGCAAAAAACATGTTCTAAAATTCTACAACAGATCGAAAACAGAGATTTAGGACTATAGTCTAGCGCATCTGCTCTACGACCCTTCTTGAAGACTGAGACTAACTGTGCTCTTTTCCAATCATTTGGAACCTTCCGTTCCTCTGGAGACTTGCGGGACAAGGCTGTTGGAAGGGGGCAAGTTCTTTCGCGTCCTCTATGTACAAACGAATTGTTATCCCGTCTGGTCCAGTGGACTTTCCTCTGTTGAGTGATTCCAGTTGCTTTTCTATTCTTTGGGCACTTAATTCGATGTCAACCATTTTTCATTCGTGCGACGATTTAGAGAAGGAACTGCAGTGCGGTCTTCCTCTGTGAAACAGCTTTGGGAAAAGATGTTTAGTATTTCAGCTTTACGCGTGTTATCCTCTGTTTCACTGCTATCATCATCCCAGAGTGTCTGGAAATGCTGTTTCGAGCCACTTACTGATTCCTAGGACTTTCTGTCAAGTCGGTACATAGAATTTTACTTTCGAATTCACTGAACGCTTCACGCATAGCCCTCCTTATGCTAACATTGACATCGTTTAGCTTCTGTTTGTCTCAGATGTTTCGGCTGCGTTTAAATTTGCAGTTAAGCTATCTTTGCTTTCGCAGTAGTTTCCTAAATTTGTTGTTTAACCACGGTGGGTTTTTCCCGTCCCTCACAGTTTTACTCGGCACATGCCTGTCTAAAACGCATTTTACGATTGCCTTGAACTTTTTCCACAAACACTCAACATTGTCAGTGTCGGAACAGAAATTTTCGTTTTGATCTGTTAGGTAGTCTGAAATCTGCCTTCTATTACTCTTGATCCCTTTTTTATACTCCTATTTACTTCCATATTCAGCGATGGTGCAACGGCCTTATGACCACTGATTCCCTCTTCCGCGCTTACATAGTCAAAAAGTTCGGGTCTGTTTGTTATCAGAAGGTCCAAGATGTTATCTCCACGAGGCGGTTCTCTGTTTAATTCCTCGAGGTAATTTTCGGATAGTGCACTCAGTATAATGTCACTGGATGCTCTGTCCCTACCACCCATCCTAAACATCCCAGTCTATATCTGGTAAATTGAAATCTCCACCTAAGACTAAGACATTTTATGCATGTTGTAAATAACTGTCTAAAATAAGTCACTTCAATACATTTGTATCTTTCTATTTAAACTGTTACTTCAAACTTCCTCTTATGGTTCTGCTACAGCAGTGATACAGTGCCGATTCTATCACGCTAAGTTAATGATTCTAAGATGATGACTTTTTTCCTCTTGTCGTTAAGTAATACTTAAGCTCAAGATAAATTATTTGTTTCATTTTCGGTTAATAAACCATTACTTTCAGCTACTGTTGTAGAGTTAGAGGATGAATCTTTTTTGTGTTGCATCTTAGTAAGTTATGCCGTTATTAATTGCTTTATAAGACATGTCTCATGAAAGACGTATTTATTTTGCTGTTGTGACTAACTACATACGGCAATACAATTCTGACTCCACACACAGACAAGCTGACATTTCACATCTAACGATTCTGACCTTGTGTTGCTACCTGTTGTTTTCTGTTCAACGATCATAATGCAAACATTAGAACGATTTTTGAGAAATGCAATACTTACGTTGTAATAATAAGGAAGTGCTTTTGATAATCACAGGCCCCTTACTAAGTGATTGGATTTGTAATAAGTTGTGAGAGCTGAACAGAATATGCAGTCATAAGAAATGACATTCTTTACTAACTTACGTTGACTGGAGCTCAATTCACCCATACTTTATAAAAAATAATTGCATGTCTACTCATATTTTTTCTTAAATGTCTCCTAAAGAAATTTGATTACATGATCTTCATATTTTGACTGTTTACCTGTAATTTGACTGTTTGTAAATATATCTTCGAGCAACTCTAATTTCCTGTTGTATGATAAATTAAATGACATGTAACTAATATGTGTATATCTCAACTCTGGAATCTACGATTAATTGTATTTTTTTAGATATGTCACCATTAATATTTTTGGACTCATCTATATGTCATTCAACGGTGTTAAGAGTCACATATTTTGTATGTTCTGGACCAAGACATGCACTTTGTTATTCGCTGTATACTGTACCATTAGAAAATGAATTTGTAGAGAACTAGTTTGCCAATATGTGATTGGCGTAATCTCCATATTTACAACTGTACTTCAAGAAACTAGCTACACTTAACGTAATTATTTGTGGTCATACAAATTTGAGTCATTCACTGAGCACTGATCTTGTGTGCCTATTCACGTAATGTTGACTTTTATATTCAAGTGCATGTAACTTACTATTATTCATTTATTCAATGAGATTTGTTTCCGTTACTGTGTCGTATATGAGACTTTTGATCTCCTAGGTCAATTATGACAACATGTTTTCTCAAAGGGATATCATATCAATGCTTTTTGATCATCATGAATTCTTTGGTACTCAACAAGGCATACATGTGGCCTATATCATTACTTCTGATTCTGCACTGCATCTTTATCTGAATATGTGACACAGTAAAACATTTTGGTGTGGTTTTCAGTGGACATAATGCGTATAATGAGTCATTGAGTCTGCTTACACCTCAAACTTGTGCATCGTCAAATGATTATATTAACATTTTTGTATAATTGTCAGTGCAAATAATGTGTGTGATGAGTCCCTGAGCCTGCTTGCACCTGAAACTTGTGTGTTGTCAAATTAAAATATTAATATTTTGGTGTGGTTGTCTGTGGCCATAGTGTGTGTTGTCCCTGAGTCTGCTGCACCTAAAACATGTGTTTCTTACCTAGTTTTCTGTTGCCAGACGATTTTTATTCTGTTGAAGAACTGTATATAACATGTTGTTGTCTTGTCAAATGAACTACCATCGGTGTCAGGTAGATTTGACTGCTAACCATCATAATGGTACTTGTATATTTATTTTCTCTTTCTTTGAACTATTTGGATTTCTATGTAATATTTGTATCTATACAACTGAAAGACTCTTTTACATTCTTGGAGAACTATAAATAACATTTTGTTATCCTATCAAATGAAGTGAAGGTTGCCAGTGCATACATGCACAAAATGATACTTGTAAGTAGGCTGTTTAGGTCTTTTTATTGGTAACGCCGCCGCCACGTAGCGCTCTGTATGAAAATCACTGGCTGTGCCGTGTGCAGTCTGTGGCTGGTTTGCATTGTTGTCTGCTATTGTAGTGTTGGGCAGCGGCAGCTGGATGCTAACAGCGCGTAGCGTTGCGCAGTTGGAGGTGAGCCGCCAGCGGTGGTGGACGTGGGGATAGAGATGGCGGAGTTTTGAAATTTGTAAGAATTGGTGTCATGAACTGATATATATATTATGACTATTAAGGTAAATACATTGTTTGTTCTCTATTAAAATCCTTCATTTGCTAACTGTGCCTCAGTAGTTAGTGACTTCCGTAGTTTGAATCTTTTAGTTAGCTGGCGGTAGTGGCGCTCGCTGTATTGCAGTAGTTCGAGTAACGAAGATTTTTGTGAGGTAAGTGATTTGTGAAACATATAGATTAATGTTAGTCAGGGCCATTCTTTCGTAGGGATTTTTGGAAGTCAGATTGCGTTGCGCTAAAAATATTGTGTGTCAGTTTAAGCACATTCGTGTATAATTGTTCAAAGAGGACGTTTCGCATAGACCAGTCTTGTATAATTTTTCTAAGGGGACGTTTCATACATGTATTTTATTTTTTCTTGAATATATTGTACAGCTTATCAATTTACTGTTATGTACAATTCATGTAATATTTTGCTTATGTTTATGTATTCTACCACTTTCATAAAATATCTGATGCTATTCTTCTCAATTTTGCTATGTAAGAATTTTGCATTTGCTCCTTGCGAACATGTTAGGCAAGAATCACCCCACAAAATTCTTAAAAGTGAGGGTGGGGGATAGAAGAGATTAGATAAGATTAATACTAGTTGCATGGATAATGAATATGATATTTCGTAATAATGTGGAATGACTCAAATTTTCCAATAAATGACATAATAAGTTAATTTAACAACATAATTAAGTTAATATAACAACTTTTTGTCTTAATTTATATCTAAAAATTCCTCTATGGAGTAGAAGGAGTTGTCATTCAGAAATTCCTTTAATTTCTTCTTAAATACTTGTTGGTTATCTGTCAGACTTTTGATACTATTTGGTAAGTGACCAAAGACTTAAGTGGCAGTATAATTCACACCATCTTTCTCTGCCAAAGTTAGATTTAATCTTGAATAGAGATGATCATCCTTTCTCCTAGTATTGTAGTTATGCACACTGCTATTACTTTTGAATTGGATTTGGTTGTTAATACCAAGCTTCATAAAAGAGTATATATACTGAGAAGCTCCTGTGAATATCCCTAGGTCCTTAAATAAATGTCTGCAGGATGATCTTGGGTGGACTCCAGCTATTATTATGATTACCCACTTTTGTGGAATAAATACTTTATTCCTCAGTGATGAATTACCCCAAAATATGATGCCATATGCAAGCAATGAGTGAAAATAGGTGTAGTAAGCTAATTTACTAAGATGTTTATCACCAAAATTTGCAATGACCCTTTTTGCATAAGTAGCTGAACTCATACGTTTCAGCAGATCATCAATGTGTTTCTTCCAGTTTAATCTCTCATCAATGGATACACTTAAAATTTTGAATATTCTACCTTAGCTATATGCTTCTGATTAAGGTCTATATTTATTAATGGCGTCATACCATTTACTGTACGGAACTTTATGTAGTGTGTCTTATCAAAATTCAGTGAGAGTCCATTTACAAGGAACCACTTAGCAATTTTCTGAAAGACATTATTGACAATTTCATCAGTTAATTCTTGTTTGTCAGGTGTGATTACTATACTCATATCATCAGCAAATAGAACTAACTTTGCCTCTTCATGAATATAGAATGGCAAGTCATTAATATGTATTAAGAACAAGAAAGGACCCAAGCCCGACCCTTGTGGAACCCCATTCTTGATAGTTCCCCAGCTTGAGGAATGTGCTGATCTTTGCATATTATGAGAACTGCTTATTTCAACTTTCTGCACTCTTCCAGTTAGGTGTGAATTAAGCCATTTGTGCACTGTCCCACTCATGTCCACAATACTTGAGCTTGTCTAGCAGAATTTCATGACTTACACAATGAAAGGCCTTTGAGAGATCACAAAAAGTCCCAATGGGTGGTGTTCGGTTATTCAGTTCAATGTTGGACATCTGTGATTCTGCTGTGTGTGTACACAAACTCTGAGTCTGAGATGTTATTACTGCAAGTAGTAACGAATGAGCAGTTCTCGAGGGGAGTCGGAAGTGGTCGGACGCAGGGTGCAGTGGAGAGAAGCCACGTGACATAAGAGGTTGCAGCCTGCAGTGATCATGCTAGTCGCGCCGGAGGAGACTTCGGCATTTATTGAGGATTTTTTGGTAATTTGCCTTTTCGCTGCACATAGTTCTTGGTTGAACACACACTGGAGGGACTTTGGCAGACTTGAGTATGGATGCACTCAGAGTAATATTCGTCTCTTTGTTGTGGCCAATAATTTGTTTATTGGGTATAGGCATTGTGGAATAACGAAAAGTCTGAGCAGAGTTTGTCAGCATTTAAATCATCAATCTTCCGTATACAGTAAATTAAAAGTTTTTATTGATTTCTTTTATTTTTCTTTACATGTTTTAAGGTTATTTGACACAACCCCTCCTGATCATTCAGTTTCTGTGTATAAAAGTATGGCAGTAGTTGTTGCAATTAGACCATGCATTGCACTCTGCATGGATCGCAGTATTGCTTTTTAAAGTATTTTAGCATGTTGGTGATCACGAAGTGGGAACAGCAAGACGAGGTAAGTTATCCTTTGCGTAAGGGAGCATTTCAGAACAGTTGCTAGGAGACGTTAGAGGATATTGTAACATCCGCAGTCTGATGGTAGAGAATTGATTGCTTTATAATTCGTGGGTTTGTGGTTTTTGTTCTAAAATTGTCAGAGACGCAACGACATACACACATCCATTTACGTGGGTCATTTTAAAATAATAACGAACCGGTTTCACATACGATGCACAGATTTTACGGTATTCTAATTTATCAGTAATGAAGCCGATACTTTCTTTGGACATTCCAATGCAGTCTGCTTTTGAGTGATTCACCGGTCATTTGCAGTGAAATCATCAACGAGTTTGCGATGTTTATCGTCAGTTGCTGTGTTCGTTCTTCTGCTGCGTGTTGTATCAACACTTATGAACCTTCCAGGGCAGCAACCACGAAGTTTTATTATTCATCGATTTACAGTAGAACTATCAACACCATCGTCAACGTAAACAGCCTCTAAAGGATGAAGAATCTCACTACGAGTCAATTTTCCAGCAGTCAAAAGTTCGGTAACAGCACGCTGTTTAACTCGCGTTAATATAGCACTATAAAAAAAAATAGTACACGTCTGCATACTTCTGCTACCCACAGAACACTGGATACACGCGATACATCCAAACTGCACAGGTCTTTGAGGGGTAAATTAACTTCTAAATATCACCTGACACGTTTCTTTTTACAGGCGTGTGTGCATTACGTTTAAGACTACCGTCTTTTATATAAATTAATCTGTTTTTGTCGTTCTTAAATTGTAATAGCAAGACATTTTCATCTACGGATGAATAAAGTACTGCCCTAGTGTTCCCGTCCTGAAACGGGGCGACTATCGTACCAGAAGCACCAAATTATCATAAATGAACCATATTTAATCAAAATCATCCCACTTACCAGCCTAATGACCATAATATGTAATACTGAGTGTCACATCTGTTTCTATAATAATAATAATGGCGTGTGACGAGGGCCTTCCGTCGGGTAGACCGCTCGCCGGGTGCAAGTTTTTCGATTGGACGCCACTTCGGCGACTTGCGCGTCGATGGGGATGAAATGAGGATGATTAGGACAACACAAGACCCAGTCCCTGAGCGGAGAAAATCTCCTACCCAGTCGAGAATCGATTGACAGTCTGTCACGCTGACCACTCAGCTACCGGGGACGGACTCATCTGTTTCTGTATACTTATATTTTAAAATATGCTACGGTTTTCGGATCAATAGAGATTTTTTAGAATTAAAATTAATGTTTTATGCGTGACACATAAAAACGTTCCATGGGCAGTTGTGCGATAGCCCCCTGTTTAAGATACGTCACATATCGGCTCCATCCCGAACACTCTGCGTCCATTCTGTTCTCTTTCCCACTGCTGCCAACGCTAGCTACGTCACAATTGTGACACAATAGTTCCGTGACGGAACTAAATGTTGTATTCCGTGCTACTAAGTAGTTATGCCTTTGTAGACGATCGTCTGGATAATACGTTTTAACGAATCAAGGTTAGTTAAGTGTAAACCTAAACCTTAGCAACTGAACGGTGCGAGAAGCGCTATGCGTAAGAATCGCAAGCATCAGTGTAGATTGGCAGCATTTCCTCTCACACGTTTCCCACATGCAGCAACAAGCATAATTTACGTATACCCATATACTTTAATAAATATAATAATATATAATATAATAATAAATAAACATAATTTAATATAAAATATAATATACCTCTGGGTTTCGGTTACAATGAATGAGGGAAAAACAGATGTCGGCAGGAAGCTTGGAACACGGAGGGAGAAGAACTTCACCAGTTTTAGGAACTTAAACCGTGTTCACACATCACACCAAACATCTGCTGTGCCTGTTCTTCGCCCCAAAGTTTGAAGACATGAAGCAGCGCCTTTACTTTAAGAGGTTTATTCATTTTCTTCAAAGAATGCAAATCTACATGCCGAGGAGGCAATTCTGTTACTAATGCAAAAACCAAAATGCGCTGCGCAGTATTAGATCGAGAATATTGGCTGTATTGTGAGGCGCACTTTCTGAGATCTACCGAAGAATTATCGTCAGAACTATGGGGAGGGCGCCATACGGGAATTGAGCACCTTATAGTTATCACATTCTCGCCATTGTAATCAACGAAGAATACAACACACGTAGCCGAAGCTATTTTATCTCCATCACTGACATTAAAATTTTTATATATAAAAAGGAAAAGCACATCATTTGTCCCCCACTTTGAATTTAATGAAAGGGGACAACATTTGAAAATCACTCGAAACATGGCACGCTTATTCAATAGTGGGCCAACATATTTAATTTATGAAGAAGTAAAAAGGAAAGTGCATTAACAAATGAAACCAGCCACAATTTTATTGTGTCTTTGTTAAGATGTATTTTATATTAAAACATCCATAAAATATAAATGTTTTTGCAAACAGCATCATTGTTGTTGTTGTTGTGGTCTTCAGTCCTGAGACTGGTTCGATGCAGCTCTCCATGCTAATCTACCCTGTGCAAGCTCCTTCATCTCCCAGTACCTGCTGTAACCTACATCCTTCTGAATCTGCTTAGTGTATTCATCTCTTGGTCTCCCTCTACGATTTTTACCCTCCACGCTGCCCTCCAATACTAAATTGATGATCCCTCGATGTCTCAGAACATGTCCTACCAACCGATCCCTTCTTCTAATCAAGTTGTGCCACAAACTTCCCTTCCCCCCAATCCTATTCAATACCTCCTCATTAGTTACATGATCTACCCACCTAATCTTCAACATTCTTCTGTAGCACCACATTTCGAAAGCTTCTATTCTCTTCTTGTCCGAACTATTTATTGTCCACCTTTCACTTCCATACATGACTACACTCAATACAAGTACTTTCAGAAACGACTTCCTAACACTTAAATCTATACTCGATGTTAACACATTTCTCATCTTCAGAAACGCTTTCGTTGCCATTGCCAGTCTACATTTTATATCCTCTATACTTCGACCATTATCAGTTATTTTGCTCCCCAAATAGCAATACTCCTTTACTACTTTAAGTGTCACATTTCCTAATCTAATTCCCTCAGCATCACCCGACTCAACTCGACTACATTCCATTATCCTCATTTTACTTTTGTTGATGTTCATCTCATATCCTCCTTCGAAGACACTATCCATTCTGTTCAACTGCTCTTCCAAGTCCTTTGCTGTCTCTGACAGAATTACAATGTCATCGGCGAACCTCAAAGTTTTTATTTCTTCTCCATGGATTTTAATTCCTACTCCAAATTTTTCTTTTGTTCCCTCCACTGCTTGCTCAATATAGAGATTGAATAAGATCGGGGAGAGGCTTCAACCCTGTCTCACTCCCTTCCCAACCACTGCTTCCCTTTCATGTCCCTCGACTCATAAATGCTATCTGATTTCTGTACAAATTGTAAATAACCTACGTTTCCCTTTCCTTAATCTTTCTTCTAAGATAAGTCGTAAGGTCAGTATTGCCTCACGTGTTCCAACATTTCTATGAATCCAAACTGATCTTGCCCGAGGTCGGCTTCTACCAGTTTTTCCATTCGTCTGTAAAGAATTCGCGTTAGTATTTCGCAGCTGTGACTTACTAAACTGATAGTTCGGTAATTTTCACATCTGTCAACACCTGCTTTCTTTGGGATTGGAATTAATATATTCTTCTTGAAGTCTGAGGGTAATTCGCCTGTCTCGTACATCTTGCTCACCAGATGGTAGAGTTTTGTCAGGAATGGCTCTCCCAAGGCTGTCAGTAGTTCTAAAGGAATATTGTCTACTCCCGGGGCCTTGTTTCGACTCAGGTCTTTCAGTGAGCTGTCAAACTCTTCACGCAGTATCGTATCCCCATTTCATCTTCATCTACATCCTCGTCCATTTCCATAATATTGTCCAAAAGTACATCGCCCTTGTATAGACCCACTATATACTTCTTCCACCTTTCTGGTTTCCCCTCTTTGCTTAGAACTGGGTTTCCATCTTAGCTCTTGTTATTCATACAAGTGTCTATCTTTTCTCCAAAGGTCTCTCTAATTTTCCTCTAGGCTGTATCTATCTTACGACTAGTGAGATAAGCCTCTACATCTTTACATTTGTCCTCTAGCCATGCCTGCTTAGCTGTTTTGCACTTCCTGTCGATATCATTTCTGAGACGTTTGTATTCCCTTTTGCCTGCTTCATTTATTGCTTTTTTTATATTTTCTCCTTTCATCAATTAAATTCAATATTTCTTCTGTTAGCCAAGGATTTCTACTAGCCCTCGTCATTTTACCTACTTGATCCTCTGCTGCCTTCACTACTTCATCCCTCAGAGCTACCCATTTGTCTTCTACTGTATTTCTTTCCCCCATTCTTGTCACTTATTCCCTTATGCTGTCCCTGTATCTCTGTACAACCTATGGTTTAGTCAATTTATCCAGGTCCCATCCCCTTAAATTCCCATCTTTTTGCAATTTCTTCAGTTTTAATCTGCAGTTCATAACCAATAGATTGTGGTCAGAGTCCACATCTGCCCCTGGAAATGTCTTAAAATTTAAAACCGGTTCCTAAATCTCTGTCTTACCATTATATAATCTATCTGATACCTTTTAGTATCTCCAGCATTCTTCCATGTATACAACCTTATTTTATGATTATTGAAGCAAGTGTTAGCTATGAATAAGTTATGCTCTGTGCAAAATTATACCAGACGGCTTCCTCTTTCATTTCTCTCCCCCAATCCATATTCATCCACTATGTTTCCTTCTCTCCCTTTTCCTACTCTCGAATTCCAGTCACCCATGACTATTCAATTTTCGTCTCCCTTCACTACCTGAATAATTTCTTTTCTCATCATACATTGCATCAATTTCTTCATCATCTACAGAGCTAGTTGGCATATAAACATGCACTATTGTAGTAGGTGTGGACTTTGTGTCTACCTTGGCCACAATAATGCGTTCACTATGCTGTTTGTAGTAGCTTACCCGTACTCCTATTTTTTTACTTACTATTAAACCTACTCCTGCATTACCCGTATTTGATTTCGTTTTTATAACCATGTATTCAGCTGACCAAAAGTTTTTTCCTCCTGCCACCGAACTTCACTAATTCCCAGTATATCCAACTTTAACATATTCATTTCCCTTTTTAAGTTTTCTAACCTACCTACCCACCCGATTAAGGGATCTGACATTCCACGCTCCGATCCGCAGAATGCCAGCTTTCTTTTTCCTGATAACGACGTCTTCCCGAGTAGTCCCCGCCCAGGGATATGAATGGGGGATTATTTTACCTCTGGAATATTTTAGCGAAGAGGACGCCATCATCATTTAATCATACAGTAAAGCTGCATGCCCTCGGGAAAAATTACGGCTGTAGTTTCCCCTTGCTTTCAGCCGTTCGCAGTACCAGCACAGCAAGGCCGTTTTGGGCAGAGTTACAAGGCCAGATCAGTCAATCATCCAGACTGTTGCCCCTGCAACCACTGAAAAGGCTGGTGCCCCTCTTCAGGAACCACACGTTTGTCTGGCCTCTCAACAGGTACCCCTCCTTTGTGGTTGCACCTACTGTACGGCTATCTGTTGCGCTGAGGCGCGCAAGCCTCCCCACCAAGGCAAGGTCCATGGTTCATGGGGGGGGGGGGGGGAATGGATAAGTGGCTGTAAAGAAACGCTGGTCGAATTTAGAATGAAAATTTTCAATACTATTTTACTCTGTGGATGAAGCAAATTACCCACCCCCTAAATCAAACGTGATTCCCGACGATTTTGAGATTATTCTCACTATATCTTTTACAGGTTTTGTTGGATTGCATTGTTTGTTACAGACGTAGTGAGGTATATGTATAATGAAATCACCCCACACAGTACATAATTTTGTAAAAACCTCCGTTATTTTATAACTTTATACGAAAATCTTGACAAAACTGTACAGAAAGTGTCGCAATGCCGCAGGCTGCTGATCTTGTAGACAAATGCAGCCTTAATACTTTTCCACCGGTCGCAACAATAGTTTCCGCTTCATAATACTGTGTGAACTTTCAACAATCAGACTGTTCGTCAGATAATTACGTAGGTAAACAATCGAACTAACGTACAAGTAGCGGAAGACTGGTAATACAATCTCGTGCTTAAAATAACGAGCACGCAGTCGTGACGGTTAGCGACGGCTGCTATGCAATGGGAGAGAGAGGATAAACCATACTGTCCGAAATTCCACCAGTGTGCAAAATCATCTAACTTGACCCAAAGGTTTAATAAACAAAAAATTAGAAATATTGTTCACTCGCTAGATTTTTGCCATCATTACGAAAACAAATTTTATGAACATTTAGTGGTACAATATCCCTACGTTTGTTATTGCAGGAATGGTGTCACTGACATCTTTGTAGATCGTCGAAAAATGTGCTCCAAAGAAATCAAAAACTTATCACTTTCATCAAGATTGGAACTGGACTAGTTCTTTAATATGGCGGAAGAAAACTGTTGCTGCTTATTATGAAATACAATACGTGACAATAGCGAAAAAAGAAATTTAGAGCGAAATTTGTACACAGTTCATAGTAAAAATCAGACAGACTTTCCGCCTAACAGCAAAAAAAGAAAGAGTAAACAGCAAGCATTGAAATCGCAATCAACAGTCCAGGAAAACATGTTTTCTAGGCCTATTTGGTAAAGTAAGGCTGCAACTATTTTTCCAAGTACTTTAGAGACCTGGACAAAAGTGTTGACCTTTTTCCAATGGAGAATACATCAAGGAAATTTTCGAAAGTGTCAGATTTGCTGTTCGTGACTTTCAAAAATAAAAATTAAATTAGAAAAGCTATTCATGGTTTACAGCTGTCTCGGAATACTGTGATGCGCCATATGGAAACGATGAGTAGAAACATAGACGAACAACTACAAAGAGATATCGTCCTGCGTTGCTTTTTCGCTACAACTTGACGACAGTACAGATATCACTGATACGGCACAATTACTTATTTTTAGTTAGGTTTAAGTAGTTCTAAGTTCTAGGGGACTTATGACCTAAGATGTTGAGTTCCATAGTGCTCAGAGCCATTTGAACAGAAAATATTAATAATGAAAAGAAACAGTTCTGTAAGTAGACAAAGCGTGTTTGTGCTGACAGCTTGAAAATGTGGGACAAGGAATAAAACAAAGAAAGAAAGAAGGAAATAAAGAGAGAAATACAGATTTACAGAATCGTCTCTTGGTGTAATTCTGAGTTCCTTTAAATAAAAGCTTTACAAAAAGTGGTTCCAGTTTCTTTTTTTGAGTGTCACCAAAAGTTTGTAATAAAATGGTGTACTAATTGTCATATGAAGATATTGGAAGGGCTGCGTCTTCACATTGTACGTCCTATAACGTGTTACGTTTTAGCACTTCGTACTGTAGTCATCTAATTTAACACAATTAGTGTGGGAGGTTTGTGTAACCCCAAATTAAATTTCCCTTTTGGAAACAAAAAAAAACATGTTTTGTTGCAGTTCTTTGTGAATAATTGATAATATACCTCAATTACAAAAGTTTTGATTTTTCGATAATAGCAGTATTTTCTTAAAAATACTGAAAAAAACGGTAATTTTCAGTCATAATCCTTACGTTGCAGTCATAATCCTTACGTTCCCCCCCATGAACCATGGACCTTGCCGTTGGTGGGGAGGCTTGCGTGCCTCAGCGATACAGATAGCCATACCGTAGGTGCAATCACAACGGAG
Source organism: Schistocerca gregaria (assembly GCF_023897955.1). Classification (NCBI taxonomy): domain Eukaryota; kingdom Metazoa; phylum Arthropoda; class Insecta; order Orthoptera; family Acrididae; genus Schistocerca; species Schistocerca gregaria. Next base: position 322,699,099 of record NC_064927.1, read on the forward strand.
GGGTATCTGTTGAGGGGCCAGACAAACGTGTGGTTCCTGAAGAGGGGCACCAGCCTTTTCAGTAGTTCCAAGGGCAACAGTCTGGATGATTGACTGCTCTGGCCTTGTAACACTGCCCAAAACGGCCTTGCTGTGCTGGTACTGCGAACGACTGAAAGCAAGGGGAAATAACAGCCGTAATTTTTTCCGAGGGCATGCAGCTATACTGTATGGTTAAATGATGATGGCGTCCTCTTCGGTAAAATATTTCGGAGGTAAAATAGTCCCCCATTCGATCTCCGGGCGGGGACTACTCAGGAGGGCATCGTTATCAAGAGAAAGAAAACTGGCGTTCTACGGATCGCAGCGTGGAATGTCAGATCCCTTAATCGGGCAGGTAGGTTAGAAAATTTAAAAAGGGAAATGGATAGGTTAAAGTTAGATATAGTGGGAATTAGAGAAGTTCGGTGGCAGGATGAACAAGACTTTTGATCAGGTGAATACAGGGTTATAAATACAAAATCAAATAGGGCTAATGCAGGAATAGGTTTAATAATGAATAAAAAAATAGGAGTGCGGGTAAGCTACTACAATCAGCATAGGTGAATATGGATTGGGGGTAAGAAACGAAAGAGGAAGGCACCTGGAAGAATTTTGCACAGAGCACAACTTAATCATAGCTAACACTTGGTTCAAGAATCATAAAAGAAGGTTGTATACATGGAAGAAGCCTGGAGATACTGACAGGTTTCAGATAGATTATATAATGGTAAGACAGAGATTTAGGAACCAGGTTTTAAATTGTAAGACATTTCCAGGGGCAGATGTGGACTTTGACCACAATCTATTGGTTATGTGCTGTAGATTAAAACTGAAGAAACTACAAAAAGATGGGAATTTAAGGAGATTGGACCTGGATAAACTGAAAGAACCAGAGGTTGTACAGAGTTTCAGGCAGAGCATAATGGAACAATTGACAAGAATGGGGGAAAGAAATACAGTAGAAGAAGAATGGGTAGCTTTGAGGGATGAAGTAGTGAAGGCAGCAGAAGATCAAGTAGGTAAGAAGACGAGGGCTAGAAGAAATCTTTGGGTAACGGAAGAAATATTGAATTTAATTGATGAAAGGAGAAAATATAAAAAAAGCAATAAATTAAGCAGGGAGAAATAATACAAACGTCTCAAAAATGAGATCGACAGGAAGTGCAAAATAGCTAAGCAGGCATGGCTAGAGGACAAATGTAAAGATGTAGAGGCTTATCTCACTAGGGGTAAGATAGATACCGCCTACAGGAAAATTAACGAGACCTTTGGAGAAAAGAGAACCACTTGTATGAATATCAAGAGCCAGATGAAAACCCAGTTCTAAGCAAAGAAGGGAAAACAGAAAGGTGGAAGGAGTATATAGAGGGTCTATACAATGGCGATGTACTTGAGGACAATATTATGGAAATGGAAAAGTATATAGATGAAGATGAAATGGGAGATATGATACTGCGTGAAGAGTTTGACAGAGCACTGAAAGACCTGCGTCGAAACAAAGCCCCGTGAGTAAAGAACATTCCATTAGAACTACTGACAGCCTTGGGAGAGCCAGTCCTGACAAAACTCTACCATCTGGTGAGCAAGATGTATGAGACAGGTGAAATACCCTCAGACTTCAAGAAGAATATAATAATTCCAATCCCAAAGAAAGCAGGTGTTGACAGATGTGAAAATTACCGAACTATCAGTTTAATAAGTCACGGCTGACAAATACTAACGCGAATTCTTTACAGACGAATGAAAAAACTAGCAGAATCAAACCTCGGGGAAGATCAGTTTGCATTCCGCAGAAATATCGGAACACTTGAGGCAATACTGACCCTACGACTTATCATAGAAGAAAGATTAAGGAAAGGCAAACCTACGTTTCTAGCATTTGTAGACTTAGAGAAAGCTTTTGACAATGTTGACTGGAATACTCTCTTTCTAATTCTGAAGGTGCCAGGGGTAAAATACAGGGAGCGAAAAACTATTTACAATTTGTACAGAAACCAGATGGCAGTTATCAGTCGAGGGACATGAAAGGTAAGCAGTGGTTGGGAAGGGAGTGAGACATGGTCGTAGCCTCTCCCCGATGTTATTCAATCTGTATATTGATCAAGCAGTTAAGGAAACAAAAGAAGAATCGGAGTAGGTATTAAAATCTATGGAGAAGAAATAAAAACTTTGGGGTTCGGCGATGACATTGTAATTCTGTCAGAGATAGCAAAGGACGTGGAAGACCAGTTGAACGGAATGGATAGTGTCTTGAAAGGAGGATATAAGATGAACATCAACAAAAGCAAAACGAGGATAATGATATGTAGTCGAATAAAGTCAATTGATGCTGAGGGAATTACATTAGGAAATGAGACACTTAAAGTAGTAAAGGAGTATTGCTGTTTGGGGACCAAATAACTGATGATGGTCGAAACAGAGAGGATATAAAATGTAGACTGGCAATGGCAAGGAAAGCATTTCTGAAGATGAGAAATTTGTTAACATCGAGTATAGATTTAAGTCTCAGGAAGTCGTTTCTGAAAGTATTTGTATGGAGTGTAGCCATGTATGGAAGTGAAACATGGACGATAAATACACTCCTGGAAATGGAAAAAAGAACACATTGACACCGGTGTGTCAGACCCACCATACTTGCTCCGGACACTGCGAGAGGGCTGTACAAGCAATGATCACACGCACGGCACAGCGGACACACCAGGATCCGCGGTGTTGGCCGTCGAATGGCGCTAGCTGCGCAGCATTTGTGCACCGCCGCCGTCAGTGTCAGCCAATTTGCCGTGGCATACGGAGCTCCATCGCAGTCTTTAACACTGGTAGCATGCCGCGACAGCGTGGACGTGAACCGTATGTGCAGTTGACGGACTTTGAGCGAGGTCGTATGCGTGTTTGGCGCCGTGCAGGTGAGCGCCACAATCAGGACTGCATACGACCAAGGCACACAGGGCCAACACCCGGCATTATGGTGTGGGGAGCGATCTCCTACACTGGCCGTACACCTCTGGTGATCGTCGAGGGGACACTGAATAGTGCACGGTACATCCAAACTGCCATCGAACCCTTCGTTCTACCATTCCTAGACCGGCAAGGGAACTTGCTGTTCCAACAGGACAATGCACGTCCGCATGTATCCCGTGCCACCCAACGTGCTCTAGAAGGTGTAAGTCAACTATCCTGGCCAGCAAAATCTTCGGATCTGTCCCCCATTGAGCATGTTTGGGACTGGATGAAGCGTCATCTCACGCGGTCTGCACGTCCAGCACGAACGCTGGTCCAACTGAGGCGCCAGGTGGAAATGGCATGGTAAGCCGTTCCACAGGATTACATGCAGCATCTCTACGATCGTCTCCATGGGAGAATAGAAGCCTGCATTGCTGCGAAAGGTGGATATACACTGTACTAGTGCCGACATTGTGCATGCTCTGTTGCCTGTGTCTATGTGCCTGTGATTCTGTCAGTGTGATCATGTGATGTATCTGACCCCAGGAATGTGTCAATAAAGTTTCCCCTTCCTGGGACAATGAATTCACGGTGTTCTTATTTCAATTTCCAGGAGTGTAGTTTGGACAAGAAGAGAATAGAATCTTTCGAAATGTGGTGCTACAGAAGAGTGCTGAAGATAGATGGGTAGATCACATAACTAATGAGGAGGTATTGAATAGAATTTGGGAGAATAGAAGTTTGTGGCACAACTTGACTAGAAGAAGGGGTCGGTTGTTAGGACATGTTCTGAGGCATCAAGGGATCACCAGTTTAGTATTGGAGGGCAGCGTGGAGGGTAAAAATCGTAGAGGGAGACCAAGAGATGTATACGCTAAGCAGATTCAGAAGGATGTAGGTTGCAGTAGGTACTGGAAGATGATGAAGCTTGCACAGGTAGAGTAGCATGGAGAGCTGCATCAAAGAAGTCTCAGGACTGAAGACCACAACAACAACAACAATCCTTACGTTTTCAAAAATAAGGAAATATTAAGAAATATTAAGTAAATTTGTATTGTGCTAATTCTAATTATCACACATATTTCCTTTAAATGTAATATAAGGCGCAAACAGTGTTAATCTACAGCGTACTTTATTATTGAAAGATTTGTTACACGTTGGAACAATGCCTTCTAAGCACAAAAACGTACTGATGTAGAGCAACAACTGTTAGTTTTTCGAAGTGTAGATCTAGGGCACACCACGCACATTCTTTGTGATGATGTTTCTTAGGGCATCTTTTTGGAATTTGTGTTAAATTTCGTTTGCGGCTTCATTTGAAGATATAGACAAAAAGAGTCAGGCAAGTTTCCTACGTCACAACTTCTCTGAGATGTCAACGGTTGAAAATAACTTCTGGTTAACTTAATTACAGATAATTCACTCATAGATTGCGTATAACGCAGTTTGTTATACAATTTCAACTTAGTATGCTTGTGAAAATGGTGAGGTGCCACTACCTTAATGGGGTTTGATTAAACCCAGAGACGAAAATAGCATCTTCTTCGACAAGCGAAGCTAAACTGATGTCAGCTGCAATAGCGCCATCAACAGCTTGGAAAAATAAGCTACTGAAGTGTTCAAGCACAAATCATGTGCCATCTCATGACAGTGTTGAGAAATACATAGACAGCGGTGTGTGAAATTCCAGCACAGTAAAAATGGTTGAAAAAGACAAGTTTGTTTGTATTTTTAACCAATAAATACGTTGATAGTAATAACCCATTATAACACGAAAAACCCGTTTCTATTCACCACTGTGTACGAATTAAACATGTGTGCGTGATGTGCCTCTATTTCTGTGCAGAGCTGTGAGGCGACAGGATCCGTCGGGACGTCACCACGCACAGTTTGGTCTGCCACACATACTTTATTATACAGTATTGTGTGTTATTTCTGGTAACTGTTCTCTATACTATCTCAAATACTTCGATTTTTATAGTATTTATTTTACATAAATCATTAAAAGACCACAAAAGTTGATCGCAGTATCGCGTATAAGGGATCTGCTGAGTAACTGAACCATGAACTGAGTACTGATTTTTTGACGAAACGTAACCTCAAATGTTAACACTGTCAGTGTCAAAGTTTCTTGCTAAAGATCCAGTCGAGAAAGAGTGAGAGCCAATTAATTTCAAATTACTTGCAATTAGTAGTTACTGTATCTGGGTCTACTAAACTATGTGCACATATCTCTGTGGATTATTCGGTTCCTGAAAAGTTGGCTGGTAGCTTCCAAAGTACACTACTGGCCATTAAAATTGCTGCACCACGAAGACGACGTGCTACAGACGCGAAATTTAACCGACAATTATTAACAATGCACACACACACACACACACACACCACACACACACACACATCTCATTTGTTTCTATTAAGTTAATTCATTAATGGAGTAGGAGTTGGTCACCAATAAATTTCTTTAAGGACCTCTTAAATCAAACTTTACTGGTAGTTAAACTTTTTATGGTTGCTGGCAAGTTACTGAAAATGTCTGCTCATGAATGATGAACACCCTTTTGGATCTAAGTAAATGACTTTAAATCTTTATGAAGATTATTCTTATATCTTACTTGGATTCCAGGAACTGAGCTGTTGGTTCAAAAAGAGATACATTTTAATGACAAATTTCACTAAGGAGAAAATATGTTGGCAGGTAGTAGTTAATATCCCTAAACTGATCTGTGCATGGTGTTTTTGAGGTCACATTACAAATAATTCTTATTGCGTGGTCTTGTATCCTGAAAACTTTAGCTTCACTATTCACATTCACGAATAGTACGATGAAGCGATGTCACATGATTTCCTCTGTTTCGATTTGCCTTGTTTTCATGCTTCCTGGCGATGTGTCAGTGGACATTTCGGTGTTTTTATGTTTCCTGGCGATGTCAGTGGACATTTCGGTGACTAGTACTGCAGTAACAGGATGCCTGAGTATATGTTCGTAGATTACGCCGATATTTTGTTAATCTACGAATAAACTCTCCGTAATGGAAGAGAAGCTCTATGTCTATACCACGAATACTTTCCAAATCTCGTCGTTCCACCTCATCCCATGTTTGCCAGAGTAGAACAACGGCTGTGGGAAGTGGGAAATTCCAGTCGTTAGAGCAAACGGTGGTACTCCAAGTAGGCAGCGCACTGTCGTATTGGAAGAGGAAGTGCTTCATCAAGTTGAAGACAACCCACTGACGAGAACTCGAGACATTGCATGTGACTTGCATGTGTCTCGCTCAGCTGTGTGGGGTATTGTGCATGAACAGCAACTCCACCTGTATCGTCCTCAGAAGTCAACGCAATGCTCCCGCCGGATTTTCGTTCACGTGTCAGTTTCTGTACTTGGTTTTTACATTGTTGTGTGGCTTCTTCTGAGTTTCCAAGGCGAATTTTGTCCACCGACGAAGCTTATTTCAACAGGGAATGTGTTTTGAATGCTCGAAATAGTAACATTGGAGATCAAGAAAATTCCAAGGCCACGTGTACACGAAGAGTTCAGCACATCTTTGGCATGACTGTCCGGGCAGGTAACTGCGACGGTGGTTTGATTTGGCTATACATCCTTCCTCCTCAAGTAACGGGAGCTAGATACTTGATATTCGTGAACAACTGCTGGGAGGTATTTTTTGGAAGGTATTCCACTGGATATTCGGCACGAATTGTGGTTCCAGCGGGATGGCGGAGCCATATATTTTGCAGTTCACGCCCGACACTGTCTGAACGTTGTCTACGGGGACAGGTGGAACTGTCGAAGTGGACCACATGCTTGGCCACCAAGCCCCCCAGATTTAGCGCCTTTGAACTTTTTCTTGTGGGTCCACATGAGGAGTCTTGTTTACGTCTTGTTTTCTGCGCAGACACACTGTTGACACCGAACATGGTGATCGTCATATCGAACAGCTGTTGTAATATCACAGTGAATAGGAATAAAATCTGTACAGTTTGTTTTCCTTGTAACATGGAATGAACCATTCCTGGACATAGGCTTCAACGTAAAACTTGGTCTACGAAGTCCCCTATAAAACATCTGGAAGTGTGTAAGAGGTGGCCGAAGTGGCCGAGCGGTTCTAGGCGCTTCAGTCTGGAACCGCGCGACCGCTACTGTCGCAGGTTCGAATCCTGCCTCAGGCATGGATGTGTGTAATGTCCTTAGGTTAGTTAGGTTTAAGTAGTTCTAAGTTCTAGGGGACTGATGACCTCCGATGTTAAGTCCCATAGTACTCAGAGCCATTTGAACCATTTTGTGTAACACGGTTTGTGAAACACCCTGTATCTGAATAAAATTATTTATTTTTATTCTTAAGGAGGTGGCTCAGCGTTTAGTACAATGGACTCGCATTTTAGAGGATGACGATTCATATCCACGTCCGGCCATCCAGATTTAGGTTTTGCGTCATTTCTCTAAATCCTTCCTGCAAAGGCCGGGATTGTTCCTTTGAAAGGGCACAGCCAATTTCCTTCTCCATCCTTGAAACACTCTGAGCTAGTGGTCTGCCTCTAATGAGCTAGATGTCTACGGGACGTTAACCTTAATCTTACTTCCCTCCTTCCAAAATGGAAGCTCTAATTACAGAGGTGTTCGGGCTACAGGCAATTCAAAATGCAGTAAATGATTTAAATACATACAGTTTATTTCACTGCTTCAAAACTGATGCTTCTAACAAGAAAGTCAAACTGCATTCAAAGTAAGGTAGTAGAGTCGGATGAAAATAGCGCGGGGGAGTTTTAAAATAATTCTAAGGTCAATGAAAAAAAATAGACTATCTTTACATTGTGGATCTGAGATAAGTGTTGGCAACACAAATGATGATTTTGGAGTGAAATATTTTTATTTACAAATACTGCATAACTGCATGCCATGTGACTTGAGTCTTTTTGTCGTACGACATAGAGACTGTAACTTTAAAAATGTATGCTCGTTCTTCCCATTCTGCTGTAAAACAGAAGAAATGAAAAAATACAGTCACTGTGTAAGACATTCTTGAAATGAAGCGTTATGTGGGAACAAAATAGTTCTCTTTTTTACCCCACCTGAACTTGAAAGACATCAGAAATTATTTTGTAGTATTACGAGAAAACTGTCAAATGACGTTGCAAAGTTCCCGGCGGAGGTCCGATTCCTCCCTCGGGCATGGGTGTGTATGTTTGTCCTTAGGATAATTTAGGTTAAGTAGTGTGTAAGCTTAGGGACTGATGACCTTAGCAGTTAAGTCACATAAGATTTCATACACATTTGAACAATTTTTTGATGTTGCAAAACTTATTGATACTTAAGACTGACAATGACATGACTGAAATAACTTAAATTTTTGTACCCAATTTTTAATTTGTATAATAAAAGTGTAAAATGCCTGGAAATCAACTGCATAACAGTTTTGGACATGCGTAATATCGTGGATTATCTTAAGAACTGACTAACAAAAAGGTCACAATATTTATTTTCGGTGTAGGGTTAGCAAAAATATTAAACTATTCACAGATTTTTTAAAATTATCTATTGAAAAAGGTTTATAATACCTAAACAATAGATATGATTTTAGTGACACAAACTTGTTTGGACTAAGCTATATAAATTTCAAAAGCAATATTGAATTTGATTATTTTGTTAACATAACTGAAGATTTAAATCTGCAAAAACTCAATTTTAATATCTTTAGGAGGAAACTGAATTATTAAACAAATTGGATGACCAAATACATACTTTGAAGAGTTTGCAGAATTATCAGTTGCAAAGAAAGACAAGTATTTAATAAGACAAATCATGATTTTTACAAATTTGTGCGAATTAATTTCATATCTATTGTAGGTTCCTGTCTCTTTAGCATTCACAGAGTGTTTTCTTTGTGGTGGACATTAAATGGCAGAATGCAAGAAACAAAGTCTCTCTTAATGTTGTAAAAATGAACTAGTTTATTTATCTTAAATTGAATATAGACTTCTAAGATGTTTTGAAGCTGTTTAGCAGTAACATTATTTGCTAAATATTGTTAAAAGTAATAAAAATATTTTAGATAAAATAATTAAATAAATAATACTTTGTTTTGAAACAACGTACTTTTTTTCGTCCTTTCAACAACCAATATACTTTATTTGCTCAAAACGAAGGTGGCAACCAGGGCTTAATTTCGGCCGGAACGCGTTCCGGCACATCCCAGCGACCCCCTTTTTCTTCTTTTTTTAACAGTTCAGCACCTGAAATCTGAAATAGCACAAGTGTATTAAATCACAACGTAATTATAATTTGCCACTGCGCCAGCACAAGTGAACGTGACAATGGGTCGCCAACGTGATGTCACGGGCAGGAGTTACTGCGTCTGTGTGTGTGTTTTTTTGTGTGTATGTGTGTGTACGCACGTACTGTATACCCAAGATAAGTTGAGTATCACTCGAAAGTTGTGATCGGTACATATCTCCTTTTGTTTACGACTGCCAAAACCTCAGCGATGTAGTAGCAAGGCGACGTCTCATGTTATGTTTGTCAATTAGAAATAAATAACGTAAGCCGTGTTTGAATGTGAGCTTCTGTATAACGTGGTTTCACGAAATCATTTTATTTCGTGTCGTACTTTATGTCATAGCTACTAATCAAATGTGCGTATGGAGCACGCATGACTAAAAGTTGGCAGCCTCTCGAACAATACGTCCCTTTGTCCACGGCCTCCAGTTTATTGGCAATAAAAGCTGCATGGAAAAATTACAATAAAAATTGGAACAGGGATAAAAAACGTATTAAACATTAAAGGAAAAATTTCTTGTGCGAAGCCAGTTAATCAAAGGCCTGTTGGCCGACAGCAGAAAAGGGAGATTGCTTGAGCACAGCCAGCCAGGATGCACGACTGCAAACAAAAAGCAAGCCGCACTGGGAAATGCTCGAGAGTCGTGCACAGAACAGCTAGTAAAGCAGCTTCCACGCGGCGACATATAGTCTTTCCCCATGGCAGTGTAACATGATGTGGGGTGGAGAGGAGAGGAGAGGAGAGGAGAGGAGAGGAGAGGAGAGGAGAGGAGAGGAGAGGAGAGGAGAGGAGAGGAGAGGAGAGGAGAGGAGAGGAGAGGAGAGGAGAGGAGAGGAGAGGAGAGGAGAGGAGAGGAGAGGAGAGGAGAGGAGAGGAGAGGAGAGGAGAGGAGAGGAGAGGAGAGGAGAGGAGAGGAGAGGAGAGGAGAGGAGACGACACGAGACGAGACGAGACGAAGGAGAGAAGAGGAGAGGAGAGGAGAGGAGAGGAGAGGAGAGGAGAGGAGAGGAGAGGAGAGGAGAGGAGAGGAGAGGAGAGGAGAGGAGAGGAGAGGAGAGGAGAGGAGAGGAGAGGAGAGGAGAGGAGAGGAGAGGAGAGGAGAGGAGGAAGATTACGGCAGCCTCAAGGTGAGGAGGGGGGAGGGGGAATGTTTTATCTTTATCTTGCATTGTTATCAACTCAGGCGCGACGTAATGATCGGCTGCTATGGTACAAAATGCACACGGAATTAAAATTTCGTGAAGACGTGGGAAATCGGAATTGTACGAGACCCAGATGGGGCAGGAATATCTACATCGTCATTAACCGCTAAATGCCTTGTTGGTTAATACTGAACAGCGGCAAAGCAACTGTTCGAACGTTGCAGTTGGCAGCATTTGAAAACATATCTCTGCGTCGGAGAGGGGGGGGGGGGGGGGGGGGGGGAGGGCAGGAAGTGGTAGAAGGGGGCGCGTTCCGGCACCTGAAAGTTTAGAAATTAAACACTGGTGGTAACCCTACTCAAAACTTATCAGTGCGTGATACCTACCGTCTATTCTAATAGCCATGGTCCACCCTACGTTGTTAGAAATAGAGGTACACAGGCAATGGAGTATTATAAAAACCTCTGTACTCCTCTTGTAGCCGATTCATCGTCGGGGTAGCTCATTGTTGAGAAATGCTCTTACACCCAGATGCCAGTGCGGTGGCGCTCTGTTCAGTGGAAAAATGAAATTTTCGTATTGTTCTCGAAACTTTGGAAAAAGTAAGATCTCCAACATGCAAGAGTACGCTAAAAAAATTAGAACGGGCCATAAATTTTTCTAGCGAAACAGTTCAAAACAAATGGAGCCTTGGAGACACTCCCTCCTGGTCGACTGTGGTACGAGGCTGCTGTGTTCCCCGTTTTCTTATGTTGTGGAAGTTCACTTTTCCACTTAAATGGAGCGTACCTTGTCATTGAACGCTAAACGTTAAAGAAAATCGTTATCATCCATAGCTCAGAATGATACACAAAGCTCTGCACGGTGTTATTATCACAATCAAGAAGGGCTTGTAGCCACTAATACCATGTACAGAATGAATTTTCAGTCTTCAGCGGAGTGTGCACTGATGTGAAGCTCCCTGACAGATTAAAACTCTGTTCCAGCCCGGGACTCAAACGTGGGAACTCTGACTGTCGCAGGCAAATGTGCTATCGACTGAGCTATTCAAGCACTACCTCCGACCTCCCGTCACAGCTTTACTTTCACCAGTAATTCATCTCCAACCTTCTTCCAAACTCCGCTCAGTTGGTACAGCACTCTCCAGCGAAATTCTAAAGTCCCAGTTCGAATTGCAGTCGGACACAAACTTCAAATTGTTTTAATGTGCCAGGAGGTTTCAAATCAGCTCACACTCCGCTGCAGATTGAAAATTCATTTCGAAAACAACCCCCTCAGACTGTGGTTAAACCGTGTCTTCGCAGTATCCTTTCTCCCAGGAGCGCTAAGTTCCGTAAAATATGCCGGAGGACTTATGTGGAGTTTGGAGATGTACTGGCACAGGTATGGCTGTGAGAGCGGGTTGTTAGTCGCGCTTGGACAGCTCAGTCGGTAGAGCACTTTCCAGCGAAAGGCGAAGATCCCAGTTTCGGGTCCCGGTCCAGCACTCATTTTTAATGCTGTGTGGTTTGAAACAAAATGATCGCTGCAAAACACGCTCGTCAGACATGAAGAGTGGTTAACTCTGGGCTCACACGACGGGTAAACTCCTGAGGACGAAGTATAAAACTCTGTTTAATACGCTCCACGTCTTGAACGAGCTCAAGAGGTGGACCTATGGATTTCCTCTGACAGGAACAACAGTATCCTGAAACTGAAGGTGCCATCGGCGCTTACTTTGAGCTGCAGGGTCATCAATGACGTGGTCTCGACGACAATCAGTTGTAACGGAAAAGCACCTGGTGTAACGCAGAATGCGAAACGTCCTTCGTTAGTGTGTCACCACCATCTCGACTCGACGTTGCCGCTGCCGGGAACCAAGTGACCCAGCAACTTACCAGGGTAAACTTTCAGTCTAAATGGATAAGTTAGAAGTTACCTCAAGTTTTATGTTCATTCACATAGATTGTAGAATATATATTCTTGAGAAATTGGATGACTTTTTTAAAAAACAACCTGCATTTATTTGCGAGTAAGCCTATTGGGACTACAAAAGTACTTAGAGGTAGGCGCTTCCCCTTCTTTCTGCCCAAAGTACTTTCGTTGTCTTCCTGTGGGCTTCCCCTCTCTCTGCAGATCATGTTGTCCCACCCTTCTTTGTTTTTTCCTCTTGGTCAGAGTACCACTTGTGAATTTTGGACCTGAAGATTCCACCGTTTTGGACATTTGCTTTTGCAACTCCTGACAAACTCAGCTTAGGTGTGATCTAGGATATCCATTTCATCGTGTCCGTTTTGGCTTTATTTTTATTGTCAATGATTTCTACTGATTGTTTTGTAAATCCGTCTAGGTTCATTCTTTTAATGCGTCCATAGAGCCTTGACCTCCATTTTCTAATGTCACTGTAGATACATGCGTATTATTTGATTTCCTTTTTGTCTCCGAGTCCGCATTGTCAGTCTACAAGTTTTGGGCCTAGGCAGTTTTGTGATTTTCTATTCCTTCCTCTCAGTTTTTTTAATGTTTATTTTCCGGTTCAGAATTATTGTTTCTGATCCGTAGAGGAATTCTGGTTTAATTACTGTATTGTAATGTTTTAGTTCTCTCTGCTTGGTGATACATTTCTTGTTGTAGGTACTTTGGGTAAGTCTGTATGCAGTTTCCATCCTCTGGCTTATAATTTCGTTTTCTTTTTCCATTTTGCTTAATGGTTTCGCCATAACATTTAAATTGTGGAACTGGTTTATCACAGTTCTGCCTCCAAAAATACTGGTTTAATAATGCAAGTTTTTGTGGCCGAGCGGTTCTAGGCGCTTCGGTCTGGAACCGCGCGACCGCTACGGTCGCAGGTTCGAATCCTGCCTCGGGCATGGATGTGTGTGGTGTCCTTAGGTTAGTTAGGTTTAAGTAGTTCTAAGTTCTAGGGGACTGATGACCTCAGCTGTTAAGTGCCATAGTGCTCAGAGCCATTTTTGAATGCAAGTTTTTAAGAAAAAATCTTTATACAAATATAATCTGCTCGGTTTTCAAGCCATATCATTTCGAAATAAAATTTGCAACCTTTCGACATATATCTCTGTCATCGTTCTCAAGGTATAAAAGTACTTGTAACCTTGCCGGTAATGCAGCCACCCAATAAACAGTTCTTGTGAGGCACTTTACTGTATGCGTCCGTGGAAATGACTACTAAATGAGAACGGGCACACATTCATCATCTGGAAAGCTTGATGCCCTTGACTGTCACCTAGCTTCATATTCTTTTGTGATACACGCAGATGACCACTTAATAATTGTTATCATCACTTAAAATCGCACTGTTTTTCAAACACCTGCTCTGGCCTTATGTTTGTGAATGGCATAATGCGCCGTCACCAAAAACACAAACTAACGTTTTGTTCGTGTCTACACTGATACTTTCAATATCAAATGGCTGAAATGGCTCTGAGCACTGTGGGGCGTAACTTCCGAGGTCATCGGTCCCCTAGAACTTACAACTATTTAAACCTAACCAACCTAAGGACATCACGCACGTCTATGCCCGAGGCAGGATTCGAACCTGCGACCGTAGTGGTCGCGCGGTTCCAGACTGTAGCGCCTAGAACCGCTCGGCCACTCTGCCCGGCTACTTTCAATATCAAAAGAAATTTTTACACATACACCCTGCTCTTACAGATGATCGGTCAGAAACCAGGAATGTGTTCCCCACAAGGTAAAACCCAACCATTCAGATCAGCTCCATTCGCTGCGCTGATTCAACAAGAATATGTAAAGGGCCTTTAAGCGGCGATTTGTTATAAGGCTGTTCCTAACTACTGGCTTTCAAAATCCAAATTTCGAGAACACCTCTTAATGCCATAACACGTTTTTCTCTTTTCTTGTTTCAGATGAAGCCCATATTCCGTTACAAACATATTTTTCCTTCTGGTTACAAACAAATCAGTCAAATTTGCAATCTGTTGTGCCAGTCCGTAACTCAAGTTATCCAATAACTCTCACATGCATTCCCAACCTCAAATTGTGATGGCTGATCGTGACTTGGCCTGTTTAACTTTATCGATAATATCATTGGTAGCGAAAGTCTGTAGGCCATGTTCGATTACCAGTCTGGCACACAGTTTTAAACTGTCCGAATGTTTCAAAACAGCAACATTTGGTGCACAGTGAAAGATTCCTTCTGGACCTGAAATTAGTCTGTTTATTGTGGATTAATTTTGCATAGAACGTTCAATTACTTTTGCTTGTGTTTTCTGCGACAAGTCCATTGAGCTAGATGAAACAATAGTTAAGACACACGCTGGGAATGTATTCAGTTGATGTGAACTTCTACCCCCTCCACATCCACTCTCATTTAGATTCCTGCTGTTTTCCTAAAACACTTCAGGCAAAGGCTAGGATGGATTCCTAAGAAAGATAACCACTGTTTTCTCACTACTCTTCTCCAATTGAACTACTACTCTGTCCCTAATGACATCAATACCGACAGGACGTTTAAATGAATTCATTCCTTTTTTCCCAACAGAAGTTCAGATAGAAAGTATTTATTGTAGCCGAAACATTTCTAGAGAAGAAAGTTCCAGTCACATGTTGGCTTCTGCGCTGGAAGCGAAGATAAGGTGGTCTCATTGGGCATTTTTGCGGATATTTCCATTCGGGTAGTCAAATGATAACAATAGAGATGACTATATCAAAGACAATGTAACGCATGCAGCCACTAGAATGATTCCAGTTCTTTTTTGGTTCAGACCCTGTGTCAATCTAAATACCGACACCGTGATAGAGGACAGTCTCTCTCACTGTTAGTATACGTAGCATAAGGGATGTAGGTCCTCAACATTTTTTTTCCTAGCATTACTACATAGGCCCAAATTAGGAATAATCTAAAAGAACAATTTCATTCTTTTAGTCTCTGTCAGCATGTAAATTACGGTTCTGCGACGTATAAATTCGCCATTAAATAGTTCAGAAGATATTTCATATTAAACAAAGAAAAGTATCAGATATTATTTAGTGTATTTTCAAAAATTCAGAAATTTCGCCTGACGGAGTTACTGGATCCGAAGAAATGTTGGATATTATTGAATTATTAAACCAATGAATTTTAGTGCTTTGACACTTATGCATTTTGCAAAGTACTAAATTTTATGATATTGTGAATTTTGTCGTTTGTTATCTTTTATGGAGAGTCATCGTCAGATGAAGAAGTAACTTCAGGTGTGTCTCATGGAAGTGTGTAGGGATCCTTGCTCTTCATGTTGTATATTAATTACCTTGCAGACAATATTAATAGTAACCTCTGACTTTTTGCAGATGATGCAGTTATCTATAATCAAGTACAATCTGAAAGAAGCTGCATAAATATTCAGTCAGATCTTGATAAGATTTCAAAGTAGTGCAAAGATTGGCAACTTGCTCGAAATATTCAAAAATGTAAAATTGTAAACTTCACAAAATGAAAAAAAAACATAGCATCCTATGACTTTAATGTCAGTGAGTCACTGCTGGAATCAGTCAACTAATACAAATACCTGGGTGTAAAACTCAGTAGGGATATGAAATGGAATGAGCGCACAATTCAGTCGTGGGTGAAGCAGGTGGCAGACTTCAGTTTATTGGTAGAATACTGGGGAAGGGAAATCAGTCTACATAGGAGACTGCTTACAGGTCACCCGTGCGACCGGTTCTACAATCTTGCAAAAGGTGTGGGACCCGTACCAAACAGGCCTAACAGGGCATATTGAACGTAACAGAGAAGGGCAGCACGAATGATCACAGGTTAAATCTCAATGTAGACAAGTGTAATGTGCTGCGAATAAATTTAGCTACAAAATGCAGGTCAGCAACTGGAAGCAGTTAATTCCATAAATTATCTGGGAGTACGCATTAGGAGTGGTTTAAAATGGAATGATCATATAAAGTTGGTCGTCGGTAAAGCAGATGCCACACTGAGATTCATTGGAAGAATCCTAAGGAAATGCAATCCGAAAACAAAGGAAGTAGGTTACAGTACGCTTGTTCGTCCACTGCTTGAATACTGCTCAGCAGTGTGGGATCCGTACCAGATAGGGTTGATAGAAGAGATAGAGAAGATCCAACGGAGAGCAGCGCTCTTCGTTACAGGATCATTTAGTAATCGCGAAAGCGTTACGGAGATGATAATAAACTCCAGTGGAAGACTCTGCAGGAGAGACGCTCAGTAGCTCGGTACGGGCTTTTGTTAAAGTTTTGGGAACATACCTTCACTGTTGAGTCAAGCAATATATTGCTCCCTCCTACGTATATCTCGCGAAGAGACCATGAGGATAAATCAGAGAGATTAGAGCCCACACAGAAGCATATCGACAATCCTTTTTTCCACTAACAATACGAGACTGGAATAGAAGGGAGAACCGATAGAGGTATTCAGGGTATCCTCCGCCACACACCGTCAGGTGGCTTGCGGAGTATGGATGTAGATGTAGATGTAGATTTAGAGGTTTGTTTAATCCGTGGAAGAGGTTTACAGAGATACTGAAGGAGCTGAACTGGAACACTCTTGAGAATAGATGTAAACTATACCGAGAAAATCTATTAACAAAGTTTCAAGAACGAGCTTTAAATGACGACTCTAGAAATATACAATCCGTTACGTGTCGCTCACATATGGATCGTGGGGATAAGATTTTACTTCACATTCAGAGGCATTCAAAAAATCATTCTTCCCGTGCTCCATACGCGAATGGCCGGAAAGAAACCCTTACGGCTGGTACAATGGGTCGTACCCTCTGATATGCACATCTCGGTGGTTTGCAGAGTATATATGCAGATGTACTCAGCTATTTCGTAATAGAGGGGCTGCAATGATTACAGACAGAGTGGAATTATTCTGAGTTTCTCAGTTCGTACCCTTGACTTAGAGAGCATTCAGAAACTTAAAATACTATTATCTTTTATTTGAAAATGTTAAGTATGTATTTTGGTGGCAAGGAACGTTTTGATAGCATAGAATAAATGTAGTCTCAGATGTAGTTCCCAAGCGTAATCTCTGACTTTATTCTTATAAATTCTTTGGAAATAACAGGCATGGCTACCAGATTTCAAAATTGTCGGTTCTAATTTCAGATTAAGATTAAATTATAGGTTATTCTAATTCATCGAATTTTGAGTCATAGATATGTGTTTCTTATTAGGTTTAAAATGCGCATGAGATTAATCGCACGGCTTCATTGAGGCTATTATTCCTCATACGCTGGACTGTGCAAAACCATAAAGTACCATGGAAAACGGCTCAGAGAAGTTGTTCTTGCTCGAATTTTTAGTCGATAAAGTCTCAGTTCAGAAACCTGGAGGCCTGATGGATCGGCTGAGCACACAGAACGAATGGGGCTGTGGAGAGCTGTGCGTGACTTTCCAGTTTTTGGATTACCCTCACCTCGAAATCTGCGAGAAAGATTTCGTTTCCAAAATGAATGATACGGCGGTTACTAAGACGAGCTTCAGGAGTGGAAAGTCATGTCTTTTCGCTATCCCTAATACACAACTGGAACTACTGCCCCAGGAGTTTGAAGTGAATGTCGGGGTGCTGCGCAAGATGCCACCCGGAGTTTTGCCCGACAAACTGCTTCTGGCGCAGACCAAGATAGAGCTCACGGAAGCTATCTCCGGTGTCATCGAAGACGTGGCCAGGAATCCGCAGGTACTGTTTACTTCATTTACTGTGGCCTGAAGTAGACTATATGTATCATTCAATGCCAACCCGTCGGTCTATGCTATCTTTGCCTCTAAGATTTTATTGAAATTTGGTATGTAGATTCCATCACGTACTAAATGTAATTCCACAAATTTTTATTTCTTGAGATGCAATATTTGGGAGTTAAGTTAATTCGATTCAGGGTGGTCAAATAGTCGTGCGAGATGTTCCCAGTCCTGTATCTCAAAAGGATCCTCGTCACTTCTGTAGCTTTAACTACCATTTTGGCTAAGGTCTAGATCAGGGCTAGCCGCAGTCAAATGGTTCAAATGGCTCTAAGCACTTTGGGAGTTAACATCTGAGGTCATCAGCCCCCTTGAACTTAGAACTACTTAAACTTAACTATCCTAAGGACACCACACACATCCATGCTCGAGGCAGGATTCGGACCTGCGACCGTAGCAGCAGCGCGGCTCCGGACTGAAGCGCCTAGAACCACTCGGTCACAACGGCCGGCTTAGCCCCAGTCACGGCGATGTTTATCTATTACTCGTAAGTTGGCAAAGCGTCAATTTCTCATAATTAGTGGACTGATTCTCTTACACAGACTAGTCAGTCAAGGGACCTACATACAAGCGACGGATTGCAGCAATCCGGCTCATGGGCGGCCGATCGCTTCTTAGATCGCACCTGTTTGGCAAATCGCAGCGATTCGTCTCTGATCATTGGTCGCGTGGAAATCCTAGACAATCTGATGGGTCGCATGCTATTTGTGCTTGCAATATGGTTAACTGCTAGTTAGAAGCTGTGTGTGGCAATATTGCTGCGAACCGTTTCTTTCTTTATTTATTTTTAAGTGTAGGTATGCAGATTTGTTTCGTTTCATTTTACCCACGTTGAGTAAGAAATTACGTTAGAATTTATAGTTATCTAGAGACCACAAACTACTCTGAGAAGTGAAGTGGAAGCCGAAGTTGGCATTTACATTAAGAAAAAATATACCCTTCAATTTAGCAGTGATAAACATTTTGAAACTTGTGCTAAATGTAGAATAGAAGGGACATTTATAGTAAGAGTCGTGACAGAGTTATGATTTTGAGTTATTTGTGAATAATTATGTGCATTATTAAAGTTCTTGAAATCCCTTCTCCTTTCATACGAGGGTTGGAGCTTTAATTGTGACAACTGTTTATTTACAGCTCGTACAAAATAGACACGTGTTTCAAAGTTTTACTGAGCTTCAAAGTAGTCACCAGTGTTGTGTATAACCCGTTGCCAGCGATGTGTAAGTCGTAGGATACTCTTAGCAGTGCCAATTGAGTTGACAGTTCGCGCGACGCGGTCTATTGCCCGGCGAATTTGTAGCGGTTCTGAAGCGAATGCCGTGAAGTGTTTTCTTCAGTTTAGAAATCGAGTTGACCTCAAGAGGGCTTAAGTTATGGGAGTGCAGTAGGTGGTACAGCACTCAGCACCATCAGTCAAACAAATAAGTAACAGCTTGCACTGTACGTGCTTGAGCACTGTCCTGCAAAATGATGGTCAGGTCCTGCAGAAAGTGTCATCACTTATGTCTCTATGCTGTTATGTCTCTATGCTGTTCATTTTTGGAACACAACCTACGACCAGCTTAGAGACTTAAGTGACGACTTTTTCTGCATGATCTGACCTTCATTTTGCAGGACAATGCTCAAGCATGTACAGTGCAAGCTGTTACTGATGTGTTTGACTGATGGGGCTGCTAAGTGCTATACCACCTACTGCAGATCCCTGACTTACGCCCTCAGGAGTTCAACACGATTTCTAAACTTAAGGGAGCACTTTACGGCATTTGCTTCAGAGCTGCTACAAATTCGTCGGGCAGTAGACCGAGCCGCTCGAACTGTCAACACAACTGGCACTACTAAGAGTATTCTACGACTTCCACATCGTTGCCAACGGGTATTACACAATGTTGGTGACTTCACTGAAGGTCAGTAAAACTTTGAAACACGTATCTATTTTGTACGAACTATAAATAAATTGAAACTTCCTGGCAGATTAAAACTGTGTGCCGACCGAGACTCCAACTCGGGACCTTTGCCTTTCGCGGGCAAGTGCTGTACCATCTGAGCTACCGAAGCACGACTCACGGCCGGTACTCACAGCTTTACTTCTGCTAGTATCTCGACTCCTACCTTCCAAACTTTACAGAAGCTCTTCTGCGAACCTTGCAGAACTAGCACTCCTGAAATAAAGGATATAGCGGAGACATGGCTTAGCCACAGCCTGGGAGGGGGGGGTTCCAGAATGAGATTTTCACTCTGCAGCGGAGTGTGCGCTGATATGAAACTTCCTGGCAGATTAAAACTTTGTGCCCGACCGAGACTCGAACTCGAGACCTTTGCCTTTCGTGGGCAAGTGCTCTACCATCTTTTTTTAAATCCATCTTTTCTTTTTTCCTTTTTTTTTAAAGCTCATTTTGTTCGATTTTGTTTGTCGCAACTGCTCGGGGCGGACGTCGTAAGACACCCTTTTAAGTTCGTTGTGGATCGATTAACTCAGTTTCTTTTAATTACAGAGGGCAGCTACGCCTCTGACCGAACACGCTGAGCTACCGTGCCGGCAGAATGAGATTTTCACTCTGCAGCGGAGTGTGCGTTGATCTGAAACTTCCTGGCACATTAAAACTGTGTGCCGACTGAGACTCGAACTCGGGACCTTTGCCTTTCGCGGGCAAGTGCTCTACCATCTGAGCTACCGAACCACGACTCACGCCCGGTACTCACAGCTTTACTTCTGTCAGTATCTCGACTCCTACCTTCCAAACTTCACAGAAGCTCTTCTGCGAACCTTGAAGAACTAGCACTCCTGACAGAAAGGATATAGCGGAGACATGGCTTAGCCACAGCCTGGGGGATGTTTCCAGAATGAGATTTTCACTCTGCAGCGGAGTGTGCGCTGATATGAAACTTCCTGGCAGATTAAAACTGTGTGCCCGACCGAGACTCGAATTCAGGACCTTTGCCTTTCGCGGGCAAGTGCTCTATCATCTGAGCTACCGAAGCACGACTCACGCTCGATACTCACAGCTTTACTTCTGCCAGTATCTCGACTCCTACCTTCCAAACTTTACAGAAGCTCTTCTGCGAACCTTGCAGAACTATCATTCCTGAAAGAAAGGATATAGCGGAGACATGGCTTAGCCACAGCCTGGGGGATGTTTCCAGAATGAGATTTTCACTCTGCAGCGGAGTGTGCGCTGATATGAAACTTCGGTAGCTCAGATGGTGTCTGACTACGGATCAGAAGAGTCCAGGTTCGAATCCTGGCAGGGTCGGCATTTCAGTCTGCCGCCGGCAGTGCTGCGAGGCGGTCACGCGCCAGAGCGCTGCGGGCGAGGCGCGCACGGTGTGTTTGTGTTTACTTCGGCCGCTGTAAGTGCTGTTTTCCCTTCTA
Organism: Schistocerca gregaria; assembly: GCF_023897955.1. NCBI lineage: Eukaryota > Metazoa > Arthropoda > Insecta > Orthoptera > Acrididae > Schistocerca > Schistocerca gregaria. The sequence continues at coordinate 322,720,557 of NC_064927.1, forward strand.
GACCACCATGGCGCACAACTATCGGAAGAAGACATTACGTTTCAACTTTTGTTCCGACTTTGCCCGACCCAAGGCTCTGGAGGTAGAACGATTTATTCGCGATGAAGTTAAGATACCACCAACGGATCTAATTGGTATCCACTTGTCGATAGTTAGCAGTACCGTCTACGTCAAAATGATCAACGATGCGGCGTTACCGTCGATCACGCAGGTCTCGGCACACGGACGATAAGGATCTTCGAACTGCCGTTCGAACTACCTGCAGACGTCGTCATCGAGGCGCTCCGTCCCTATGGCAACGTTCTGGAACATGTTGCCGAACGATGGGTACAATTTCAGACCTATCCCGTTTTAAACGGTGTTAGACAGGTCCGCATCGAGTTGCAGAAACACGTGCCTTCTTATCTATGTATCGGAGGCTGCCGTGCCATTATAATGTACGACGGCCAACCTCGAACCTGTTTCGGTTGCGGGAAAGAAGGTCACCTACGGTCTGAATGCATTCAACGACGTGTCGCGCAGCTCCCGTTGTCGGAAGCGTCCGTCACACCCACGATGACCGCCCTACCGGTCACTTTCGCAGCGGCTCTTGCCACGTCTACAGTTTCGTCCAGTCCGTCGCTCGATCCTTCCGATCGGCACGTCCCACCGTCCCAGTCGCCTATGGACGGTGCGGACGTCCCAGCTGACAACCTTGCCGCCGAACAGGCTCCCGCACCGGACGCTGAGGAGAACAGTACTTCTTCACAACACCTGTTTGACAATTTCATTGTACCCACCGACGCATTCGAACCAGGTCGACGCTCTTCCTTGCCGTCGCCCGACACTGAGGAACACGTGCGCAAACAACGCTCGCCACGTAGGCGCAAACGCCGTCGCCGTTCACCTACATCTACATCTACATCCGTACTCCGCAAGCCACCTGACGGTGTGTGGCGGAGGGTACCCTGAGTACCTCTATCGGTTCTCCCTTCTATTCCAGTCTCGTATTGTACGTGGAAAGAAGGATTGTCGGTATGCTTCTGTGTGGGCTCTAATCTCTCTGATTTTATCCTCATGGTCTCTTCGCGAGATATACGTAGGAGGGAGCAATATACTGCTTGACTCTTCGGTGAAGGTATGTTCTCGAAACTTTAACAAAAGCCCGTACCGAGCTACTGAGCGTCTCTCCTGCAGAGTCTTCCACTGGAGTTTATCTATCATCTCCGTAACGCTTTCGCAATTACTAAATGATCCTGTAACGAAGCGCGCTGCTCTCCGTTGGATCTTCTCTATCTCTTCTATCAACCCTACCTGGTGCGGATCCCACACTGCTGAGCAGTATTCAAGCATTGGGCGAACAAGCGTACTGTAACCTACTTCCTTTGTTGTCGGATTGCATTTCCTTAGGATTCTTCCAATGAATCTCAGTCTGGCATCTGCTTTACCGACGATCAACTTCATATGATCATTCCATTTTAAATCACTCCTAATGCGTACTCCCAGATAATTTATGGAATTAACTGCTTCCAGTTGCTGACCTGCTATTTTGTAGCTAAATGATAAGGGACCTATCTTTCTATGTATTCGCATCACATTACACTTCGCTACATTGAGATTCAATTGCTATTCCGTGCACCATGCGTCAATTCGCTGCAGATCCTCCTGCATTTCAGTACAATTTTCCATTGTTGCAACCTTTCGATACACCACAGCATCATCTGCAAAAAGCCTCAGTGAACTTCCGATGTCATCCACCAGGTCATTTATGTATATTGTGAATAGCAACGGTCCTATGACACTCCCCTGCGGCACACCTGAAATCACTCTTACTTCGGAAGACTTCTCTCCATTGAGAATGACGTGCTGCGTTCTGTTATCTAGGAACTCCTCAATCCAATCACACAATTGATCTGATAGTCCGTATGCTCTTACTTTGTTCATTAAACGACTGTGGGGAACTGTGTCAAACGCCTTGCGGAAGTCAAGAAACACGGCATCTACCTGTGAACCCGTGTCTAAGGCCCTCTGAGTCTCGTGGACGAATAGCGCGAGCTGGGTTTCACACGATCGTCTTTTTCGAAACCCATGCTGATTCCTACAGAGTAGATTTCTAGTCTCCAGAAAAGACATTATACTCGAACATAATACGTGTTCCAAAATTCTACAACTGATCGACGTTAGAGATATAGGTCTATAGTTCTGCACATCTGTTCGACGTCCCTTCTTGAGAACGGGGATGACCTGTGCCCTTTTCCAATCCTTTGGAACGCTTCGCTCTTCTAGAGACCTACGGTACACCGCTGCAAGAAGGGGGGCAAGTTCCTTCGCGTACTCTGTGTAAAATCGAACTGGTATCCCATCAGGACCAGCGGCCTTTCCTCTTTTGAGCGATTTTAATTGTTTCTCTATCCCTCTGTCGTCTACTTCGATATCTACCATTTTGTCAACTGTGCGACAATCTAGAGAAGGAAGCACAGTGCAGTCTTCCTCTGTGAAACAGCTTTGGAAGAAGACATTTAGTAATTCGGCCTTTAGTCTGTCATCCTCTGTTTCAGTACCATTTTGGTCACAGAGTGTCTGGACATTTTGTTTTGATCCACCTACCGCTTTGACATAGGACCAAAATTTCTTAGGATTTTCTGCCAAGTCAGTACATAGAACTTTACTTTCGAATTCATTGAAAGCCTCTCGCATAGCCCTCCTCACACTACATTTCGCTTCGCGTAATTTTTGTTTGTCTGCAAGGCTTTGGCTATGTTTATGTTTGCTGTGAAGTTCCCTTTGCTTCCGCAGCAGTTTTCTAACTCGGTTGTTGTACCACGGTGGCTCTTTTCCATCTCTTACGATCTTGCTTGGCACATACTCATCTAACGCATATTGTACCATGGTTTTGAACTTCGTCCACTGATGCTCAACACTATCTGTACTTGAGACAAAACTTGTGTGTTGAGCCATCAAGTACTCTGAAATCTGCTTTTTGTCACTTTTGCTAAACAGAAAAATCTTCCTACCTTTTTTAATATTTCTATTTACGGCTGAAATCATCGATGCAATAACCGCTTTATGATCGCTGATTCCCTGTTCTGCATTAACTGATTCAAATAGTTCGGGTCTGTTTGTCACCAGAAGGTCTAATATGTTATCGCCACGAGTCGGTTTTCTGTTTAATTGCTCAAGGTAGTTTTCAGATAAAGCACTTAAAAATATTTCACTGGATTCTTTGTCCCTGCCACCCGTTATGAACGTTTGAGTCTCCCAGTCTATATCCGGCAAATTAAAATCTCCACCCAGAACTATAACATGGTGGGGAAATCTACTCGAAATATTTTCCAAATTATTCTTCAGGTGCTGAGCCACAACAGCTGCTGAGCCCGGGGGCCTATAGAGACATCCAATTACCATGTCTGAGCCTGCTTTAACCGTGACCTTCACCCAAATCATTTCACAATTCGAATCTCCGTCAATTTCCTTCGATACTATTGCACTTCTTATCGCTATAAACACGCCTCCCCCTTCACTGTTCAGCCTATCTCTGCGGTATACATTCCAATCAGAGTTTAGGATTTCATTACTGTTTACGTCTGGTTTCAGCCAACTTTCTGTTCCTAGTACTATATGGGTGTTGTTACCGTTTATTAATGAGAGCAGTTCTGGGACCTTTCTATAGACGCTCCTGCAGTTTACTATTAGCACATTAATATTGTTATTCCTTGTTGCATTTTGCCTACTCCTGCCTTGCCGCGTCTCAGGAGGCGTCTTGTCGGGCCTAGGGAGGGAATTCTCTAACCTAAAAAAAACCCCATGTGCACTCCACACGTACTCCGCTACCCTCGTAGCCGCTTCCGGCGTGTAGTGCACGCCTGACCTATTCAGGGGGACCCTACATTTCTCCACCCGATAGCGGAGGTCGAGAAATTTGCACCCCAGCTCTCCGCAGAATCGTCTGAGCCTCTGGTTTAAGCCTTCCACTCGGCTCCAAACCAGAGGACCGCGATCGGTTCTCGGAACGATACTACAAATAGTTAGCTCTGATTCCACCCCGCGAGCGAGGCTTTCCACCTTCACCAACTCCGCCAACCGCCTGTACGAACTGAGGATGACCTCTGAACCCAGACGGCAAGAGTCATTGGTGCCGACATGAGCAACAATTTGCAGTCGGGTGCACCCAGTGCTCTCTATCGCCGCCGGTAGGGCCTCCTCCACATCTCGGATGAGACCCCCCGGCAAGCAGACAGAGTGAACACTGGCCTTCTTCCCCGACCTTTCCGCTATTTCCCTAAGGGGCTCCATCACCCGCCTAACGTTGGAGCTCCCAATAACTAATAAACCCCTCCCCCCGTGTGCCTGCTCGGACCTTGCTGAAGGAGCAGCCACATGTCCACTCACAGGCAGAGCGGGCGATGCCACACGGCCAGCCTCCACATTGACCCTCCGCCTCGTGCGCCGCGAACGCCGCTGAACCCGCCACTCCCCTTGGGGAGAGGGTGGCCCAACCGCGCCCGGTACCCGCGAAGATGTCTCGACAGCAGGGACAGTGGGTGAAGCATCTAACACCTGGGGTGCACCATGCGACGCACCAGACTCCCCACTGCCGCTACACTCCGAGGCAGCAGCCTGAAGACGGCTGACCGCGGCCATCAACACGCTCAGCTGTTCGCGAAGAGTGGCCAGCTCCTCCTGCGTCCGTACACAGCAGCCACACATCCTAGCCATCCTAAGAAATCAATTTACTATAGAGTGTTTATCAGCTTTTAACTAGACTGCTAATTCACTAAAGGCGGTTGATTATTGACTAAACTGTGATTGCTAACCACTTCTTGTAGAAACAAGGAAAATAGCACTACCTGTCTCTGGACGGTATTGAAAACAAACACTAGCACTACTAGCACTACGGCTGACTAAAGGGACTCTCTGACTGTATTTAAAACAAACACGAGATCTATGGAACACTTAATAGCACTCTACTATTAAAGCTTCCTAAAAGCAAAAACACGCAGAAGAAGAAGTGACAAGTAAGAAAAATACAGATAATACTTAGATTAAGGTAGCTCGCTGCACAGAAGACGTGAAGCAGACGGCGGTTAGGGCGACCCACGGTCTCTCAAAGCGTCGCCATCCACGACGACGAAGACGACACCCAACCAACCGACATTTCCATGCAGAGGTCGGCGGACAACTTTCACGATTATCAAGACATTTCGCAGGACAGGACCACTATGGAGGTCGCCACGCACAATGTAACGATCGGTGCGCCGGTTGAGACGCCTGTCTCCCCGCCGACAACTCCAGATCTCTCTCACCACGACGCAATTCCCATGGACATTGGACGGACCCATGGCACAGGAGCATGGGCCGACGAGATTGAGGAAGATACGCCCCCTCCTCCGGATGAGTTGCCTCCGCCGGACAAGGCTGCCTGTTAACATCAAAACCGAGGCCCTGCAGCTGATGAGACGGGACTTCCTGTCGGTGCCCTCCTCTTACTTCCCTTGGTGATGGTAGATGCGCCTCCACCACCACTGAAACAAACGTATCGGTTTACCACGCTGAACATCAACATGATCGGCACTGTACCCAAGCTGCAACTCCTATGTGACATGCTTCGGGCCTCTGACGTCTACGTCGCCCTTCTTCAGGAAGTACGCGTTGCCACACTATCACCAGTCTACGGCTACGACTCATACACGACCACATGTGATCAATCAGGGCGTGAAGTGGCTTTCTACATACGCGAAGGAATCCCACTCAAGGACACGACAATCCTTCCCTGTGGAAGAGGCATGGCTATTACCATCTTGGACACGCGCGTCATCAATATCTACGCTCCGTCTGGCTCCACGAACCGTCGGCAGCGGTCCTCTTTCTTCGGACATGACGTGGCGCCCCTGTTTTCTGGACGCTATGATCGCCTTATCATGGGAGGCGATTTCAACTGTGTCCTCCATCCGCAGGACCAAATGCCTGGTTATTCGCCATGCCCGGCGCTTCTCACCTTAATCGAAGATTTTCATCTAGTGGACGTTTGGGAGAAAATTCATGGCAATACCCCCGGTTTCACCCATTATACAGCACATTCTGCGAGCAGACTGGACCGGTTATATGTCTCTGCCCACCTTGGCAATGACGTCGCCCAAGCTGAACGGTGGCCCTTTTCATTTTCGGACCACTGCGCCGTCATTTGCTCCCTGGCTCTGCCACCTCAGTCAGTGTGGCGCAGCAGAGGTTACTGGAAGCTTAATACCTCCCTCCTTAATGATCCACACTTCTGTCAATGTATTGTCACTACGTGGGCGTCTTGCGAAAGACGCCTTCCGCAGTACACATCCACGTTCCATTGGTGGCTCAAATGTGCCAAACCTCCGATCAGAAAGGCCTTCATACAGTGTGGCAAGGAAGCAGCAGCATGGCATCGAGACACCACAAATTTTTACTACGCCGTCCTCCGTGAGCTCGATGCGCTCCCTCCATCACCTGACACCCATAGGGAACGACAACGTACTAAAGCTCGTCTCCTCTCTCTTCAACGTGCACGACTGCATGGTGTCGTGGTGCGTTCCCGACGACAAGACCTCCTCCACGACGAAACCCCATCCACAATCCATACCGCATCCGATCATAGTCGTCGACGTCGACTTTTCGTCTCCAACATCACGACCTCCGATGGTGTTCACCACACAACACAGGCGGCGGTGGTGTCTGCCTTTGCTGAACATTATCGCCAATTTTATGATGATGAACAGATGGCGACGCCTATTCCTGATGATCTCCGTCCTTCCCCTAACCGGACCCTCACCGTAGCGGAGTCAACGTCCATGATGTCTGCAATCACCGCAGAAGAGGTAGTAGATGCGATCAACAGAGGGGCCAATAACAAATCACCAAGACCAGATGGTCTCCCAGTGGAGTTTTACCGGGCGGTCACCACGTTAATGCTTCTTCGCTGGACGGAAATGATTCAGGAACTCTTTACTCCATCCTTCCCAATTCCACCTGAATTCGTCACTGGCATTCTTCTACCTGTGCCTAAACCGAAGGGAGGGCCTCATGTCTCTGCATATCGCCCCCTTACACTACTGAATGCAGACTATAAAATCTATGCACGCCTTTAGCAGCGCGCATGTGCACCGTCTTACTTACGGTCCTTTCACCTGAGCAGACTGCACGTGGTTGTGGGGCCACCTTACGAACAGCCCTAGGAGAATGCCGTGACCTCATTGCACTGGCGTCGGTTTGTCGCCATCGTGCAGCACTGGTATCCGTCGATTTCACGAGTGCCTTTGATCGCGTTCGACACCCATTCCTCCTCATGGTGGCGACACGTATGGGGTTCTCATTACTTTTTGTCGATGCCATTCGCCGGTTACTACTTCCCGCCATCTCGATGGTACAAGTCAATGGGAGGCTTGTAGGACCGATTCCTATACGCCGCTCTGTACGTCAAGGATACCCTATGTCTACTTTACTATATGCCATTGCACTTGAGCCCCTCATCACTGTACTTAACTCTTGGCTGCAGGGCCTCACTTTGCGTTACTACACCTTTCACTGTAGTGCTTATGCGGACGATCTCCTCTTTCTCACCTGCTCCTCCACGGAACTCAATGACGCCATCCAATGGATTCACCAGTATGGACGTCTTTCTGGTAGCATTCTTAATGTCCGTAAATCGACTATGATGCACATTGGGCGCAGCCTCCCGGCTATGGTGCCGAACCCACTCCCAGTCAGTACCACCCTTTGTTACTTGGGTATCGAATTTACGAGCTCCACACACCGCACAGTGGCCCTGGCATACCGGAGGCTTTTGCAGTCGATTCGGCACCATGTCCGCGGTCAAGTGCACCGTAACTTAAACCAACTCCAACGTGTGGCCTATGTCAACATGTATGTAGCCCCTAAACTGGTACACGTCGCCCAGATCCTCCCAATGCCGTTACTCCTTGGCCGCCGCATCCAATCAGTCTTTGGATATTTTGTGTCAGCAGGGGCACTTTTCAAATTCCGCTACAACACTCTAACATTGCCTCCTGCAAAAGGTGGCCTCGGACTCGTCAACGTGCGGGCACGATCTTCTGCACTCTTTGTACACACTCTGTTGCGGCACTGGCAGGGGACGGTTCCGTCCTTAACACGCAGTCTCTTAGACATCCTCCGACCAGCTTCTCTCGATCCACCGATCAATGTGGCACCTATTTCTCCATTATTGTACCACGTCGCCAATTGTTTCATAGAACTCAGCTACGTTCGGGCCGATCTTCCAGTCACCCGTCCTCCCCGTACAAAAGATTATTATCGTTTGTTTGTGCTGTCCAACCCTTGCGACCCCATGGTGCTACGGCATCCTGACATTAACTGGCGCACGGTTTGAGGGTGTGTACATGCACCCTTTTTACCATCGTCTGTGTCTGCACTCTGGTATGTTTTAGTTTATGGAAAATTCCCGACTAACAGTCGACTTTATTGCATAGGACTGGCCACCTCCCCACTCTGCCCTGACTGTCAGCTCGAAGACACCGACGAGCACCGTCTTACGTGCCCCCTGAAACAAAACGTATGACTCCTAATCCAACGAATCGTGGGCTTTTACCTCCGTGCCCCGCCAACGACAGTAACCCCGGATTTCCTGTTGTCGCCCCAGACATTTCACTACCCTCTTGCTAAGCACCATACTCTCATCTGGTTTCGAGGACTGGCTTTAGAATACCTCTTTCAAAATGGTCCGTATACAGTCCTTGACTTCTGGTACAAAGTTATGTCCTCGCATAGCACCCTCACCCGAAAACCATCTTACCGACAAACTTTTGCCGGTTATCTCCGCAGCGTCCTCCTTGACCCCCTCAAAGCTGGGGTGTACCATGCATACCTGTCACATGATGCAACACCCTTATCCACGTTCCCATGCTTCGACAAAAAAAAAAAGCTAGAAGACAGAATATGTTATACTTTGTTGTATTTAATGTTTTTCTTTTTAATGTATTTATTTATTTTTTTGCTTAACTAACAGTCATTTGTATGTGTTTAAATGGAATGGTACCTTGAAGAACTCTTGCATAGTGAATATATATGTACTTTTAGTTTCTTTAATACAAATTATATAAAAAAGGATGTTATATATTTAAAAAAAGATGGTAGAGCACTTGCCCCCGAAAGGCAAAGGTTCCGAGTTCGAGTCTCGGTCGGGCACACAATTTTAATCTGCCAGGAAGTTTCATATCAGCGCACACTCCGCTGCAGAGTGAAAATCTCATTCTATAAATAAATTGTTGTCACTATTGAAGTTCCAACCCTCGTTAATTTAACTCTCCTTCACACTGTTTGTAGTTACAGTAATGAGTAGTGCTGCCATTGACAACATCTCTATAGGAACCCCGAGTGGATTGTGTGACGTGTAACTACTTGCATTTGAATTATACGACTAAGGAATAAAAAGGGAATTGAGGACTAATAATCGTAAAACGGATTGTATTGGAACACTGGAAATAGACCTGTGTACACAACCCGTCTGTCGTCAGTGAAAAATAAAGTAATCTACCGTTCCCAAGACACGCGTATCAAAACAAGTTCAATAAATGATAATTCTCGTTTATTTTAATTTTATGTTTTGCAGATATTCATTGAGATAAAGGAAATTAACAGCAACTGCTGCTAAACATTGCAGTTAATTTTCCGTAGCAGAACTTCTCGACAATACTGTCTGAAATTGCTTGGTAAATCGCTCGTGTGTGGAGGACCGAGGCGAGCGACCGATTGCAGGCGATATCGCATGCGATGGATCGCTGCTCTCCGTCGCTCGTGTGTGGGACACCTATAAAGTGGACTGATTTAGGTGGTGTAGTTTTGCAAGGCAACGTCGTCCGTTGGTGTATGTCACATGGTTACTTGCACAGTCACGCGAATGTATCAAATGCGATGGTGAAGTGTCTCTTAAAGAGTCAAAGATTTGTGTGAACGGAATCACATGGAAGTGCAGCAGAAACTGCCAATTTGATTAAGTGGATCAATGTTTTTCACTTAAGTCATGGGAGAAGGTAGGTGGATATGTTTATTAATAATGTAGTTGCCCTTTCGATATATTAATAAACATTGATCTATCTACCTACTCCTATAATTTAACTAAAAAGCATTGATCCACTTTGTCAGTGTGCTCTCGCAGATCGACTGCGAAGCAACACAGAGCATAAAAATATTTCACAGCTTTTTCAGATATATCATGGATTACGACGCTGCTCTTGGTTTGCAGATACTAGTACAATTTAAATTGAAGTTACTCAGACAAGGTGCAAATAAATTTATAATTCTCGTTTACAGCAGTGTTTCACTCTTTCTTCCCAATGCATTACTTCGAAACACATCATCTGCTTGCTGCTCTCTCTTTGCCTGTGTAGCACAAATAACTGACACACTTTCTTTTGTTCCCGTCATACCACACGCCAAGCCCCGACGAGATTCCTATACAAAACACTTAAGTACCCCATTGTCCTATTCTAGACTTTTACCCTAATTAAATCTTAAAAGGATTTTGGTAGGCATTATTCTGAGTCCTTTAAATACTACTTACTCCAAAGTGTCCCAATGAAACAAAGTGGACAGTTTCGTAAAAAAATAGTGAACTTATTCAAATGGCTGTAAAAGTCTAAAATTGGGCCAATGAACAAATAAATATAATTTTAAATGTTTGAAATATAGTTATTAGGTAGAGACGTATTTAATTTTATATTCAGCAAAGAAATTGACATAATTTTGAATTTTTAATTTTTTTTGACAGATTCGGCTTTGAATCACTTTTTTTCTTTTTTTTTACATAGACCTGTTTCGTTGAGGTTACGGTATCTTCACTGGACTTTTTCCCCTTTTTTGTATTAAATAACAAGAAAAATTGCTTTGTACTGTCTGTACAAATAGAATTTCAGTTTTTATGTAAAGTAGGCGTACTCAAAAATTTAAAACAAAAAATTATGCCTTGCTAAAATGTGCCGCCGTTTCTGAAGCTATCTGTACTTTGCACAATAGCTGATACTCTTTTACAGCTTTTCATCCGTAGCCACAGATGATATAATATAGAAAAACTTATTCACATCGACAATCATGGTTTTACTCTGTGTGAAAGATTCTGTTTCTCTTTGTGTATCCAGTATCTTTACGCTTACTTCTGCGTCATTCCACAAGTGGACTAGTTTTAAAGATTGACCCAGCTCGATCACATCCGATTCTAATGGAATTTTTTTGAGAAGGATCGACGTCACGGATGAACGTGTATAAAGTTTCAGCTCGACATCTCCTTTGGTTCCACCTCTACAGCATCTCGTACACAGGGGCAAGTTGGCATCACCTACAAGCATGCTAAAGTGCCAACTTTGGATAACTTGTATGAAAGGTTCCTACACTTAAGATACAAGCCTCTTGTTTTGTACAACTTCTTGTGCTGAACAATAATATTTAACTGATCAGATTTTTAAATTCATCTGGCGACAGCTGCACTTCTTCAGAAATGGCAGAAAATGCACTGTGAAACTTGTAGGGCCTATTTTTAACCAGCAATAAGTCATAATTTTTTGTAATAAGACACCTGGCCATGCTGCCTTCTTGTGCTTTTTGTACAATAGCCTCTGTCTTTCTCTACCAAAATACGTGCACCTGCACATTTGATGACAACGTTTTGGGTATTTTTGGGGGACTATATCTCAACTGTGTATTCTGTAATCTTATTAGGCTATACCTAGAAAGAGTATTCTTTAAGCGCCAGAAGCTTTATAAATTCAGTTTAGACCTGTGTCTACTTATGGATATTACACATTGATTTCCGATCTCTCCCCATTCGATATTTCTTCAGCCCTCAAGAAAAACATTTGTGGCCGTCGATTTCCTTTGGATGAAGAAGTGCACGCCTGGATACAGTCATGGTTCCGTGGCAACCGCAAACATTTTTCCTTGAACCCATTGACCATCTTGTCTCACTGTGGGGCAGTTATATCGATTATTTTTGAAATAATAAACAGTATACTTACTTTTTCCATCTGTCTCAATTTTGACTGCCCCATAAACTTCATAAAACAAAATTATTTCCAGTACCACCTAGACAAGGACAGCAGTGTCCTCACGCACAGTAAAGAGTATGTGACATGGCTGACTGATTTGATGAATACTGAGGAAATAAAAAGAATTCTACATAGATCACATTTCTCAACACTTTCACAATCATCATTGAAAACTGCTCCTTTATTATATCTTTGTCAATAGTGATGCCTCAGACTGTATATTTTTGAACCTTTGTTGCATTGTTTCTAATACCTCATTTTTTGCAGGATGTACCGGTGACGAAGAGAGTGAGGAATACTTTCGACCTAATGGAGCCGACCGGCCTCAAAGTAGTGGGTTGTATTGGCGTCTTTGTGAGGCTCACGTGCTTCGGCAAGCTTATCGTGACCCCCTTCCACTTGGGTGGAGGTTGCGACGGAGGAGGCAGCACATTCTTTGGGGGTGGAGAAGAGAAGCCAGAGATGTATCACTGCACAGAGGTGGGCAAATGTGCGGCGCGTCCCCATCAGGTGTGCCAACCTGCCCCTATCTGCCAGTGGCCAGTGTGGAGCAAACCCTGCCAGGTGAGTTAGTGCAACTTATAAAGTAGGGTTTAGGTGCTGTGTAGATACAGAAAGCTTTCAGGGAAGTAACAGAGAAACTTTGGAAAATAACGCGAAAGTTAGTATGTGACAAGACACAAATGGATATATAGGGTGGATGGAAAGTTTCTCCATTTTTTTATCGACAGAAAAGCCGATGTTTGATTCCTTGTGGAGATATACCACTTTACATGAACAGATTGTGCTGGCTGAATGAGTTTTACCCTAGTGTAAATTACTTGCTGAATGGTTTTAAACGCATTCCACAGTTGATTATCTACTGCTGACAAGTAGGGTGGTGCACTTCTTCTAAGCAGATCATTTTCGTAAATTTAACACATCTGTACTTGCTAAGTTAAGGAAAATTTTTCATTCGATATTTTTAGGTGTCCTTATATTTTCACCTAACAAAAACCAGAAAAATAATTAATCTTGTCAGTAATTTTAATTAGGGAGGTAAGAAAGACAGTGTTGTTAAAACCTAATTTTCTCCAATTTAACTTTTTTTCACATTGCTTATTTAATTTTTAACTTCGTCTGTATGTCGCTCAGGAGACGATTGTCTCGCCTTTCCAACGATAATCGACTTCAGACCCGAAAGGTTTATCGCCTTCTTTAATGGTGTCATCATTAATAATTGTGGCCAAAACATCTTCGTTCCCAGGTTCAAGGATTCCATGCCAGTATACTTTGGGTTCATGGCGCCGATGGTAATGTTAGTGACAGCAACAAAGTTGGACGATCAACAAAATTCACATTAAGCACAAAAAAAGTCAGACATATGGTAAAGGACAAAACTGGCGTCGGTAGTCGAGCAGTTTCCTAATGTCTGATTGTCTCAGATGGCTACCAGCAGAGACAGAATACCATCATTAGGACAACTGCAAAAGAGTTTGTTCTCAGACAGTCCTGGGAAACAGCGTCCTTATCCAGCCAACAATACCCACACTGTCAAAAAGAAATCTCTTGATCGTCAGGCAGTTTGTTATAGAATACTGTCTGACGGTTTTTGCAATGGTGGTGGGGGACGGGAGGGGGATTTGAGTCGGGGAGGGGGGTGCCGGCAGGGAAAGGGAAAAGGAGGAGGTGTGGTGTGGGGAGAAGAGGTGGTGGTGGTGGTGGTTAGTGTTTAACGTCCCATCGACAACGAGGTCATTAGAGACGGAGCGCAAGCTCGGGTTAGGGAAGGATTGGGAAAGAAATCGGCCGTACCCTTTCAAAGGAACCATCCCGACATTTGCCTGAAACGATTTAGGGAAATCACGGAAAACCTAAATCAGGATGGCCGGAGACGGGATTGAACCGTCGTCCTCCCGAATGCGAGTCCAGTGTGCTAACCCCTGCGCCACCTCGCTCGGTGGAGAAGAGGAGGAGCGAGCCCTTGGGTTGGCGGGGGGAGACAGATAGGGTGCGGTGGATTCAGAGTTCGTAGGACGGTTACATGTCGGAGCGGAGTTCGTAGTCTGGGTGTCCTTTAGCTATGTGGATTTGTTTAGATCTAGTCATTGCTGCTCGGGAAGTTTATTATAACAGTTCGCTAAGGTGGAGGAAGTGGGGATCTACTGTTGCCTATTCCTTCATGCATTGTTTGCTATGACTGGTGCTCATCAGCGAATGAGGTGTGGGCTGCCGGGCACAGGCCGCGCGCCACAAGCGCATGCGTCTCCTGTTGTTGCCGCGGCCTGTTTTGTAGGAATCTTGAGAGCTGGCAGCCAGGATGGGACAAGCACTTACCCGCGAAAAGTAAAGATCCCGAGTTCGAGTCTCGGCACACAGTTTTAATCTGCCAGGAAGTTTCACATTAGCGCACACTCCGCTGCAGGTGGAAATCTCATTCTGAAACCTACACTCCTGGAAATTGAAATAAGAACACCGTGAATTCATTGTCCCAGGAAGGGGAAACTTTATTGACACATTCCTGGGGTCAGATACATCACATGATCACACTGACAGAACCACAGGCACATAGACACAGGCAACAGAGCATGCACAATGTCGGCACTAGTACAGTGTATATCCACCTTTCGCAGCAATGCAGGCTGCTATTCTCCCATGGAGACGATCATAGAGATGCTGGATGTAGTCCTGTGGAACGGCTTGCCATGCCATTTCCACCTGGCGCCTCAGTTGGACCAGCGTTCGTGCTGGACGTGCAGACCGCGTGAGACGACGCTTCATCCAGTCCCAAACATGCTCAATGGGGGACAGATCCGGAGATCTTACTGGTCAGGGTAGTTGACTTACACCTTCTAGAGCACGTTGGGTGGCACGGGATACATGCGGACGTGCATTGTCCTGTTGGAACAGCAAGTTCCCTTGCTGGTCTAGGAATGGTAGAACGATGGGTTCGATGACGGTTTGGATGTACCGTGCACTATTCAGTGTCCCCTCGACGATCACCAGAGGTGTACGGCCAGTGTAGGAGATCGCTCCCCACACCATGATGCCGGGTGTTCGCCCTGTGTGGCTCGGTCGTATGCAGTCCTGATTGTGGCGCTCACCTGCACGGCGCCAAACACGCATACGACCATCATTGGCACCAAGGCAGAAGCGACTCTCATCGCTGAAGACGACACGTCTCCATTCGTCCCTCCATTCACGCCTGTCGCGACACCACTGGAGGCGGGCTGCACGATGTTGGGGCGTGAGCGGAAGACGGCCTAACGGTGTGCGGGACCGTAGCCCAGCTTCATGGAGACGGTTGCGAATGGTCCTCGCCGATACCCCAGGAGCAACAGTGTCCCTAATTTGCTGGGAAGTGGCGGTGCGGTCCCCTACGGCACTGCGTAGGATCCTACGGTCTTGGCGTGCATCCGTGCGTCGCTGCGGTCCGGTCCCAGGTCGACGGGCACGTGCACCTTCCGCCGACCACTGGCAACAACATCGATGTACTGTGGAGACCTCACTCCCCACGTGTTGAGCAATTCGGCGGTACGTCCACCCGGCCTCCCGCATGCCCACTATACGCCCTCGCTCAAAGTCCGTCAACTGCACATACGGTTTACATCCACGCTCTCGCGGCATGCTACCAGTGTTAAAGACTGCGATGGAGCTCCGTATGGCACGGCAAACTGGCTGACACTGACGGCAGCGGTGCACAAATGCTGCGCAGCTAGCGCCATTCGACGGCCAACACCGCGGTTCCTGGTGTGTCCACTGTGCCGTGCGTGGGCTCATTGCTTGTACAGCCCTCTCGCAGTGTCCGGAGCAAGTATGGTGGGTCTGACACACCGGTGTCAATGTGTTCTTTTTTCCATTTCCAGGAGTGTATATCCACCCTCTCTGTTCAGATTGTCAGGGTGTTTTTATTATTTCCTGGCTTCTTTAATCTTGCGTTTCATAAAAGGTGGCTTCATAGCCAGTAAGCAGGTTTCGTTAAATTTAATTTCCTTGCCGCAGTCTTGCCGGTGTTCGGCCACTGCGGACTTCCTGTGCTGCCCCAGACGAATGTAGCGCTTGTGTTCTCGTTTGTGCGTTGCTATCGACCTGCCGGCCTCCCGGTGTATACTTCTCCACACTGATATTCCACCTGGTACACAGCTGCAGTGTGTAAGGCATCTCTCTTGTCCTTCGTGGAGTGTAGAACATCTCGGATCTTGCGGATGCTGTGGTAGACAGGCTGTACACCAAACCGTCGAAGGAGTTCAGTCTGGTCAGCAACAATTACACGTAATGTAAGCACACTGCTGACTGCAGTTCGTCTTTCTCTCTTTCTTTGGTTTGTTGCCGTGGCTGTTTGGATCGATTTATGGCTGTAGCCTGTGCACAACAATGTTCTATGCAGCTTTTTGAGCTAGCGTGTTATTTTTGAGCATCACTTAGATGCTGTGAACGGATGGCTAAAGAACTGATAACGGAATTCTTCTGTGTATGGTGGTAGTTGACTTGGGCGTGCAAACAGCTGTCTGTGTATGAAGGCTTTCGGTACTCTCTGTGTCCAAGTGTGCTGTCCGTTGTCCTTCGCACTTCCACGCCCAGGCAAAGAACTGCGACATTCTTTCGTGCCTGAGCGTGAGCTGCATTATTGAAATATTCGTGAAACCTGTGTAGCCCCGTTTCACAAGGAGGCCATGTAGCGAACGAATCGTCTATATATCGAAAGCAGCATCGTGAGCGTAAAGGAGCAGGACAAATAAGTTGCTTCAAAGGCCTCCACGAATGTATCTGCTGCTAACGAGGATAAGAGAGACCCCCATTGCTACGCAGTCTGTCTGCTGGTAGTATTTTCCTTGCCATTTGAAGTATGTTGAAGATGTGGCACATATCTGGTAGCACCTGCTCTTGTAGGATGCGAACGGTGTCCTCTACTGGCACCTTTGTGAATAACGACTTTATGTCGAAGATGACCATGATGTCCGACGGTGGAACCGTTTCTCCCTTTATGCGTTCTATGAAGAACCTCAAGTTTTTCACGTAAGAATCGGTTTTGCCAACTAGACTTCTTAGCTTTCAAGCTTCACTTTTTCCCAAACTGTATGTAGGTAGTTGATCCCGCCCACTGTTCGCCATAAAGGATAATTTTCCTTGTGTATCTTTGGAACTCATAAATTCTATGAGCAACTGGTACGCTGGGAATGAGTCGCTTGGTTGTGTCAGTCTCAGCTCTGAAGGCCTTGATTGAGGCCTCGTCTTTCGAATTACCTTGGCTGTAGGGCCCGTCCTTAGTTCTTTGTAGGTGGGTTCTTTTAATAATTCCTTCATCCTGTCTTCATACTGCTTAGTGTCCAAGAAGACAGAGGCATTGCCTCCGTCGGACTGTAATATTGTTGTTCTTCTTCAGCTCTTTTATAGCTACCCTTTCCTAATGGCTAAGGTTGAGCTTCGGTGACTTGGCACGCAATAAAAATCGAGCGGGTTCCTGCCTAATTTTCTCAGCTTATATCGCAGATGTGTGCGGGAGTGCTACTTCCGGGCTCTTGGAACCACTGGTGTCAACCGGCTCCTACAAGTAGCAGTGGTAAGCCCTCCCCGAAAAAAACATACTTCCTGTCGGCGTCCACCACCATCTCAAGTGGTCTATTGCATAAACGAACCTGTTAGATACCGGCATACGCGAGAGATACGTTCCTTCCAAAGCAAAGGCGTGACTGGGAATCGATCCAGAAATACTGCTGAAGTTAATAAATAAAAATAACAAAACGTTGCATAGAGAGGAGAGAGAGATAGAGCGAGAGAGAGAGCCGTAGTTTGCTTTGCAGATTACATAAGAACCTTCATGGGATATTTCATTCCACCATGGGCTCTAAGCTGCCACAGCCTTCCTGGCGCACTTCCTTGTGCTACAGTTCACAAACTGCTTCAGTAGTTATTAAATCTGGTACGAAGTATTACATCTTGAAGATGTCACAAATGTTGCTTCAGAAGACGCGCCATGGAAATATTAATTAAATCGTTAATATACAATTCGCTTCACACCGTTTCAAATTACTCGAAATTAAAGAAGGTCGGCTCTGAACAGTATTTTGCGAGCATAAACAACAGTGTTATGTTTTCGACGAAAATTTCATTAAATAATCCAAACCGATTGTTATTTGACGTCACGATTGGAAGCTGTGATGTATGAAATGTTAGTTGGAATTTCAGATTTAGACGTCAGTTTATACCGTCACGGTAACAGTTTTCCCGACCACTACAGTTCTGCTAAGTGTATTTGCTCTTTTAAAGCGCCATAGAATTCCTAAGTTTCATTCGCTCTGTTACACCAGGACAAAGGAGGAGGGAGGGCTGGGTCTACCAGATGAGGGGTAGTAGTAACAACAACAAAAAATACCTACGCAAGACGTCCACTGTGATGTACTGAGAAGCACCAAACTCGACACACACTTAAGCTGCGATCCAGTCCGTAGTAAAAAGTTGTCATGGCTAGATGTCGGAGATCACCGTCAGTCGGGAAGCCGACGTCGCGATTGAGGGTTTAGAGCACTATTGAATTCCTAAATTAGTTTTCTCCGCTACATTCGGAAGGAGGAAGGCCTACTGAATGATAGGATAGAGACAACAGCAAGTACCGCTGCAAGACAGAGCCCACTGCGATTTACTGAGACGCATTAAACACGGCACATTTAAGCCACGACCCAGTCCATAGCAGTAGTTGCCATGGGTAGACGTTTTGAGTTTTTATAAAGGTACGAAACGACTGTTACTATACTTTTCACGTTCGTCCTATCCTAAAGGCGTGCAAGTGGATCATTGGGGAGAGGGCAAGTTTTAGGATTTTTTAGTAGGTTGGTCATAAAAAGCGCAGACATTCTCGTAGAAAATCAAACAGCACATGGGTATGTCAGGAACGTGACCAAATGCATATGTAAAGCAGTGAAAAATATGGAAGCTGACATACAATCCCTAAAAATTGATGTGAGATACACAAAAAATGAGACAAATACCATGAAATATGTAAAGTCGAGGAAACGTAGTAAAATTATGGAAATTGACTGAGAGTACATAAAATTAGAGACAAATACCATGAAATGAGTACTGAGCGTAGTCAATAAAATTGCGTGTCCTGGAGGAGGAGAGTAAACTGATATTATCCCGCACGTGAGGAATACATCCTAACGTCGGCCCATGACTTCCGTGTGCATAAGGAAGGTTACCAGGAGCGGTTGTAAACTGCGGAAAGATTGTTAACTCGTCTGCCTACTGATCATAGTGTTATGTCCTCCTGAGACGTCACTGTTTCTTCGTAAGCATTTACGGCTGTTATGTACGTTTCATAATTTATGAACCGTAATCAGGAATGAACTTCGTATACAGCAGGTGTCACACACCTTTGGAAACCTATGTAGTGTTTCTGTTACAAAGAGTCGATGATTTCTTTGATGTGCAAGACAGTAGTTTTATCGTTTTACAGTTTGGGACCATAGTTTATAGTAGAGGAACTTGCTTGGAGAATGTGTGTCAAACGCTAGGGCCGGTCGGGATGGCCGAGCGATTCTATGCGCTACAGTCTGGAACCGCGCGACCGCTACGGTCGCAGGTACGAATCCTGCCTCGGGCATGGATGTGTGTGATGTCCTTAGGTTAGTCAAGTTTAAGTAGTTCTAAGTTCTAGGGGACTGATGACCTCAGAAGTTAAGTCCCACAGTGCTCAGAGCCATTTGAACCATGTTTCTCAAACGCTGGGGATATGGTTCAAAATGGCTCTGAGCACTATGGGACTTAACTTCTGTGGTCACCAGTCCCCTAGAACTTAGAACTACTTAAACCTAACTAACCTAAACATCACACACATCCATGCTCGAGGCAGGATTCGGACCTTCGACCGTAGCGGTCACGCTGTTCCAGACTGAAGCGCCTAGAACCGCTGGGGATATATTTCTTACATTGGAATATTAACAGTCTTGCATCCCGTACGACAAATAGGTCAAAAGGCGCACCACTCTAGCGTGTTTTAAGCACAGAACAATATAACTTTACGAATTCATGTGTTTATCTTCCACTGTCATTTCCCTGTTGCCAATACCTTCTTGGTACTGGCCTGACACCAGAACAATACTTCTGAATTGATAGCCCAGTTTATTTACATGAACTGCTTCAAAGTATGTGCGTCAGGAGCTACATCATGCATAAACCACACGTTCCTGCTTCATAGCTGTCTGTTATATCAACACAGCACTCTAATGGTTAATTACTCACTATGATCGAAGTGCTAGAATATGTAGATCGCTGTCTGGTATACTTTGGCGTATATGTTCGAGAATTACCGAGGAATTGACATACTGCACAGTCATCTATCTACATTTGCAATGGTACTCGCAAAGTAGTGGAGGGATCATTTAGTAATAATACAGAAATTGGGAAACATGCTGCCGCATCATTGGTCGGTGTTGAAGTTACGGTAAAATTGCTAAAATTGATCGCACTCTCAACTGTGGTGCTTACTACAGTACACCGACAGTGTCTGCTCCATCCCATTGACCCACTGGTACACTGTTGATTACCACAAGGGTGACTAACATCACTTGTTTGAGATGTAGAAAGAGTCTTGGAGAAGAGACTTGTTGGAGGATCAACACATTCAGAGGATGGCCAGCACTGAAACAGTGATTGCGTATGTGACCACAATATGAGGAATCAGTTGCAATGGAACACGGAACAATCTGCTATCGTGTCACTGTGAAAGATGAGTTTAAATGTAGAGGCTGTCAGTCACCTTTGGACGGCTGTTTGGAAACGCTTCACAACGCTGCAAATCTCTCCCAGTTTGCATATGTTGTGACAATCTTTTACTTAAAATCATATTGTGTGTGTGTTGGAGGAGCAGCAGTATAATTGCACCATGTTGATGTCCAGTTTTCTGTGAGAACTAATGGATCGAATTGTGGTGATGTCAGCTTGGAACCTGACACAGACCTTGAAGTTCTGGAGGAAAAAACAAAATTTATGGCAGTGTACAAAGCTGTACTGATACATTGCTTGGACACGTTACAGCAGAAAAAATTATGTATCAGACAGCAAAACAGGGATCCCCTCTTGTGATTGATAGTGTGTAGGATATGGCCCTCCTATAGTACAGGCAAAGAAACTTTACACTGATATCTACAAGCGACTTTGGTCTTTGGCCACCTGCTCCAATAGATCAGTACCTGTATGTTTAATAGCCTACCCCCATGAACCATGGACCTTGCCGTTGGTGGGGAGGCTTGTGTGCCTCAGCGATACAGATAGCCATACCGTAGGTGCAACCACAACGGAGGGGTATCTGTTGAGAGGGTAGACAAACGTGTGGTTCCTGAAGAGGGGCACAAGCCTTTTCAGTAGTTGCAGGGGCAACAGTCTGGATGATTGACTGATCTGGCCTTGTAACACTGCCCAAATCGGCCTTGCTGTGCTGGTACTGCGAACAGCTGAAAGCAAGGGGAAATTACAACCGTAATTTTTTCCGAGGGCATGCAGCTTTACTGTATGGTTAATGATGATGGCGTCCTCTTGGGTAAAATATTTCGGAAGTAAAATAGTCCCCCATTCGGATCTCCGGGTGGGGACTACTCAGGAGGGCATCATTATCAAGAGAAAGAAAACTGGCGTTCTACGGATCGGAGCCTGGAATGTCAGATCCCTTAATCGGGCAGGTAGGTTAGAAAATTTAAAAAGGGAAATGGATAGGTTAAAGTTAGATATAGTGGGAATTAGTGAAGTTCGGTGGCAAGAGGAACAAGACTTTTGATCAAGTGAATACAGGGTTATAAATAAAAAATCAAATAGGGCTAATGCAGGAGTAGGTTTAATAATGAATAAAAAAATAGGGGTGCGGGTAAGCTACTACAAACAGCATGGTGAACGTATTATAGTGGCCAAGATAGACACGAAGTCCATGCCCACTACAGTCGTACAAGTTTATATGCTAACTAGCTCTGCAGATGATGAAGAAATTGATGAACTGTATGATGAGATAGAAGAAATCATTCAGGTAGTGAAGGGAAACGAAAATTTAATAGTCATGGGTGACTGGAATTCGAGTGTAGGAAAAGGGAGAGAAGGAAACATAGTAGGTGAATATGGATTGAGGGAGAGAAATGAAAGAGGAAGCCGTCTGGTAGAATTTTGCACAGAGCATAACTTAATCATAGCTAACACTTGTTTCAAGAATCATAAAAGAAGGATATATACATGGAAGAAGCCAGGAGATACTGACAGATTTCAGATAGATTATATAATGGTAAGACGGAGATTTAGGAACCAGGTTTTAAATTGTAAGACATTTCCAGGGGCAGATGTGGACTCTAACCACAATCTAATGGTTATGAACTGTAGATTAAAACTGAAGAAACTGCAAAAAGGTGGGAATTTACGGAGATAGGGCTTGGATAAACTGAAAGAACCAGAGGTTGTAGAGAGTTTCAGGGAGAGCATAAGGGAACAATTGACAGGAATGGGGGAAAGAAATACAGTAGAAGAAGAATGGGTAGCTTTGAGGGATGAAGTAGTGAAGGCAGCAGAGGATCAAGTAGGTAAAAAGACGAGGGCTAGTAGAAATCCTTGGGTAACAGAAGAAATATTGAATTTAATTGATGAAAGGAGAAAATATAAAAATGCAGTAAATGAAGCAAGCAAAAATGAATACAAACATCTCAAAAACGAGATCGACAGGAAGTGCAAAATGGCTAAGCAGGGATGGCTAGAGGACAAATGTAAGGATGTAGAGGCTTATCTCACTAGGGGTAAGATAGATACTGCCTACAGGAAAATTAAACAGACCTTTTGAGAAAAGAGAACCACTTGTATGAACATCAAGAGCTCATATGGAAACCCAGTTCTAAGCAGAAAGGTGAAAGGAGTGTATAGAGGGTCTATACAAGGGCGATGTACTTGAGGACAATATTATGGAAATGGAAGAGGAAGTAGATGGAGATGAAATGGGAGATATGATACTGCGTGAAGAGTTTGACAGAGCACTGAAAGACCTGAGCCGAAACAATGCCCCGGGAATAGACAACATTCCATTGGAACTACTGACAGCCTTGGGAGAGCCAGTCCTGACAAAACTCTACCATCTGGTGAGCAAGATGTATGAGACAGGCGCAATACCCTCAGACTTCAAGAAGAATATAATAATGCCAATCCCAAACAAAGCAGGTGTTGACAGATGTGAACATTACCGAACTATCAGTTTAGTAAGTCACGGCTGCAAAATACTAACGCGAATTCTTTACAGACGAATGAAAAAACTAGTAGAAGCAAACTTCGGGGAAGATCAGTTTGCATTCCGCAGAAATATCGGAACACGTGACTCAATACTGACCCTACGCCTTATCTTAGAAGCTAGATTAAGGAAAGGCAAACCTACATTTCTAGCATTTGTAGACTTAGAGAAAGCTTTTGACAATGTTGACTGGAATACTCTCTTTCAAATTCTAAAGGTGGCAGGGATAAAATACAGGGAGCGAAAAACTATTTACAATTTGTACAGAAACCAGATGGCAGTTATAAGAGTCGAGGGGCATGAAATGGAAGCAGTGGTTGGGAAGGGAGTGAGACAGGGTTCTAGCCTGTCCCCAATGTTATTCAATCTGTATATTGAGCAAGCAGTAAAGGAAACAAAAGAAAAATTTGGAGTAGGAATTAAAAACCATGGAGAAGAAATAAAAACTTTGAGGTTCGCCGATGACATTGTAATTCTGTCAGAGACAGCAAAGGACTTGGAAGAGCAGATGAACAGAATGGATAGTGTCTTGGAAGGAGGATATAAGATGAACATCAACAAAAGTAAAACGAGGATAATGGATTGTAGCTGAGTTGAATCAGGTGATGTTGAGGGAATTAGATTAGGAAATGTGACATTTAAAGTAGTAAAGGAGTTTTGCTATTTGGGGAGCAAAATAGCTGATGCTGGTCGAAGTAGAGAGGATATAAAATGTAGACTGGCAATGACAAGAAAAACGTTTATGAGGAAGAGAAATTAGTTAACATCGAGTATAGATTTAAGTGTCAGGAAGTCGTTTCAGAAAGGATTTGTATGGAGTGCAGGCATGTATGGAAGTGAAACATGGACGATAAATAGCTTAGACAAGAAGAGAATAGAAGCTTTCGAAATGTGGTGCTACAGAAGAATGCTGAAGATTAGATGGGTAGATCACATAACTAAAGAGGATGTATTGAATGGAATTGGGGAGAAGAGGAGTTTGTGGTACAATTTGACAAGAAGAAGGGACCGGATGGTAGGACTTATTCTGAGGCATCAAGGGATCACCAATTTAGTATTGGAGGGCAGCGTGGAGGGTAAAAATCTTAGAGGGAGACCAAGAGATGAATACACCAAGCAGATTCAGAGGGATGTTGGTTACAGTAAGTATTGGGAGATGAAGAAGCTTGCATAGGGTACAGTAGCATGGAGAGCTGCATCAAACCGGTCTCAGGACTGAAGACAACAACAACAACAACATGTTTAATAGGATTGCCATATATGCTCGATGCCAGCACACAGATTGTATTGGTTTTCAATATATTGGGAGAGAGAGATGTGGTAAAATCTTATCGAGTTCTCTGTCAGAAGAAGTTAGCAGAGCTTTTATGGTTCGTAACATTTTTCTGTTGGATAGTATGAAATAATGGTGATAGAGGGAATGTTTGGGTGACAGACGTAAATGCATCCTGAGGGATGCAGATCTCCTTCGCACTGTAGTATCTCATGTAGTTTGGAGACATACTGCAATGCAGTAGCAAAATCCTCATTCTTCTTTCAGTTCCTATACTGTCTTTTATACTATTTCGTGTTGCAGGAGAAAGCTTCATTTTGGCTCTGGCCTTACACATAGTACACTGTTGGCAGAGGTATGACAAAATTTCCCCTCTTCCACCGAATGGTCAAAAATGACAGTCATATCAGATTAACTGAGCTCACCCTGTTTCTCCATGGGGTGGAGCAGTTGGCAGATATAGCACTCTCTGAATTCTGTCCAGTTCGGACTTAAACTGGAATGATCACATGGATGAAGCAACAGGGAGGATGGGGCAGACACTGCGGGACAGTCATAAGATGTAGATGTCTAAACCCACGTTGGAGTTTAGCTGTGCCAGACAGGTTCGAGAAAGGTGACACGTTTCGAGATATGAAAGTGGCATTAATGTGATTCACTTATGGCTGTAATCACTAAAACACGTCTCCATTGGATCCAAAGCAAGTGTAAAGTTGACTGGATAGACTTGATTCCAAATTGCTGATAGCAGTTCTACCATAAATGATAACGCTATCAGCGACTCTTGTATGTGCCTGTGGAACCAAGGCCGCTTTTACGCCAGGTGATGGTAGTGTAGTAGTAGTTGCGATTGTGTTTTTAATAGCGCTGCCCTTACATGAAATGTATGTTGTTAGCGGTAGAGTCGTCCTGTGGTCAGCTTCAAATCTCGATTCCCAGTAGTGTTCCTCGAAAAGATCATTGCCTTCCCTCCAGGGATTCCCATTTGAACTACATGGTGAGTGTAATCTGACTACCTGACTACAGAAAATCTAAAATTAACCACCAGTCGAAGTGACTCCCATGGTCAGTTTGTAAGTAGGCTGTTTATGTTTTTATGTTGGTAACGCCACATAGCGCTCTATATGAAAATCACTGACTGTGCTCATAGAGTAGAAATATCTCTGGAGTGAGCATTGCGTCCTGTGCACGATGTCAACATTAAACTGGAATTGTCACGTGATCTAGGGACGACATCGATTGTGTAACGCCAATTCGCGTCCGTCATCGGGTGACGTCACGTCTCGTCACATAACATCAAAACATTCTACAATACCTTTCGCACTGGTCGTCAACGAAACGTCGCGTCATTTCACGGGACGTCAAGGTTTCTCTGGAAGAAAATTTTGACGGTTCCCGTCTGTTAACACCTTAAGTTAACCTATTTTCGCCGCGCTCATTCTTCTTATAATAGTGGATTTTGTACTTTTGTATCTTCATAATCTTTATTTTATAATAGCGCTTTGTTTTAGTGGCAAATTGGAGATGTTCTATGCCGAATGGGACTTTTTTAACTTCCTTGCACAACCGAGGTCGTATATCAGAAGGCGAAAATTTATTTAGGTTTTACGATAACACAACAGCGCTGACGCCCACAATGTACCGGTATATATATATATATATATATATATATATATATATATATATAAGAACATAAGTAGACGAAGCAAATTCCACCATATGACATTTTAAGCAAAAAAGTCAGCTTTAGTGAAGGAGTAAATACAGTAGCTTATGACATTATTAATTACATAAGAAAAAACATAATGGATAAGTTTAATAGACTTCATTAATTCGTTTGAACCTTTCTTTGATGTGTATGAATGTACATATTTTCCATAGCAAATAATTGTCGATTTTTTGAAACGTTGTCTCACTTCTCAGTAATTTACTAAACATAATTGATCAACAACATAAGTTATAAAGTTTGCTTCGGCCATTGACAAACTTTGTCGTTGTTAGTTCCTCAGTTCTGATACTATACTCTAACATTTTATGCATATTAGGGATGGTGAGTCAAAACCCCAATTTCGCCGTTCAGTACTGTGTTAAGCAACTTGACGACATGAGACACGAAAGACAGTGTAAATACATGCTGACATGAAGCTTCTGTCACGTCATGCCCATTCATTTTGCTCTTCAAAGCTAAGAGCTCAATTTATTTCAAATATCAGACGAAACCGCTATAGCGCCTCAAAAACGTCTATACTAAATTCACAGCACTTGTGAAGGGAATCTGTCTTTACTAGCGATATGACATTCAAAATTTATAGGACAAATGTCGGACAAATCTACTGCGTCCCGAGATCACGTGACCATTGTGGCAACGTATGTTGACAACACAAAATCAATTCTGCGCTTCCGAATGCTCACTCCAGAGATATTTCTACTCTATGACTGTGTTGTGTGAAGTCGGTGGTTGGTTGGCATTGTTGGAATAGTCGCTATTGTAGTGTTGGGCAGCTGGATGTGAACAGCGCGTAGTGTTGCACAGTTGGAGGTGAGCCGCCAGCAGTGGTGGATATGGGGAGAGAGATGGCAGAATTTTAGGAGCGGACGATCTGGACGTGTGTCCACCACAAAGAGTAAATTTGTAATACTGGTTATCATGAACTGATGTATATATTATGACTTTTAAACACTATTAAGGTAAATACATAGTTTGTTCTCTATTAAAATCTTTCATTTGCTAACTATGCCTATCAGTAGTTAGTGCCTTCAGTAGTTAGAATCTTTTATTTAGCTGGCAGTAATGGCGCTCGCTGTACTGCAGCAGTTCCAGTAATGGAGATATTTGTGAGGTAAGTGATTCATGAAAGGTATAGGTTATTGTTAGTTGTGGCCATTCTTTTGTAGAGATTTTTGAAAGATTGCGTTGTGCTAACAATATTCTGTGTCAGTTTAGTGTTGATCAGAATAAGTAAAGAGAGTAATGCCTGAGTACGTTCAGTTTTGCTCAGCTGTTTGAAAATCAAATAACGTAGAGGTTTACCAGCACAGTATTTCACTAATTTTTCTAAGGGGATGTTTCAAGTTTAGTTAATTAACCTATCAGTTTGATATCAGCGACGTGCCGCCTGGTGGGTGGATGTGACAGCTAGGTCACTGTTGATAAGATTCTTGACTTGGCGATATTTTCGTTGAACACCCAGAGGGACGACCATCGTAATAAAATCTGATGTATTATCAAATTTGCAAAGTGATATGTAGTATTGACCTTATGTTTACAACTTCTCTGTGCTGTTACCTTAAAAGAGAGTCCAAAAGTGAGGAGGCATCCTGTGGCAGCGGTAGGTCTTAGCAGTCCATCAGGAGCCAAAAATCAGTTTAATATTCTAATCCTGTGATGCAGGATGTGAAAGATAAGAAAAGATATTTTTCTGCTTGGTGAAAGAATACTTAGAGGGAATATAGCCTATGCCATAGTCCTGTACAGGATTTTCACAAGACGTAACGATACTTTAGCGATGTGAAAAAGTGTTTATTGTCCGATTTCTTATGTCTTCGAAAACAGTTCGTTCGAACAGGAGGAATCTAAATTTAACGTGAGAAATTCGAAGTGTTAGGTTAACAACACCGCTGCCTCAGATTGGGTAAAGTAGATGTTTTAAACTGGTAAGTCTTGTGTCGGGCTGGAATTGTTTAATGCTTTAAAAATCTAGTCACGACGCCATATTCCCGACTGATAGCGATCTCCGACTTCTAGTCATGGCAACTTATTACTTCGGACTGGATCACGGTTTAAGTGCGTCGTGTTTAGTGCTTCTCAATACCTCACAGTGGTCCCTGCCGTGCGTAGGTATTTTTTGTTGTTGTTGCTACTGTCCTCTCACGTGGTACACCCTGTCCTCCCTCCTCCTTTGTCCTGTTGTAGCAGAACGACCCAGTCAACTTGTTGTTGTTGTTGTGGTCTTCAGTCCTGAGACTGGTTTGATGCAACTCTCCGTGTTACTCTATCCTGTGGAAGCTTCTTCATCTCCCAGTACCTACTGCAACTTACATCCTTCTGAATCTGCTTGGTGTATTCATCTCTTGGTCTCCCTCTACGATTTTTACCCTCTACGCTGCCCCCCGATACTAAATTCGTGATCCCTTGATGCCTCAGAACATGTCCTACCAACCGGTCCCTTCTTCTTGTCAAGTTGTGCCACAAACTTTTCTTCTCCCCAATTCCATTCAATACCTCCTCATTAGTTGTGTGATCTACCCATCTAATCTTCAGCACTCTTCTGTAGCACCTCATTTCGAAAGATTCTATTCTCTTCTTGTCCAAAATATTTATCGTCCATGTATCACTTCCATACATGCCTACACTCCATACAAATACTTTCTGAAACGACTTCGTGACACTTAAATCTATACTCGATGTTAACAAAATTTTCTTCTTCAGAAACGCATTCCTTGCCTTTGCCAGTCTATATTTTATATCCTCTCTACTTCGACCCTCATCAGCTATTTTGCTCCCCAAACAGCAAAACTCCTTTACTATTTTAAGTGTCTCAGCTTTACCCAACTTAATTCGACTACATTCCATTGTCTTCGTTTTACTTTTGTTGATGTTCATCTTATATCCTCCTTCCAAGACACTATCCATTCTGTTCATCTGCTCTTCCAAGTCCTTTGCTGTCTCTGACAGAATTACAATGTCATCGGCGAACCTCAAAGTTTTTATTTCTTCTCCATGGTTTTTAATTCCTACTCCAAATTTTTCTTTTGTTTCCTTTACTGCTTGCTCAATATACAGATTGAATAACATTGGGGACAGGCTAGAACCCTGTCTCACTCCCTTCCCAACCACTGCTTCCATTTCATGCCCCTCGACTCTTATAACTGCCATCTGGTTTCTGTACAAATTGTAAATAGTTTTTCGCTCCCTATATTTTACCGCTGTCACCTTCAGAATTTAAAAGAGAGTATTCCAGTCAAAATTGTCAAAAGCTTTCTCTAAGACTACAAATGCTAGAAATGTAGGTTTGCCTTTCCTTAATCTAGCTCTATGATAAGTCGTAGGGTCAGTATTGAGTCACGTGTTCCGATATTTCTGCGGAATGCAAAATGATCTTCCCGAGGTTGGCTTCTGCTAGTTTTTCCATTCGTCTGTAAAGAATTCGCGTTAGTATTTTGCAGCCGTGACTTATTAAACTGATAGTTCGGTAATGTTCACATCTGTCAACACCTCCTTTCTTTGGGATTGGAATTATTATATTCTTCTTGAAGTCTGAGGGTATTGCGCCTGTCTCATACATCTTGCTCACCAGATGGTAGAGTTTTGTCAGGACTGGCTCTCCCAAGGCTGTCAGTAGTTCTAATGGAATGTTGTCTACTCACGGGGCCTTGTTTCGACTCAGGTCTTTCAGTGCTCTGTCAAACTCTTCACGCAGCATCATATCTCCCATTTCATCATCATCTACATCCTCTTCCGTTACCATAATACTGTCCTTAAGTACATCGCCCTTCCACCTTTCTGCTTTCCCTTCTTTGCTTAGAACTGGGTTTCCATCTGAACTCTTGATGTTCATACAAGTGGTTCTCTTTTCTCCAAAGGTCTGTTTAATTTTCCTGTAGGCAGTATCTATCTTACCCCTAGTGAGATAAGCCTCTACATCCTTACATTTGTCCTCTAGCCATCCCTGCTTAGCCATTTTGCACTTCCTGTCGATCTCGTTTTTGAGATGTTTGTATTCATTTTTGCTTGCTTCATTTACTGCATTTTTATATTTTCTCCTTTCATCAATTAAATTCAATATTTCTTCTGTTACCCAAGGATTTCTACTAGCCCTCGTCTTTTTACCTACTTGATCCTCTGCTGCCTTCACTACTTCATCCCTCAAAGCTACCCATTCTTCTTCTACTGTATTTCTTTCCCCCATTCCTGTCAGTTGTTCCCTTATGCTCTCCCTGAAACTCTCTACAACCTCTGGTTCTTTCAGTTTATCCAAGCCCTATCTCCGTAAATTCCCACCTTTTTGCAGTTTCTTCAGTTTTAATCTACAGTTCATAACCATTAGATTGTGGTTAGAGTCCACATCTGCCCCTGGAAATGTCTTACAATTTAAAACCTGGTTCCTAAATCTCTGTCTTACCATTATATAATCTATCTGAAATCTGTCAGTATCTCCAGGCTTCTTCCATGTATAAACCTTCTTTTATGATTCTTGAACCAAGTGTTAACTATGATTAAGTTATGCTCTGTGCAAAATTCAACGAGGTGGCTTCCTCTTTCATTTCTTAGCCCCAATCCATATTCACCTACTATGTTTCCTTCTCTCCCTTTTCCTACACTCGAATTCCAGTCACCCATGAGTATTAAATTTTCATCTCCCTTCACTACCTGAATAATTTCTTCTACTTCGTCATACATTTCTTCGTCATATAAACTTGTACAACTGTAGTATGAGTGGGCTTCGTGTCTTATCTTGGCCACAGTAATGCATTCACTATGCTGTTTGTAGTAGCTTACCCGCATTCCTATTTTTTTTAAATTCATTATTAAACCTACTCCTGCATTACCCCTATTTGATTTTGTATTTATAACCCTGTATTCGCCTGACCAAAAGTCTTGTTCCTCCTGCCATCGAACTTCACTAATTCCCACTATATCCAACTGTAACCTATCCATTTCCCTTTTTAAATTTTCCAACCTACCTGCCCGATTAAGGGATCTGACATTCCAAGCTCCGATCCGTAGAACGCCAGTTTTCTTTCTCCTGATAACGATGCCCTCCTGAGTAGTCCCCGCCCGGAGATCCGAATGGGGGACTATTTTACCTCCGAAATATTTTACCCAAGAGGACGCCATCATCATTAACCATACAGTAAAGCTGCATGACCTCGGGAAAAATTACGGCTGTAATTTCCCCTTGCTTTCAACCCCAGTCAACTTAGGAATTCTATAGCGCTTTACAAAAGAAAATACACTTAGCAGACCTGTAGTAGTCAGAAACTCTGTAACCGTGATGGTATAAACTCATGACGAAATTTGAAACTTCAACAATCATTTCGCACATCACCACTTCCAATCGTGACGTCAGATAATAATAGGTTTGGATTACTTAACAAAATTTCTCATATAAAACGTAACTCTGTTTTTTATGCATGCAGACTACTGTGCAGTGTCGATCTTTTTTATTTCGAGTAGTTTTACACTGTGTGAAGTACATTGTTTAGAAGCTATATTAACCATTTAATTGAATTCAAATGCCTCTGAGCACTATGGGACTTAACTTTTGAGGTCATCAGTGCCCTAGAACTTAGAACTACTTAAACCTAACTAACCTAAGGAAATCACACACATCCATGGCTTAGGCAGGATTCGAACCTGCGACGTTAGTGGTCGCGCGATTCCAGACTGTAGCGCCTAGAACTGCTCGCCACTCCGGCCGGCTAACAATTTGATTAATATTTCGCATGGCACATATTCTTTAACAATATTTATGACATCTTTAAGATGCTGTGTGGCCGAGCGGTTCTAGGCGCTTCAGTCTGGAACCGCATGACCGCTACGGTCGCAGTTTCGAATTCTGTCTCGGGCATGAATGTGTATGATGTCCTTAGGTTAGTTAGGGTTAAGTAGTTCTAAGTTCTAGGGGACTGATGACCTCAGATGTTAAGTCCCATAGTGCTCAGAGCCATTTGAACCATTTTTTCTTCAAGATGTGACACTCCACACCAGATTTAATAACTCCTGAAGCAGTTTGTGAAATACAACACAAGACAGTGCGTCAGGAAGACTGGGGCAGTTCAGGGCCCATGGCAGAATGAAATATCCCATGGTAGTTCCTACGTCATCTACAAAGAAGTTCCAGCCTTCTCTCTCTTCGTATCTTTTCTTTTTTTTTTTTTTTTTACCGTATTTCGAGTCAGCCCGCTACTAGTTTTGTGACATCGTCAGTTTATGTGTGTGAAGTAGCTACCACGTCTACCTCGGATCCGCTACATCACGATCGTGTGACTAGGAGTTAATTATTTGTTAACTTCAGCTGAATTTCTGGATCAATTTCGAGTCACGCATTTGCTTTGGAAGGAATGCACGTTTCGCATGCGCCCGTAACGGCAGGTTGGTTTATGCATACAAACCACTTGAGATGGCGATGGACACTGCCAGGAATTGTTTTATTCGGGGAGAGCTTAGCTCACTGCTACGTGTAGGTGC
Organism: Schistocerca gregaria; assembly: GCF_023897955.1. NCBI lineage: Eukaryota > Metazoa > Arthropoda > Insecta > Orthoptera > Acrididae > Schistocerca > Schistocerca gregaria. Next base: position 322,753,262 of record NC_064927.1, read on the forward strand.
CAGCACGGACACTGGTGGTTCGAAGGCCTCGGCGCATAGCCAGAGCGCGCCGGTGTGGCGCGAACCGGGTGCGGCCGCGGGTCCTGGAGTGCGCGGCCGAGGCGGTCTGCGCTGGTGGCGGGACGCGAGAAACATTTTCAGATATGGTTAAGCGATCTGTAACGTCAGAATAGGAAAGCGCCGCAATTGTCTACGTATTCCACACACCGCAATCGATTTACTCACAAATTCTTTAAATAAAAGATACTCCACACACGGCCTCGTATCGCGTAAATGCTTTGAGTAAACAATGTTACATTTCCTAAATTGTTTAAACAATATTGCATACACTGCAATCGATTTCTCACCAAATTCTTTGCATAAATAAATAAACTATGTTGTCTGAATTGTTTAAATGATATTCCATTCACTGCAATCGATTTCCCTCCAAATGGCCTATCAACTGAGTCTTTTTCCCGCGGGAGGAGAGGGGGAGGGCTGAGGGGTTTCCCAGAGGGGGGGGGGATGATTAAATGAGCTAGTCAATTAAATAGATATCAAAGGTGTGCTTGTGTCAGTGAGAGGAGTTCCCAGAGGGATGGGGGAGGAGGAGGGATAGGGGGGATGGATGGAGGAACAATAGGTTAAGGACCTATCAATCAAGGGAGAACAATAGGTTTGGCCATGAATTTATGCTTGTCCCTGAATGTGGACAACCTGCACTAACAAAATTGCTCATGTCCTTGTCACAATACTATTCCAGACTACTCAATGCAGTGTTCGAAGAACCCCATCCATGCAACAAAGATCAGCTTGTTGCATGTGTTCAGGAGAAATGGAACTCATTCATACCTGAAGAGACATCAGTGCTCGCAGATTGTTTTGGCAGATGAACTGAAAAAGTCTTCGACAAAATTGAGGAACCATACAAAATACTGGTAAAATGAACAGATGACTGCCCAGGTCATTCATTAAATTGTAGAAATGTGGTTTTTTAGAAAAAAATTGTGAAATAATAATAATTTAAAAGAAACTCGAGGGAGAAACTTCCCGTCCAACCTGTTTTAAGTGAAAGATTGTTCAAGGATCTTCCCATAAATAATGCTTCAAACTTTTTTAAGCTCTTAATGTATAAGTAGGAAACCGTCCTTCAAGGTGCTTCAGATTTGATATTTCTTATAATAATTTAGACGATGGGTGAGCGTTAGTGAACCATCAAAATGGAGTCTCTGCAAGACACTCATGCTGTAATTGAATTCGTGGTTGCGGAAGAGAAACTGTTGTGAGCATCCCTAAACGAAGGTGTACAGGGCACCGTAACCGCAGTTGGTGGGGTACTGTTGGACTGTGGGTAAGGAAAGTGTAATAGTCAGGATATGAAGAAACTGAGCTCCTTGATTGGTCGCATTCGGGACGTCCTGCTCCCTACATGGTGAATAGTGCGGATGCCGTTACTCGTGCACACCGGCGCATTACAAATCGGCAATTGACTCTATAGCTATCAGTGAAAGTTGGAAGAGTGTGCGCGATGACTGAAACTCTTGGAGATTCAAAGTTGTGTTCAAGTTACGTTCCATGAATCCTCACAACCGTTAGATTCAAGATCTTCATACTGTCACCACTAGAGTAAAATAAAAGCCATTTTATCTTAATTGTTGGAGCAGTTTAAGGTCTATGTAGAGGCTTTTCCGTCACAGATCGTTACAGGCGACAGAACATGGGTGCATCACATTGAGCCAGAAACAGAAAGGCAGTCTCTGGAGTGGCACCACCTGCAATCAATAAACAGGAACAATTTCGACGATGGGAAAGTCATGATGACTATGTTTGGGTCAACTGAAAAATGGGATACAACGTCATATTTAGTTTTTTTAAATTTTCGAGCCATAGATAATAAATCGGTTGTCTTCTGTGGCAAAGTGTCATAATCGTAAATAAAAATAAATGATTATTAAGAGATACATATTGTGTATGCTTTTTATCGCTGGTCGTAATTTTAAACCATTTGTGTACCATTTTGAATTACATCTGTGTCTGATAGTGAGTCGTTCCAATTGCTATTTCCTCTGCAATTGATTTATATCATTTCGTATGTAGCTCAACTAAAGATTAGGATACTAGCACTCGCAAAAAAAGGAAGGCATGCACAACACTGGCTTCTTGTACCTCAGTTGAACTACGATGGTTGTATCTTATTCTTCAGTTGATCTATATAGGTCAAATCAAGTACAGGATTCAAATTTAAGTTTATTGCTCTGTTCTTCAGCTGATACTACTACTAGCGAAGCTGAAGAAACCTACGTACATAAAATTTGTAACCTGGACTTCACTTAACCAATACAGGTCAACTGAAGTACAGGATACAACCCATATATGTCAACTGAGGTATTCCACCCAGTGTTATCTATGTCGCTTTTTTTGCTTTCGCTAGCGCTAGTATCATATCCTTTAGTTGGTCTATATAGGTCAACAGAAGAATAGGATACTAAGACTTTCTGCTACGAAAAAAGCGATATGTATATAACATTACGTTCGAAATAGGGATATACATGGTATACATCCACGATCTGTTTTCTCTGTAGTACATTTCGTTGTTTGTCAACGTTCTTCCATGTCTTTGCAGTGCATCATCTGTTGTAAGTTTTGACGTCATTTTTCAAAGCCGATGAGTTGTATCCCATTCTTCAGTATTCCCCAACCTTTTATGATAGTGATGGTGTCATTCTCGTAGATATTTTACACAAAGGGTCAATCATTAATTCAGAGGCGTATGTGAAGACTCTGAACAAACTCAAAAACTGTTTCCGACCTGTTGGGACTGACAAGAATCCAAAAGCAATCTTACACCAACACGACAATACTCGTCCACACACAAGTCTCATAACCAGGGAACAAACACATCGCCAAATTTGATTGGACATATTATGTCGTCCTCCCGACACCCACACCTGGCACTCTTGGACTTCCATCTGTTTGGACCACTTACGGATTCTCTACATGGAACACATTTTGAAGACAGTGAGAGCGTAATTCACGCAGTGATAACATGGCTACGAGCACAGGACAAGACCTTTTACCAACAGGGAACGTGTGATCTTACACATAGCTGGCGTAATGTTACAGAAAGTGATGGACAAGATGTGTGTCATTTTTGCAATATTTCGCTGAAACTTCCAGCTACTTCTCTACGTAGGCGCCACTCCAAATTAGTCATCTGTCGTAGTGTGGTGCCAACTTTCCAATACCATATGTTTAAATGTGTGTGAATTCCTAAGGGACCAAACTGCTGAGGTCATCGGTCCCTAAACTTACGCACTACTTAAACTAACTTATACTAAGAACAACACACACACACACACTTGTGACGTCCCCTCTTCCCTTTTGTTGTCGCTGTTGATGCTGAGCCGCTGCTGCTACAGCTCGGTCGGTGGAATGGAGACGTGACGCGCAGTGATGGTTGTCCCCGTCGGATAACGTTGAACAGCACCTGAAAATCTCTAAAGAAAGTTATTCCTCGCGTAATGTATGAAAGTCCATTTGCGAGTGCGCACAGTCTTCTCAGTGATGCGAACTGATGATTTTAATTGTCTGTTATGATTTTATGATGATTTGCTATGCCCGGTTAAACAGTTATTGCAGTATTGAGTGAATCATTCATCACCGGCGTCGTTTCACACCACTGAAGCGAGGAAAAATTAATTTGGTTCAGTATCAGTAGTTGTTAGTTGCTAGGTAGAATTGTTCACTGCGGCACGACGGCAAATCCAGAGATGATCTATAATGCGATCTTGCTTTCATGCGTCGTGATATTATTTCGGCAAAACACTCCTTTCAATGCTCAATGTTCATCAAGTCACTCTCTCAATTAAAATGTTCACAGTTAATTAATTTTGATTATCAACTTTCACACAGTTCAATTAATGATGGAGCCAATACGTGATATTTCCATTACTGATGAACAATTTTATTGTTCCTTCTTAGCAATTAGTGTATGGTCATCACACCACACGCACACCGATGGATCAGATTAATTACGATTCTTTTCAGTTCGGTGATCGTGTCAATTACGACAACTTTACAACTCACGTCTTTGTATTATCTTCATGTGGTCGTATTAATGTTTCCTACTCCAGGTTATTCAGGTATTGCAGTCTTCGATACTATGTCCATTCTTCGTTGTAACTGTTCACTTTGATGAAGGTTGAGTCCAACAATAATATCTCCAATAATTAAAGTTCATTAACTCGTCGTACACTATCAGAATATCACTTCAGTTCAAGTTCTCAAGTCAGAATAACTGAGAACAAAATCCGCGCATCTCTATCATACAATATTAGCGTTCCGTTTGTAATAGTATAACAAACGGTGTTCTCTCTCGACTTGATAGCTAGCAAGCTAGCAAGCGACTAACATTTCCATGATCGAGCATTGTAGACGCATTGAATTTCCTTTTTGCCGCGTTTACAACTTTCTTTCACAATAAATGTTATCTCTGACCGACATGTTACTTTGGACTTACACTACTGGCCATTAAAATAGCTACACCACGAAGATGACGTGCTACAGACGCTAAATTTAACCGACAGGAAGAAGATGCTGTGATATGCAAATGATTAGCTTTCCAGAGCATTCACAAAAGGATGGCGCCAGTGGCGACACCTACAACGTGCTGACATGAGGAAGTTTCCAACCGATTTCTCATACACAAACAGCAGTTGACCGGTGTTGCCCAGTGAAAAGTTGTTGTGATGCCTCGTGTAAGGGGGACAAATACGTACCATCGCGTTTACGACTATGATGAAGGTCGGATTGTAGCCCATCGCGATTTCGGTTTATCGTTTCGCGACATTGGTACTCGCGTTGGTCGAGATTCAATGACTGTTAGCAGAATGTGGAATCGGTGGGTTCAGGAAGGTAATACGGAACACCGTGTTGGATCCCAATGGCCTCGTATCACTAGCAGTTGAGATGACAGGCATCTTATCTGCATGGCTGTAATGGATCGTGCAGCCACGTCTCGATTCCTGAGTCAACAGATGGGGACGTTTGCAAAACAACCATCTGCACGAACTGTTCGACGACGTTTGCAGCAGCATGGACTATCAGCTCGGAGACCATGGCTGCTGTTACCCTGGACGCTGCATCACAGACAAGATCGCCTGCGCTGGTGTACTCAACGACGAACCTACGTGCACGAATGGCAAAACGTCACTTTTTCGGATGAATCCAGGTTCTGTTTACAGCATCATGATGGTCGCATCCGTGTTTGGCGACATCGCGGTGAACGCACGTTGGAAGCGTGTACTCGTCATCGCCATACTGGCGTATCACACGGCGTGATGGTATAGGGTGCCACTGGTTACACGTCTTGGTCACCTCTTGTTCGCATTGACAGCACTTTGAACAGTGGACGTTACATTTCAGATGTATTACGACCCGTGGCTCTACCCTCCTTTCGATCCCTGCGAAACCCTACATTTCAGCAGATAATGCACGACCGGATGTTGCAGGTCCTGTACGGGCCTTTCTGGATACAGAAAATGTTCGACTGCTGACCTGGCCAGCTCATTCGCCAGATCTCTAACCAATTGAAAACGTCTGGTCAATGGTGGTCGAGCAACTGGCTCGTCACAATACGCCAGTCACTACTCTTGATGAACTGTGGTATGGTGTTGAAGCTGCATGGGCAGCTATACCTGTACACACCATCGAAGCTCTATTTGACTCAATGCCCAGGCGTATCAAGGCCGTTATTACGGCCAGAGGTGGTACAATCTGGGTACCGATTTCTCAGGATCTATGCACCCAAACTGCGTGAAAATGTTATCACATCTCAGTTCTAGTATAATATATTTGTCCAATGAATACCCGTTTATCATCTGCATTTCTTCTTGGTGTAGCAATTTTAATGGCCAGTAGTGTAACTTTCATCGTACTGATTTGCAGTTATTACTAAGATGTTTGATAGCTAATAAAAAATAACCTTACTTTCTTTCCAGCTTTATATCATGACAGACTCAGTAATTATTAAAATTGGTGTTCATCAAAACTTTAAGGTGTTATTTTATTGTCAAAGTTGTCGTACCTGTCATGATAACACAGTTCCTTACTTTAAATTATCATGACATTCGCGTTTCTTGGGGTGTTACAACACCCATATCTGAGGAAGGACACGAACCTCCGGCAGGAGGGGCCGCACAATCCGTGACATGTCACCTCAAACCGCGCGGCCACTTCGCCCAGCACCAACTTTCCAATACCCTCATCATAGAAGGCAGCCACTTGTTACATCTGCCAACTCCCTGCGCACATCTGCAACTCGTTGTCTGTGCCAAAATGCTGTCCTCATAGCCAGTTATACATTTGAGCGAAGAGATGAAAATTAGAGGGAGCCAACTTGGGGCTATATAGCTGGAAGCTTTCCACTGAAAACGCTGCAGGAGCCTGTTCATTGCCCCTGCAATATTTGCAGCCGAGAATTTTATTGTCAGGAAGAAGGAAACTCATGACAGTTACGTTATTTAGGCTCTATGAAATCAGGCGAAACCCCTCAGCATGACCTCACATTTGGCAGCAGACACAATTTTCTAGGCATCTTTATACGTGCTCACTATGCTCCCAAAACTGAAAAGTGCGACGTGGCATACTAGAGACACTGTGCAACACATCCGCGCAAAACTTAGTTTAATCATTTTATAGTCAAGTGTTTGCTGATGTGTTCAGGCGATGTCAGGCTGCTCTTACCAAAGAGGAACATCATTCTGAACATCTACTGTATATAATGGTAAGCTTATATTAATCAAATGGCAACTTTGTCTCTGCGTAACTCAGGGGAAGCGCGTGCGCAGGCAACCACCGGCTGCTTACTGTTCGAGAGTCGAACGCGGCGCCGACCGGAAGGTGTGGTAGCGACCTGCGGACTCCTCCCGGACGTCTTTCGTTGAGACACCGTTTATTTCGAATTAGGGAGATCATATAATACAGGATAGTTGTCCGCCAGTTCAATAACTTTTTCGTCATTCATGTTTTTTGGGAAAGGGGGAATCGGCATGCTTCCATTCCATGCTCATGGTTTTCTTCTTTGGATCATACTGATAGATCCATGATTCGTCCGTGGTTTCCGAACGATCAAATAAATCGTCCTTACCTGTTGCACAATCATCAACATGTCTTGGAAACGGGTTAGCAAAATGTGGAACCCACTGTGCAGACACCTTAGACTTGTGCAGTTCGTCATTAATAATTTTCCACTCACTGCCACAACTGAAATGGATTTCATTCATGATCATTTGGATGGTTGCTTGTGTGTCTTCCAGGATTAACTGTTCCACTTTCTTTACTGCAACCACATAGTCTGTCACAGATGGTCTACCAGATCTTGGCTCTTCTGTCAGGGACATGTGACCCCTTTGCAAATTCAGTTTCCACCTCACAGTAATATTATAAGATGGGCAGCCATTTTCATAAACAACCAAGGGACGTGCTCAGAAGGGACCTATGTATGCTTGTATCATTTCAGCAATGCTAGCCAACAATAGAATCAGAAGGTAAATTATATACATCTTGAAACTGATGCTCATATTTATTATTCTGTTGACAAATCGACAATGTTATTCCTCACAGTATGGGTAGATGGTACACTAACTTTAATAGCCATCAGCGAAAAAATATTGTCATGGATTTCCCGGGCATTTTTACCCTTCAAAAGCAGAAACTTTAGCTCACTACAAACCACAGTTTTCTCCATGTTACAATTCAGTCACTGCTGGCACCGACTTCAACATCTTGATGACCGCTATATAAATTCATTTTGGGGAAAAAAATCTGCTGGAATTTATCCTAAATAGTGCTTAGAAGCCATGTAATTTTTTCATATTTTTATTTCACTCTTTAACCAAATTTTGGGTGCATGCCAGATTTGGTACAGTGGACAGTAAGGGAAATTGAACTAATTTTAAGTAAGTTGCACGTTTGGCTACAGAGAAAATAGTCCTAAATTTAAAAGGTAGAGGGAATATGGTTCAAACAGTTCAAATGGCTCTGAGCACTATGCGACTTAACTTCTAAGGTCATCAGTTGCCTAGAACTTAGAACTAATTAAACCTAACTAACCTAAGGACATCACACACATCCATGCCCGAGGCAGGATTCGAACCTGCAACCGTAGCGGTCGCTTGGCTCCAGACTGTAGCGCCCAGAACCGCACAGCCACTCCGACCAGCAGGGAATATGGGAAAAAAGGTACACATATGGTAAAAATTAACAGTACACTTCTTTAAAATGACAATTTATTTAGAGTAATATGGCACAAAAAGTTGGAAGTAGGCTTATGTGTATTTTACAAATGGAAATCCATGGAGCAGTTCTTTCCTTTATTGAGACACAAGTGGACTCTGCATTTCTCACACATAACAGAAGGCTTATGCTTGCAGAAGGGGTGCTTGCTTCTCTGTCTAACTTCAACAACAGCTGGCCTGTATCTAACACTATCTCTCCAGATATCTGGTACAGGGATATTGACTCATGGACCCTCTTTTTTTTCCTTTGAAAATTCGTTCTCTACTTTGTCTGCTGATGACATTCCTCCTCTTAGTGGGTCAGCTGCTAAGTCACAAAGAGACTTGGCAACTTCACATCAGAAACTTAGCAGAGCCATTACTCCCTGTATAGGAATACCATTAATTTTGCAGTCTCAACCCAACCCTTGCCAGTAACTACATCGCTGAAGTGGAAAAAAAAAATCCCAAATAAAACTTCCTAGATCTTAGAGAGATTTGATAATAGCTGATGTGGCCATCTAGATGGTCTATTTCCTCCATGAATTTGTTCTGAGTTGTAACCATTCTAGGGCAAGTGATCTCAATCTGCTGAGACCTTTTTCACCAAAAACTTGTACAGTGTTGAGAGGGAGAGCAGATTTAAAATTTGATGCAAAACATGCCCCTCAATTATCCAACCAGTTTACAGTCGTAGTATTTACCCCATCAATTGTTCTTTCTTTTTCCTCACAAGGACCACATCCTTTCTTTTTCATTTCTTTATCAGATGAAAGGTGTAAACCTGGGAACAGTCAAACAGTCATAGTCAAATAGTTCCTACAGAATGGAAACCAATATTTGACAGAATCACTGACAAAGCTGGTGATGTGTACCAGCTGTCAAAGTAAATTCAGATTTTTTTCATTGCAAGACAAGTGTTCTATTAATTGTAAAATAAGACTGAAGTTTGCTCCAATGCCAGGAAGTGTCTGAGTATTTAGTATGCGACCTGTATAGATCTCAAAATTGTGAACTAGGTGCTTATTGTCACAAAGGATCAACAATATATATACACACTCATGGAATTTCACTGGATTGTACTGCTTTAGTGAAGATGAACCTTTTAAGGACACAATCTGTTCATCAACACACAGAATTGATTCCTCAGTAGGAATTTCTTTAAACTTATTTTTAAGAATGTTAACTAATGAGTAGGTCTTATAAAGCCTGTCTCTGTTTGGGTCATTCTGTAGAGGCATCTGATCATTGTTATTGCAGTGTAAATTTTACTTTAGTTCCTCCCATCTGTTATGTGACATAAAATTTGCTACCTTTTCTACTTGAGGGTTTCCATTCCTTACTGCTCCTAGGTACACCACAAATGCTCATATAGATACAAATACCCATAAACTGCTCTACTTCCTTCTCTGAGGTATTCAAAAGCTTGTTCAGATTTTTTTGGACCCTATGCAAGTTTGATTGAATGACAATTAAAGTTATAAAATACTCATAAAAAATATTTGCAGTAGTTGATTGGAGACTGAAGTATATGTTGATTACCTAAATCTAATGTTAGTTGTGAAGGTTTCTCACTTTTAGTGAAGCCCACTTCAAGCACAAGTGGTGCTTTTACTTTGGTGCTCTTCTTTTCTGTGGCTGAAGCTGTAGATGGCGCAGGGCCATTCTCTTCATCTTCACCTGTGTCATCATTGGAGCTGGCTTCATTGTTCTCTGAAACAAAATAAACTCACTATTACCTTGTTACCTTGTTTTATTCAAAAGTCACTGATTATGCTGACTATTATATAACATATAGCTTTAGTCATTTTGTCTTAGGTATTAGGCAACAGATTATTACAATTTTGCTGTCAATGGCTAACTATTGTAGTTTAATTTAGTTAATTTACATTTTAGAAATAAAATGTAGAACTGAATTACCTCCAAATAAGAGTGTCTTGTCCATTTTGTCACAGTCAAGTGTGTAATCTGTGTCCTCATGGGAGTCATCCAGCAAACTAAGTGCAAACTTCATTGTACAAATTATATGCAGTAATTCATCAGTTCCCAGTGTGCCACATTTGGCACAGACATTGAAAACAGTAGTTTTACAATTTATGCCCACTGTGACAAATTTGGCACAAACCTAAAAAACCTCATAAAATTACATGCTCACTAAACTACCAAATTTAAGTGTAACAAATCAAAGACATGATTATAATACAAGAACCAGTGCTAATCTGCTCTTACAACATAACAGAGTAGCGAAAACAAAAGGAGTCATACCTATATTGCAATCAAAATATATAACAAAGTGTGTAAACATGTCAGAAGCCTGCCAGTTAAATCATTTAAGAAAAACTGCACAGCTTCTTGCTAGTTAACCTCTCTTATTCTTTAGAAGAATTTTTAGAAATGCCAAATCCAACATTGTAAATAATGTACACATGTATTTTGTAATATTTATAAGTAAATGTACTGACAAAGTCTATTGCATATGCAAATACTGAACAACTAATAAAAATCTGACTCTGGACCTTGATGTCTTGTTTATCTGAACACCACCTATAGAACCTCAGGTGGTGTTGGTTACCTACACTGACTGGAGCCAACATAAGCATTTCACCCTCAGTTTGGTCTATACATATAGGAAGGACACAAAAAAAGTTCACAGATAGATTTCTACACTCACATATGACATATCCAAGTGTAAATTACCCATAAATGATCTTGTTCAGACAAAACATACTGGAAAGGACATCTCTAAAAAAGTGTACGTATTGCAATCATACTGCAAATATTCAGTACTGCATGTGTGAAAATTATTCAGCTCACCTCTCCATTATAAACTCAAAATGAAATTTTAGTCCTGTATCTTCTTCTACAATGCATACACTAAACATATCAAAATGTCTTGGATGTTATATTCATGATTTTTCCTAAGTGGAAAGTGTAAAGTGAACCTGCAATTATTGGCAAGTATAATTGACAGTTCTCCAGTGATGCTGTGACTGTCTTGTCCAGACTGTTTTCATGTTGAACACGGATTCTTACAGATCACGTTAAAAATGTGTGGTGAAATAAATTCACTAATTTTAGACCTCTGGATAGAAAAAAAATTGGCTACACACTAACCATACATCGATTTGTCACATTCTTAGGAAAGTCTGATCCATATTCAGTTTAGTGATGGAACCTCTAAACCTAAAACTGTGACATTCAGTGAGACAATGAGCACCCATACATATTTGAATAGGTTGAACACAAAACATGCAACAAAACTTTACAGAAACATGTTGAAACATAGTAATGAAAGTACCAAACATATGGATATTAGGCTAGAGGATGAACATAAAATCAGTGAAAGTCAAGTAAAAATGAGTGTAAAAATAGCTCTGTATGGACTGTATTACCACTGTTATTAATTCAAAGAAATAGGTGTAAGGCTTCTTAAGTATTCTGTTTCACCGAAAGTACAGAGGTATATCAACATATGATTTATGGCGAAAACAGTTTTTGTCGCCTATATTGTGGCACAAGTTTGTAGTCTTGAACACCAGACCAGAGTGAAACACCAAATTTGATAAAGCTCTTGTTTCAGTTTGTAATTATAAAATGTGATTTAATGAAGTAACATATCAACAAATACACTGAAGTGCAAAACTGAAGGACAAAAGTAACTTTTGCATTATGTGTCACTGCCAAGTAATGTAGCTTCATGAAACTTGCACCATACATAAAAAGAACTGCTACAGCACAGTACAGAAAGTCACTGAAAGAAATCAGAAAGTTACTGAAAGAAATACACCATGAGAGTAACAGTTATGACACTTTTATTCAAAGACAGTAACTATACCAAAGTCACCATGATTCATAATGGGCCATGGACATTAAAGAAGGAGGGATATGCTTCTTAATAGGATATGTGACCACCAAAAATGGCAATGAATACTCTGCTACACACTCCCATGCTAGCCACAATATTGGTAAGGAGCTCTGTGGTAGGTTGTACCAGTCCTCCCACTGTCGTGGTTGATTATGGTTAGATGGCCATTGGTGCATGTGTATGTCTTGCAGTACATCTCCCTGATGCATCCAACACATGCAAAATGTGATTTAAGTTGGGGGAGCAGACGGTCAGTCTGTTCACCACATATCATGTTTCAAGATGTACTCCACCTATGCTGTTTCATGTGGTCACACTTTGCCATCAATAAAAATGAAGTCACAGCTGAATGCACCTCTGAAATGTCACATATGGGAAAGGAGTACAGAGTCACAATAAGGTTGACAATAAGGTGTGTTAACATTGAGGTGAACAGGATGCTCCAGACACCGGCAAAGTTTCACATGAGTGTTGTTCCAGTTGATGCTATTGATAGGTAGGGTTACACTACACATGGCCTGCACCTTAATAGGAAGGGGAAAGATAAGTTAGCTTCTCTATTTGCAGATACTGTAAGGGGGACCACAGACACAAGGGGTGATCCCTGTAGTTATTGGGACCAGGCAGACAGGTTTTTTAGGTTAAAGCCAAATTCTAGACAGACAACAACCAAGAAAAATAGAAGAAAAGAAACTACATTCACACCAAATGGGGATAAAGCTAAGGGTGGTATCAACTTACTTCATCAAAATATCAGGGGAGTAGATGAGCTGATAATGTGTTTAGATGGTCTCAAAAATAAGAATGAGATTGATATACTTTGTCTGTCTGAACACCATGTAACTGTGGGGATGGAAAATGTCAGTATAAATAGGTATAAATTAGCATCTTACACTTGTAGATCTAGTATGGATAAAGAAGGAGTTGCCATTTTCATAAAACAAGGGTATAAATACAGAACTGTTGAAGTAAGAAAATTTTGTGTTGATCAGCACTTTGAGGTTTGTGCATGTCAACTTCAGCTAGATAATGTTGTGTTGATATTAACACTAGTGTACAGGTCTCCACTAGGAGATTGGGAGCTATTCATAAAAAAGTTCGACTCTCTATTATGCTGTCTGTCAGACAAATAGAAGTTATTAATCTGTGGTGATTTCAAAGCTAACTTTCTAAGCAATTGTGGTTGTTAACAACCTATAACTTAGAATCAGTTATCAATATCCCTACACTTATAGCTCAGGACATTATTACTCTAAAGATGGATTACCTGACCATGATGCACAACTGATTAACTTATAAAACCTAACAGGGTGTACACTTCAGAAACCATTAAGTAAAAGTGTGAGGGTGCTCAACTCGGTATCTATAGACCACTTCAGAGAAAGTTTAGGAAATGTAAACTGGGAAGATGTATATAATGAGCCAAATGCTAATGATAAATGTAGCATATTTCTTGATAAATTTATGTCCCTTTCTGAACATTGTTATCCAAAGAAAATTTTTCAAAGAAACCTTGTAGTACTTCAGGTATTAAAGTGTCTTCAGAAAGAAAAAGAAAACTGTATGATACAGCAAGAACTAGTAAAGATCCAGAAGTAGTTTTACACTATAAAAATTATTGTAACATGCTGAGAAAAGTTGTAAGGAAATCAAGAAATATGTATGTTAGAGAAGAAATTAACAACTCCAACAATAAAATCAAATCAATATGGAACATTGTTAGAAGGGAGACAGGAAAAGTAACCACTGGGGTAGGTAGTATTACTGTTAAAGAGAATGAGACCATCTTAACCAACAGTAAACAGGTAGCCAATGTATTTTACAATCACTTCTTAAGTGTAGGAGAAAAAATTGGTGAGAATAGTTCAAAAGAAAAAGCCAGGGAGTACATAAAAAAGTCGGTTTTGAAAGATTTTATTCAGATTAAGTTTCATCTAACAACTTCTTGTGAAATAAGGAAAATTATTAAATCTTTGAAAAATAAATGTTGTGTTGGAGTAGATGACATCTCTAACAAGTTATTAAAACAATGTGGAGCAATTACAGCTGATGTTTTGAGTCACATATGTAATGCATCACTGATCACTGACTCAGGGTATTTTTCCAGACAGGTTAAAATATACCGTTGTTGGGCCTCTCTACAAAAAGGGGGAAACCACAGATGTCAATAATTACTGGCCAGTATCCTTGCTTACAGCATTTTCAAAAATCTTTGAGAAAGTAATGTACTCAAGACTGGTTAGCCATCTCAACAGTAATGGGATACTTAGTAAATCACAATTCGGATTTCAGAAATGCTGTTCCAGTGAGACAACAATATACAATTTCACTGTAGAGTCTTTTAATAGTAAAATAGTAAAACAATTCTATGGTATAAAGGGAACAGAATATGAGTGGTTTAAGTCAAATCTACATAACAGGAAGCAAAAAGTCTCTTTATATGCTTCAAGTGATTCCAAGGAGTTTGGAACTTCATCTAACTGGGGGGAAATTACATTTAGTGTTCCACAAGGTTCGATCATGGGTCCCCTCCTGTTCTTGATGTATGTGGATGACCTCCCTTCTTATGTGAAACAAGATGCTGAACTGACACTGTTTGCTGATGATATAAGCATAATTATTAATCCAGTAAAAGAAAGTCCGATAGAAAATGATACAAATAAGGTCTTTTGAAAAGTTATTAATTGGTTTTCTGCGAATCGGCATGCTATGAACTTTGAAAAAACACAGTACATCCAATTTTATGCTGCAAAAAGTATAATTCCTTCAATAAACATAACACATCAAAAGAAGTCAGTAGCCAGGGTAGAGCATACTAAGTTTTTGAGTGTAGATATAGATGAGAATCTTAATTGGAAAATTCCTAATTTGGATCTCCTATAGTGACTAGGTTCAGCAACTTTTGAAATCAGAATAGTTGCCAATTTTGAGGATGTAGAAATTAGTAAGCTGACATACTTTGCATACTTCCACTCTCTGATGTCATATGGAATAATATTCTGGGGCAACTCAACACTTAGACAAAAGGTATCCACTGCTCAACAGAAAGTAGTTAGAATAATGTGTGGGGTTCATAGTCGCACATCTTGTAGGCATCTGTTTAAAAGGTTAGGAATTCTTACAACAGCCTCACAGTACATTTACTCAGTAATGAAATTTTTTCTCAACAACATGGAACAGTTTAAAATCAACAGCAACATTCATGATTACAATACCAGAAAAAAGAAAGACCTACACCATCCATTACTTAACCTATCTATTGCACAGAAAGGGGTAAAATATGGTGCTGTAAAACCTCTTTATAAATTACCAGTTAAAATAAAATGCCTGGCAGACAGCAGTAATAGTTTCAAAAATAAATTGAAATTATACAACTCCTTCTATACCATAGATGAATTCTTGAATATGAGTAAACAAATCTGGAAATATAATATATGCATTTTGTGCCATTTAAGGGAATGGGATAGATAATAGAAATATATAGGTATAACACTATGATCTAAACAAAAAAACACTTGTTTTCTGTGCACATTTCTTGTGCATTTGACATGTTCCACATCATAATGGTTTTTCTGTGCTATTTATCAATTGAACACGTAACTAACTAACAATCACATTTGACAGTGTTCCTGGGTGCATTATATGTTACCATCACTTGCCATATCAGCATATGTATTGCAAATGGGTACGTTGTCAAACATGGTCGATTTGGTGGAACACGCATTATGGTGTGGGGAGGCCTGGGTGTACTGGCACCAGGTCTTTGAACACTGTACACTCACTCTTCCCCATGTTTATTTTTTCAGGGGCACATTCATCTCTGACTTCATTTTTATGGGTGACAGCACATGACCACATCAGAAAGTACAGATGGAAGAGGTCTTGGAATGAGAGGATATTTGGTGAATGGAGTGGCATACCCATATTTCCAACTTAAATCTCATCAAGCCCATGTGGGATGCATTGGGAGGGGATTGGGGGGGGGGGGGGGGCGGGGGATGTTGCAGCACATCCAAATGCATCATCAAGCATCCAGTAGTTTTCAACTGGGCTGGTGGAGGAATGGAACAACCTACCACAAGAACCAACTTTGTGGCCAGCACTAGCACTTTGCAGAGCATGCATTACCATCCACTGCGATCTCACACTCCATTAAGAACCACATTCCATCTTCTGTAATGTCCAGGAGACCATCATGAATCATGGTGACATCCATGGTGACTTGAATAAAAGTGTCAGTTCTGTTTTTCTCATTGCATATTTCTTTCAGTTAGTTGCCGTCTGATTCTGTAGCAGTTCTTTCTATGTATATCCATGTTTTATCAAGTTATTTTACTTGGAAGTGATGTACCATACAAAAGTTACTTTTACCTTTATGTTTTGCACACAAGTGCACATTATTCAAAGTTCAAAAATGGGCCCACACACAATTTTATGTCAATGATCTATTACACTCTCACCTACACTCCAGAAATACACATAAGACATGACTCTCACATATCCCACAGAAAGTGATCATTGAGCACAGAGGCAGGAAACCCTTTCTGACTAGGCGGCTGAAGCTACCCCCTGGGGTCTTCTAGCCAACAGTGCCATACCGCTTTATTTTTTGCCAGTGTTTTAAAAAGACTCCACAATCATACACAGGTAGTCCTAAACATTATTGTTACTTTAGACTTAAAACTGCTGGCTATTAATTTTGCCCAGAAATGCTCGGCAGCACATTTACAGGGCCCATGTCAGCTTGTGCTACAAGTGGTATGTGGATTAACTGCTTTAGTAACACATATATTTTTGTTGCATATATTACAGAGGAGAATAAAATGTGTACAAAAAGGATGAGTTATTAGTTGGTCTTTTTTATTTCTGCAAATACAAATGCAAATGTTTTATTCCACCGTTGATCATATCTACACGCAATTGGTGTTGTCAGCGTTAACACTATAATAATAACAATAATGATAATATAAACTTTGACATGACAAATGTTATTAACTACAATATAATAATCCAAGATGGATACAATACATACTTGTGCAAATGTCAATAACAAGAAGTTTCCTAACAGATCAATTACAAGATAAATGAACTACATAATTCAGTAAATGGCAAATAAATAATCAAACAGATAATTAACAATAATTACATGAAACAGTAATAAAGTAGTTGCACAGTGTGGCATAAGTATAGTTTGCAATTAAATTACAGTTCTCATAAGGAAAGTGGGTCATTTGTCACATACTCAAGGAACTTTACTTTTCATTCCTCTTAAAAGATTAATTTTAATTAATTTACTTACATTTTCAGGTAATTTATCAAAGTAGACAGGATCAAGATATTTGTAACTTACGTGTCTTTGCAAGCCTAGCATATGGCATATTGACTGTGTGACCACTTCTTATGTTATGGTCATGAACTGTTCTCCTTAACTCAAATTTATTCAGATTCTCTTTAACGAAGACAAGGCAGTTGTAAATATACAGGCCAGGCAATGTCATTATATTTAGTTTCTTAAAATAATCTCGACATGATTCATATAGGCTAAGTCCTGCTATGCATGTTATGGCTTTCTTTTGCCATTTAAAAACTAAGTTTGAGCACACAGAATTTCCCCATAATAGTATTCCATAACTAAGGTGCGAATGGAAGAATACAAAATATGCATAGAACAGAAGTTCTTCACTGACACTGCTCCTCAGTTTGTACAGCAGATATATGACATGGGGCCAATTTGCCACATATCTTCCCTGTGTGGGTATCCCAGCTGAGGTTTTGATCTATATGAAATCCTGATAGTTTTACTGTTTTGTTATCATGACTGTGACCATACAGATTGAGTACAATAGCTTCAGTTTTACTATCATTCCTCAGCAGTACATTTGCCTCAAACCAAGTAGTGCACCTCTCCATTTCCATTGCCAAACTGTTTTGCACATTTTCAAGGTTGGTATTACATGTAATGTGTGTTATGTCATTAGCATGTAGCACTGCATCAAATGGTATAACTTGGTAAATAATTTATATAAATAATGAAAAGGAAAGGTCCAAAAAGAGATCCTTGGGGTACGTCCTTTACAACTACGTCCTTTACAACTGGGAGATATTCTGACTTTTGATGTTTTACCTTAACTAACTGTTTTCTACTGTCCAAGTATGACTGCATTAGACATAGAGCATTCTCTCTCACTCTGTAGTGGTAGAGCTTTTTTATTAGATTATTGTGGAAGACCATATCTAAAGCTTTCCTGAAGTCCATCAGTGTTGCACAGATAATATCTTTATTTTCAAAACAATTTTATATTTCTGCTACCATAACCTTCAACTGCTTTGACTGTAGAAAGGCTGAATCTGAAAGAATACTGTGAGAAGGTGAGTATATCATTATGTACAAAATACAGACTCATCTGTTTATGCATGCAGTATCCTATTGTTTTTGATATTATGGGTATAAATCATATTGGTCGACAGTTATCTGGAGATATTATATCTCCTTTCTTATGTACTGGTGTAACTATAGATATTTTTAAACATTCTGGATTATTACCCCCATTTAAAATTTTATTGATTACTTTATTTAGTGGTGTTAGTTTGATTTCTGATATATTTAATAACATAATTTAAGGGACCATAGTAATCCTCTGCTCTAGAATTACTGAGCTTAGCTATTGCTTCATTACACTGATATTCACAGGCCACAATCCATTTGAAGTCTGTAGTTTTCTTTGGACTTGAAAACCACCACATAGATGCTATGGTAGAGTAGTCAAAGAGGCAAAAATTATGTGGAATGATAATTTGATAAGAAACTCATCTAACAAAATGAGATCCACATCGAGAGTTGTAAAGAAAGAAACTTGTAGCTCAGTGCCAAAGAAAAAGAATGTATCATTAACACTAGAAGGCTCAAAAGTGACAGACCCAAATTCAGTTGTGGAAAAATTCAATGAATTCCTCACCTCACTAGCTGAAGACCTCATTCAAGAACACTGTCAAGGACCAGTCCCAAGTTTCTCCAGCAAGTCAGTGATCTCGACTGCTGTGTATGTGTATGAAACAAACCCCAATGAAATTATAAGTAAAATTAAATCATAAAGCAATAAAATGTCAAGTGGTCTTGATGAAGTACCTGATTTCATATTAAAAGCATGTGCTCATCATATAGCAAACCCCTTGGCAAAAAATTTCAAACTCTCTTTAAAAACTGGTGTATTCCCAGATATTTTTGAAATAGCAAAAGTTTCACCACTGCTAAAAAAAAAAAAAGGTTCTTCTGAAAAAATATCAAACTACCAACCCATGTCACAGTTAAGTTTCTTCTCAAAAATTCTAGAAAAACTCTGCTATGACAGGCTTTTAAGTTTCATAAATGCACATCTTACAGTACAACAACATGGTTTTAGAAAGTCGAAATCTACACAGACAGCAATTTTCGAATTCTTAGGCTGCACTTTAAAATCCCTTGATCAACATAAATTAGCTGCAGGTATTTTTCTAGATCTATCAAAAGCCTTTGATGTCCTGGACCATAACATTCTGCTCGATAAATTAGAAAGACGAGGAGTAAGAGGTGTAGCACATAGCTGGTTGTGTTCATACCTAAAAAAATGCAGGCAGAAAGTATCACTTCAGTATGAATTCAACAAAATGAATAAAACAAGAAACAACTCCTTTCTTTCTAGGGAATTACCAATAAAATATGGTGTACCACAGGGCTCAATCTTAGGTCCACTACTCTTCTGGATTTATGTGGACGACTTAGTTGAATATATGAGTCCCACAAAAACTATCCTGTTTGCCGATGACACCAGCATATTGCTCACTGGATCCAGTCCAGAAACTTTGTGGTCCACAGCAGAAAGTTCTATGAAAAGACTTTCTGAGTGGTTCACAAAAAACCAACTGTGTGTGCCGATTTTCATTCAATACCTCCAGCAAATCAAATGTGTATTCAAGCCCAATTAAAAAATGATCCCCTAGAAAATGTAAGTGTCACAAAATTCTTGGGTCTTTGGGTTCAGCAAGACTTAAAGTGGGGCACACATATAAATAACTTGTGTAGAAAACTATCATCTGTGTGCTATGGCCTAAGAATTTTAAAGGCTACAACAAGCAAAACAACAGTACTGCAGGCATACTATGCACAGTTCCACTCACTAATCAGACATGGGATCATTTTCTGGGATACTCAACTCACAGTGTAAAGGTTTTTAGAATGCAAAAAAGAGCTTTAAGAATAATTTGTGGCCTTCAAAACATGGAGTCCTGTAAATCCCATTTTACTGAGCTTGGTGTCCTAAATGTTTTAAGTTTCTTCATTTATGAAACTATCTTGTTCACTAGGGACTACCTCCTGAAAACAGGCAAACTGCTACAGAACAAAAGTGTACACAACTATAGTACCAGAAGGGAATCAAATATACATCTAAAATATCACAGAACAACCACCTATCAGAGGAGCATAATTAACATTG
Source organism: Schistocerca gregaria (assembly GCF_023897955.1). Taxonomy (NCBI): domain Eukaryota; kingdom Metazoa; phylum Arthropoda; class Insecta; order Orthoptera; family Acrididae; genus Schistocerca; species Schistocerca gregaria. The sequence continues at coordinate 322,773,853 of NC_064927.1, forward strand.
GTGTAATACTACACAATAAGATTCCAGAGGAAATAAAAAAATACTACTCATCCAATATTTAAAGCTAAACTAAAGGCATTTCTAATAAAGCACTGTTTCTATTCTGTCAGAGAATTTCTGAATAAGTAACAAAATTAATTGTAGTAGGTAATTGCTCGTAGTATGTATTATTGTTACTTATCTTTGACCTGTCCAATATCAATTGTACAACTTGTGCTATATGATAAAACTGGACCAATAAAAAATCAAATCAAATCAAATCAAAGGGCCTTGTCGTAACTTGGAAGCGCAGTAGGCTTTGACAAAGGGGGAGGTGTATGAGATGACATTTCAGCACTCGTGTGTCCCCCACTACCCTCCCCCATTCTGGAATTTGGAATACAGAGGTTTTGTTCATTACAAAATTCTCATAAACTTCTTTTCTCATGGATATATAATAAGTTTCTCTGACACCTATAAAGTTAAGTTTGTGCGTATTTAAACTGACCAACTCATTTGTATCAAAAATGGCAATTTGGAATCTGATCCCATCCATATGGATAAATTTCTGTGCAACCCTATGGGTGCACTGCTGGTGGTCCTCAGATTATACATCCAAGTTGCTACTTATAGCAGAGACATGGAAATAAAGTTGCCACAAAT